>NW_023596576.1:22942236-22968708 GCF_011947565.3 Pollicipes pollicipes | reverse complement strand
TCTCTCTCTCTCTCTCTCTCTCTCTCTCTCTCTCTCTCTCTCTCTATCTCTCTCTCCTCTATCTCTCTCTCTCTCTCTCTCTCTCTCTCTCTCTCTCTCTCTCTCTCTCTCTCTCTCTCTCTCTCTCTCTCTCTCTCTCTCTCTCTTCTTCCGTGGCGTCTCTCTCTGCCCGGAGCAGCCACCTCTTTATCACCAGCGCCACACTCCCACCAGGAGCGTCCCCTCCGCAATGATTCCACTGTCCAGAGCACCTGCCTCCCTGTCGCCAGCGCCTCCAGACCCCTGTGGTCCGCCGCCACTTCGGTCGCCGATGAGCGGTCGATGTGTGCCCTCCCCTCCCCCACCTCCCTGATCTAAGCATCTGTGCCGTGTCCGCAGGCCTCATACGGGGTGACGAGATCATGGTGATCAATGGCGCGATCGTGTCCGATCTGGACATGATGTACCTGAGTCGGTGCTGCAGGAGGAGCTGGCCCTCTGTCTCATGATGCGCTCCTCGAGGACCGAGGTGAGACCTTGGGCTGCGCCGCCCCCGCAGGCCCGTAGGCTCGTGTGCGGGGCAAAAACACGCGTCTAGTTGTCGAAGCATACGATCGCACAGTATTTGTCTTTTTCTTGATGTCAAATGCTAGTGTGTAGGATTTCAATCAAATGCCATAGGTTAGTGGGCAGATTTTTTATTTGTGTTCGCGAGCACAAACGGACATCTGCGCTTTATTTGTGTCTCTGTCCCGTGTCCTCCTTCTTGCTGGTATGCCAGCTTCAGACGGTTTCACAGAAACTCGTGTTTAGCATGGAGTTCATTGTAAAGATCGGTTTGTCTGGGAAGTCGGTTGTCATGGGATCACTCTACGCTAGCTTTCCGCACCTCCGCCCCTCTGTTAAATCCTCTGCTTCTGACAGCCATTGCATGTGGGCTCATCGTGTGCAGGCACGCACAGTCCCGATGGTGGTGTGCATTATGCATCACCTTCCCGACGGCTTCAATCATGATCGGGCACGCTATGTTGTGTTGGTCGTGCTGTGTGTTGATGGTGATTGCAGTCGGAGCTCTGGCGCACGGCTGAGTAGCAATCTGTCTTTGGGAAATCTAATCGCCTTTGATGCATAACACTATAACTCGTGCGAAGCTGCTGGATGCCAATTGCTGAAGTGAAGGAACTAATCCATTTGTAGTTTTGTTTTCACAGCATGCCCCAGCGCTTCGGCTGCTGCCACCAGGGGTGAAAAAGTTTCTGATTTGCCGCATATGATTGATGACATAACACTTTTGCGAACCAATTGGTGACAAAATTGTCAACATGAAAACATATTTCAGCAGACAAGACCACATTACAGCAGATTATCCCAGCTCGGCGAAACTCAAGGCTTAGTATTGGTCTGTACTCGCTAACGCTTGCAGCGTGAGCACATGTCGAAGCGTTGATGTTTCGCTGTTTGAGCAAGTTGAGCCATAAGATGCTGCCAAACATGGTACTTTAATCAAGCTAGTTTTTAGCAGGTGCCAGAAACATACTTCAAACTATACTATATCAGTGCCGCCATTACAGACCAGTGCAAAGGAGTTCTGGAAAAGAAAATGTTTGGTTGTACCGCATTGCATTTAATTTGCCTTTGTTTTTGTGATTAATTGCATTTAAAGACATATTGCAACGGTTTCTGAACGACTGATCCCAGGCGACAATCAGACGGCTCCAAATTTCGTGGGTGACAGAAAAGGCACTTTTTCACCCCTGGGTGCCATTCTGCCCTGTCTGGTCGTCTCCAACTGTTGCGTTGCGGCAGGTGCCGGACGTGGCCAACCTGATGAAGTCGACGGACGACATCATCGAGCGCCTGGTGTGCCCGCCGCCGCCCTCCGACAACGCCGTCCGGGACGACGACATTAACAACATGATCGTGCCCAGCGTCAAGTCCTGGAGTAAGCCGCTCTCCTGCCGCTCGATCTCCGCCGACGGCCGCCCGAGGCCCCGCGTTTAGCTCTCCCGCCGCACCAGAGCGGTAACTTGGCTGACCTGAGACGGGTCCTATCTGCGGGCCTGAGCCCGGAGCCTATCCGCCGCCGGCAGCGACGCCGAGCTACGCAGGCGGAGAGGGCTCACCGCGCTGACGTGAATAGCTGGATGGCGTGGGCAGGGCGGCCGCCGCACCCTCGCTGTCACTGCACTCGTCCCGGTCGGGCTGATGGTAGCTGTCTTGCAGGTCGAGAGAAGGCGGACATTGAGGGCTGCCCTCCGCCGCCCTCGGACACCTCGGACCGCTCCAACGTCTCGTCTGTCGAGATCGAGAATCTACTCAAGGTACGCAGAGCGCGAGCCGGCGGCCGCGGAGACGGGACTTCCGACGCAGACTCTCCCCCCATGATCAGCGACCGAAGCTTTCGTGTCGGGGGTGGTTTATTGCGTCATAATGTGCAGCCGTGCAAAAAGAAAGGCAGGAAAAGAAGGATGCGTTTATTCTAACATCTGGGGAAGTCATGGATGTTCTCGAACGTATTCGTTACAAAAGTGATCGCGATTCTACGCACGAAATGACACGCGCAAGCCAAGAAGAACAACACTGACGGGTGCTCAAATATCTCGCATCTTTCACCCACTTCATGGCCCCTTAACACCATCTGCTCGTCCCACCGTATGATGGCCGTCCCAGGGCTTTGCCTGGCACGTGTCGCATTTTGAGTGTAGTTTGTCTGCGCCGGAGCGTCCCGTCTCATCCATGACGGGCAACTCCTGTGAAATATTGGCGCTGCATCTCCTCGATAGCCGGGGAATGTCGGGCCGCCAGTGCGACGTTAAACTGGCGGCTGCAGTTTAGCGCCGCCGGCATTGAGCTCAGCAGAAGAGCGCGCCATGAGGGCTCGATATGCCGGGCTGGATGAGCGGCGAGGCCGCGTCCAGGGAGGGCCACCGTTATTGATAGCGGCTGAGCCGCGTCTCCCAGTACGGGATGTGCAGAGAATCGGTTCATGATCCAGATGCGGGGTAGGGTATTACGCAGCCCAGTATACCTGCACAGGATTGCGAACATTAGACTTGTCCTGAGCTTGGTAGGTTCTAATCCCAGTCCCGTGAAATCTTGCATCAGTTACTCATAACGAACCATGGGCCTGCCGAACTAATGGCCGCTGTAGACCCTGCCTGGCACGGTTTGGCGCCACACGAACGGCGTCTCCGGGACCGGCCTGGATATGCACGTGTTTATGTGTCATAGTGTGCGAGGTCGCGCGCGGGGGGATTTCGGAGAGCAGATGTTGCCGGAAAATACCCCTCGTCGGAGCGAAGTCACCGACCATTCTGTGCCAGTGTGGGCGTAGTCGCAGGTGGGTCTCGAAACGTCTGTTGAAGTCCATGGGGCGCCAGAGGCGTGCGCTAGTCCCGCCGGCTAACCGGGCCCTGGCGCCGTCCGCAGAGCGCCACCTTGGTGACGGGCTACTGCCGCTCGCCGGCCGACCCACCGCGCGGGCCCTCGCCCACCTCCAGCATAGCCTCCAGCCAGAGCCAGACCATGACGCCCAGCCGGCATCTGAGCGACGCCGATAAGCTGCGCAAGGTGCTCACGGAACTGATCGACACGGAGCGCACCTACGTCAAGGTGAGAACCGCTGCTGGGGCGCCCTCGTCAGGGTGAGAACCGCTGCTGGGGCGCCTGCGTCAGGGTCAGAACCGCTGCTGGGGCGCCTGTGTCAGGGTGAGAACCATTGCTGGGGCGCCCTCGTCAGGGTGAGAACCGCTGCTGGGGCGCCTGCGTCAAGGTGAGAACCGCTGCTGGGGCGCCTCACTCTAGCTACGGCATGAACTCACTCACCCCCCCGGAGGAGATACGTTTGCTGTCTGGCACGGCCGGCACCACTGAAAGAAGCGTTTGGCCTGGATTTTGCGGCTGCTTCACCTGTGTGCGATTGCTCGATGTTTTAACGCGACGCGCTCCGTCGCTCTGGTCTAGAACTCACTGTCAGAGGCATCTTATTTACCGGTAAATTGCGTTCTACGTGCTCTTGCTATTTTCATCAAACCACTAACGTCGAGGTGGCTTCCGCTGACTGAATGCATCTAAATCCTAGTTATTCAAGCATGCCCCTTGGATTTATTACGACACTGCATCATGCCTAGGCTGCCCCATGCAGGGGCTGATGCTCGCGGCACATCTTAGGTTTTACGACCTGGCCTTGAAAGAGAAAGCGTACCAATATACCCCATTGTAGCAGACAGCTCCAGCTCCCAGTTTGGCCAGAGAAACTCGAGCCGGTGCCATAACCGGCCCCCGTGACCGTGACACCTGCTTTGTCCGTGATGTATATACGAGCCCTTCACGAAAAATGCAGCCCGATAAAGCGTCCCGCGCTGTGACTGGACCGGCCTGGTCTCAGTTAGCAGTAGGACAGCCCAGGCCAGTATTGGTCGATAATGCCGAGCCCATGGCTAACGAGAGATGACGAGTAACTTGTTGACCGCCGTCTAACCTCAAATTGAATCGCAAAGCTTCACAATGTCCTCTCCTGACGTAACCGCGTCCTGGTAGTGTCGCGGTCCGATTCCGTCCATGCTCGTCTGACCGCCGTCGGCACATTGCGGCGCCTCAGCGAAAGCTCGGACCCTGGCCCAACGGTAGCCCCAAATCTCCCTCCCTCCCTCTGTCACTCCCCCCCCCCCCCCCCCCCCTCCTCTCTCTCTCTCTCTTCTCTCTCTCTCTCTCTTTCTCCCCTACCCCCCTCTCTCTCCCTCCCTTTCTTTCTCTCTCCCTCCCTCCCTCCCTCCCTCCCTCTCTCCCCCCTCTCTCCCTCTCTCGGTCTGCCGCCACCCCCGCCCCCGCCTCCGCTCGGCCCTTGCCAGCGCCGACCTGCACGCCGGCGGGCGCCGCCGGCCCGCTGGCAGACATCGACCGGCGCCCTCCGCCCAGCGACGGCTGGCCGGCCAGTCTGCCGCCGACGGGCCCACGGCACGTGATCATGGACGGCTCGTCGACGCCCCCTCCCTCCCCCTCCACCCGGCGGCTGGCAGCCAACGGCAGTGATAGTGGCTAGGAAGGAGAGAGTTATGTGAAATCTAGGCCGCTATTCATAGCTGATGTTGAAGCGATACGCGCGTTAGAAGTACTCCGTTGATCGTCACCAACGCTGGCGTGTTCGCGGGCAGTTGGCTTCGGTGTCACAGTCCCGGGGACACATAAGCTGTCAAATGACCGGCGGAATCACTACCTCACAACGCTGGGCTGCACGCGAATTACCGCGTTTGTGTGTCACGTGTGTTACAGCACTTAGTGCTCCCCTGGGTGATGTTATGTTCTGACTTCACGCTTCGCACGTTACAGACTTCACACGTTAGGCCAAAAACTTCACACGGTACACATCTCACCTGACCCTCACACGACCTTGTCCCGATATTCCGACGGCCATTGTGTCGAATGTGACAGCGCTCGTGGCGCGGTGAGCGGACCCGGCGACTGACGGCGCGCGGCCGCTCCGCAGCATCTGAACTCCCTGATCGACAACTACCTGGAGCCGCTGCGGCGGGAGTCGTTCATCACGCCGGCCGAGATCAACGCGCTCTTCGGCAACATCCCCGACATCGTGGAGTTCCAGCGCGACTTCCTGCAGAGCCTGGAGGAGGCCGTCGAGATGGAGCCCAACCTGGGCCGACTGGAGACGCCCACGCAGTTCAAGGTGCGTGTGATTCCTGCTGTGTCGACTGAAGGTGGTTTGAAGACGTTGTCCTTCGCTCGCGCCCCCTGGATGGTCAGTGTGCGGTCCTCGCGCCCCCTGGACGGTCAGTGTGCGGTCCTCGCGGCCCCTGGACGGTCAGTGTGCGGTCCTCGCGGCCCCGGTCAGTGTGCGGTCCTCGCGGCCCCTGGACGGTCAGTGTGCGGTCCTCGCGCCCCCTGGACGGTCAGTGTGCGGTCCTCGCGCCCCCTGGACGGTCAGTGTGCGGTCCTCGCGGCCCCGGTCAGTGTGCGGTCCTCGCGGCCCCGGTCAGTGTGCGGTCCTCGCGCCCCCTGGACGGTCAGTGTGCGGTCCTCGCGCCCCCTGGACGGTCAGTGTGCGGTCCTCGCGGCCCCTGGACGGTCAGTGTGCGGTCCTCGCGGCCCCGGTCAGTGTGCGGTCCTCGCGCCCCCTGGACGGTCAGTGTGCGGTCCTCGCGGCCCCGGTCAGTATGCGGTCCTCGCGGCCCCGGTCAGTGTGCGGTCCTCGCGCCCCCTGGACGGTCAGTATGCGGTCCTCGCGCCCCCTGGACGGCCGGTGTGCGGTCCTCGCGGCCCCTGGACGGTCAGTGTGCGGTCCTCGCGGCCCCTGGACGGTCAGTGTGCGGTCCAGGGCGTGTCCTCTGCGCACGTGCCGATGCTGACGGTGGACCGGTGCAATTCTTGCGCGACACATTCTTCTTCCTTCGTAAAATACCTGCCCTTGTCACCTTGTGGCGCGCGCTCATCTTGGTGACGTTACGTACTTCGTACTTCGTACTTCGTAACGTACTTCGTACGTTACGATAATGTACAACTGCAGTCAAACCTACAGTCAAACCTGCAGTCAAACCCCAGTATGCATAGATGTGGCACGGCTCCATTGGGTATGACATGTGTTGAGTCACATCGGGCCCGCGCAGTTTGCGCACTTGTGGCGGATGAAGCGCCGCTCAAGTCGCGTCTAGAGCACACTTGGGCAGGACACGCCCGAATTTTCAGCCTGTTTTGCGCATGATTTTGTTTGTGTTCGTCTGACTAATGTTTGAAATGCTCACCTTTCAGAACGTGCTATTCTCCATAGGCAACGCATTCTTGTATCATACGAATAGTTTCAAGTTATATAGTTCCTTCTGCGCCAGCCATTCAAGAGCACAAAAAGTCCTCCATCCAAGTAAGTTGATGTTTGTTTTCTGCTTGACCGACCAAAGTTACATCGAAAACGCTCCTCCCGGTATGGATTCCGTCAGATGAGGCGGGGTTTGATTAGCTGCCCCGCTTGAAGCTTTAAAATGCACAGACAAGGCAAATATAAACTTCAATGATCTCACTTGCAATCACACTGAACGTTCGGCACTGAGCACCTCTCCGCACCTAATTTACTAGTGGTGGGCTATCGCCTCATGCCCATGAAGCTAAATGTAACCTTCATAGCATCTGCGAATAACGCAACCTCCTGGTGCTCAGGTGAAGGCAACCAACAGCTGCAGCAGTTCCTGCAGCGCCAGAACCCGCGCCAGCAGCACTCGTCCACGCTCGAAAGCTATCTGATCAAGCCCATCCAACGCATCCTCAAGTACCCGCTGCTGCTGCAGCAGCTGCGAAACCTGGCCGACCCGCAGTCGGGCGAACACCACCACCTGGAGGGTAAGTGGAGGGGAGCCCTACCGCTTGGGGTAGAGGACTCGTAATCGTGGGTAGCACCACCACCTGGAGGATAGGTGAAGGGTAGCACTGCCGGTGGAGGTTGAGGGCTTCTAACGGATGTTAGCACCACCACCACCTGGAAGGCAGGTGAGGATGAGCAGCGCGGCCTAGATGGTACCCGGAAAACATCATCACGATCTGGGAAGAAAAATGGGAGTGGCACCATCACCGACGGGGATAGAAAGCAGCGTCGTCACCAAGAGAGTAGGTGGAGAGCATCAGAGGAGAGTCTGACAGGCCGCTCGGTGGGCGGTCCTCGGGGCTCTGGTGTCGGGTTAAACGCAATACATGACATGGGTGTGCCCGGACTATCCGCCAGACAGCCGTTCGTGAGGAAGACACCGTTGTTGTGGAATGTGTCAACTGACGCGAAGGCTGTATAACCAGAGTTATTACGGTGGCTGTCAGTTTGGGGGCCTCTGACGTTTACCTAACAGCCGTTCTGGTTGAGTTGTGAGCCGATTTCAGGTCTACTTTGACCATTATGACCCCATTGACGACTGAGGCACTATCTCAGAGGTCATATAGATCATTAGATTATTATGCCATATATTATTGTCGGCCTGTCTCGTCGGTATGGTTCACTGCCAGGGTGATGGGACCGCGCTAGAAGACAGTGTCATTCACCTGTGTGGCTTCCAAATCAGTTTACGTAGATGCTCGCTGCGTCTTCGGGGATGGGGGGTGAGGGGTGGGGGGGGGTGGGGGGGGGGGAGAAGTGCATTCAGGCGCTCAGTATGAGCGTGACTTAACTGAGCTACGCATTAGCCTGACTTGCGATGAGCGGATGCTGTACTCACCGGATGCATTTGTGGCGGCGAACATTTATATTTGCAGACATCTTTGGGAAAGGCCGCACAAGCGAACTTTGACCCCCAGGAAAATACAAAAGATGCTCTGTTCTGGAATATTCTGCTAGTGCCGTGCCAGTACCCCGCACAAACCTCACTTATTGATCGTCTGGGCTCCCGAGCACTGTCGCTGTCACGTGACCTCCTCCTGCCCTCAGTACGAGTAGTTTCTGAAACGTACCCACTCCGCCACTGAGTCCAGACGACATTGTGCGGTTTTCTTTCGGCAGAGGCGCTGAAGGGGATGGAGAAAGTGGCCGAGCACATCAACGAAATGCAGCGCATTCACGAGGAGTACGGCGCCATCTTTGATCACTTGTTCCGGCAGCACCAGAAGTCAACCAAAATGGTCCTGCCTGTGGCATCTGTAAGTGTTGCACATTTTACCGTTTGCGAACTGTACACATGAGCGCTCAGTGTCCGCTGGATCTGTCGCATGCCTTTTGAAGCAGTCATGAAGCACAGTCCTGTTGACAGCGCCACATGGCCCATTTTCAGCCGGTGGATTTGTCGCCTGGCGACCTTCTGTACTATGGTGGGGTGGAGTGGTTGAATATATCGGACTTCCTCGGCAAAATCAAGAAGGGCCTCGAGCTTCACGCCATGTGCTTTGTCTTCAAGACCGCCGTCGTCTTCCTCTGCAAGGAGCGACTGAGACAGAAGAAGAAGCTCATGGTGAGTTAGGCCTTCTGCTTAAATAAACTTTACATTTGCACGTAGCAGACAGACTACTTTATGAACCACCGCAAACTGCAAACGCGTCATCAATGCATGAGTTAGTCATTCAGAATGTCGGTGTAATTTGTATCGAGAAGTGAACTACGAGCTGTTTATCCACAAGGACTAGACAGCATACCCTGGGTTCGTGCGGGGCGTATCCCTTTGTCCGGCGATACTTCACAAGAAGTCATGTCCGCCGAATCCGTCACCTTCGCGCTGGCAGCCAGCTCAGTCGTGAACCACATTGCCACTTACATCTCTAGTCTCTGCTTGGATCAGTTGCTCCGTTCTGAGCTAATCGCTCCTTTAATTCCTCTAAAACCTCGTGCATCGCGCCAGTGATATGTCTAGTCTCTGCTCTGATCAGACACTCCGTTCTGAGCTTGTCACTCCTCTAATTCCTCCAAAACCTCGCGCATCGCGCCGTGCGACCCATGCTGACCACAGCCGCTCCCTCCCCTCCCCCCCACAGAGCGCGCCGGGCAAGGGTAACCCTGCCGAGGTGGAGATTATCCGGTACCAGGTGCTGATCCCGGTGACGGAGGTGCAGGTGCGCGCCTCGTCCTGTCGCGACGTAGAGAACCACTACCTCTGGGAGCTTATCCACCTCAAGTCGCAGATCCATCGGCCGTTCGTCGTACTACGAGAAGGTTTACCACCTTTCCAACAGGTGAGCACGTTGTCCACGGTCGAGTTGGGTTTGCAAAACAGACAAATGCGATTGCAAGCAGACAGTACTTAAAGTTCGTTTTGGAGTAGATGACAACTTTGCTGAAGCATATTTTCAAGGCTTGAATGCTATCTGGATTCAACCAAAATCGTGGTAACCAACGATAATTTACGTTGGAATTATGAATAACTTCAAGATATCTGCCTGATACTTTCGGCATCATCCCCTCACCCAACTCACCCACTTTCATAGCCTAGTAACGTGCGACTTATGCCAGTTCTGTAAGAAGGTAGGCGATTGCAGAATCCACGGAATGCCCTGCACTGGTCACTACTCCCTTTTGTACACCACGTTCCGCGCAATGTTTTCAGACGCCGCTAGAATATTTCTATTCTGCTCTCGCAATTTTCGATTAGGAGTAATCCATGTCCCAGCCAGGTGAACCTGGCTTTCGCCGAATTTGCGAGTTCCCCTCGCAGCGTGTGCCGAGGATGATAATGAGATGTGTACAGGAATGCAATGAAGTGGCCGCTAGCTGGCAAAAGAACGAACTGCATTCCATTGTCCGCTTATGTTAGGACTAGCTCAGCCATTGCTACGGTGGCACGTGGTGCGCGCTCAATGCAAAGAGCAGGCATGACTTTTCCTTGTGACACACACACACATATATATATATATATACATATATATATATATATATATATATATATATATATATATATATATATAATCATTACATACATCACATCACAGACGTGCCACGTTACCGGCCGCAACCCGTCTCTCCGTATGCCAAGCTCATAACTCGAGCCGATTTTCTCTACCCATCTCTTTCCTTCACATCCCGGCCCCATTTCACACAACACATACATCTGTCGATGTGGTGTTCTCCTTTCATCTTTTCTCATTCCTGGTGTCATGGTTTGAGTTGGCCGTTGCTATGTGCTAGATCTGGACATTTTGCATTATTTTTTCATTTTTGTATTTTTTATGAGCAATTAGCCATTGACTTTCTACTTAGCGGCTCATAATCCCCTTTAGACCCGAATAGCTCGTTAGGCCAGTTATTGTTACAACGCACACAATTGCTAGATATTGAACCGTGGCATACTGAACTAACGGAGTCCACTGATCACCAATGACCAGGCAGTGCAAGCGTTTTTATCCCCCCCCCCCCCCCCCCCTGGTGGCTTCGTCCACTCCTTGGCTGTGCTTGGTATCGGCTTCTTTTACCGTCGTTCTATTATATGAAAATCCAAGTGTCCGTATGCCTGCATCACTGAGCATGCAAGAATGGCCGTTGTTCGTGGTATTCCAGCGGTCGGCCGGGGTATAAAGGAGGTGTACTACGGGAATGCCTCTAAATCATGTCAAATCACATCTGTGTGAACCGAAACTTGGCATGGGTTTTAAGTGAGTGCGTCTTCTCTGCCGTTCTCTCGGCGCGATTCTGCGAGCTTCGGGATTCAGGTGGCGGTCGATCGCCAATAGATCGCGGGTGCGCCGTAAAAGGGAGAGTTTGGAGGATTTGTGTAAATACGGTCAGCTGCGCTACTGGCATGACTTGCCATGTGTGTTACACAGCTTGCAACGTATCTTTAACATTGCATGCTATCAGTCGAAACGTGCGTCACAGAAAATGCGCATGCGCTTTGCACACGTTACGCATCACCACTTGGGGACTTGACAAAGGGACAAGTTGTGGAGTGCCCAGTCGAATCGCCCATCGAGCACCCGTTCTAATGGGAACCTTTGATGGAAGAGCAGGGGTTGTGGTACCATAAGGGTATAACTATTGCTCCATTTTAAACTCAAACGCACAACGAACTTGGCTTATGTGATGCTTACACAGTACACACGTGAAACGCTTCAAAATCCAAAACGCGTATGGGAGCTTGGCCATTGCCTCTAGAGCCATGAGTATGAACAACGACGAGAGAATAACACATCATGATTAAGAGTAGCCGGGCAATGGTCCTGATGCAGATGATCGTGCTGCTGTGCGGCAGATCACTCCTGCTCCAGCGGACAGCGATGATTTGCGGTTTTGAGGCGCGCTGAAAAGTTCTGTCAGATTTCGGCAGCCGGATTAGACACCGTGGTGAAATATTCTGAGAACTTTAGTTATTTGATCTCTCTGCAAAGCGTGTAGAACGTTCGATGCAGCTCTTCCAGTGCGATTGTCAGTAGTCCAGTGTAGTGATGCCGGCAAATTCCGTCTCGTATGCTTACGGTGTGCGCGTCCTGCGCAGTTCTGTGCCCGCGTTTTTAGTGTGCGGAACATCGGATAAAAATGTCGTGGTCGGCTTGCCTTACGCTATAATTTTTAGTTGAACAATTTTATTAGAGAGACTTGTATGTTTATGGTTCGAATATGTTTGCTATGTGGGGACGAAAGCCCCCAATATTCAGGGTCCGGTACGGTGCTACAGACACTGGCCATCGCGGCACAGCGCGGTCAGAGTGCGACCCAGCATCACATTGTGTCCAATTAGTGCTACAGACCCCGGCCATGGCGGCACAGCGCGGTCAGAGTGCGACCCAGCGTCACATTGTGTCCAATTGATGCTACAGACCCCGGCCATCGCGGCACAGCGCGGTCAGAGTGCGACCCGACCTCAGATTGTGTGCATCGGACATAATCGGCACTGGGCTGATGTCGAGGAATGTGACTCAGGCGCAGACGTCTGCCGTATTGACGCGTTGAATTTAATTCGCACCCAGTCAGGGTGGAGGGAGGCGATCCCAGCGTAATTACTTTGCAGGAAAAATATCAAGGTATGCCGCACGCTGCTTTGAAATCTTGGGCGGACAAATCTTATACCACTGTCGGTGAAGCCTTGAGGATGTTCGTGCCGTGATGACCATGCCTTACATAACCCGGTCGTTCGGATGCTTGTGGAGGTACTTTAAACCCGAAGGACCGCTGTTGCAGCACAAGCGATTTCCGGAACGCGTTCCTGAAGACCATCCGTCAGATCATCCGGGAGAGCGTGCGCAACATGAGCATCCCGGTCACGAAGGCGGCCAGCACAAGCAGCTACAAGACGGGCACGCTGCAGCCGTCGCGCACGCTCAGCATGCGGAAGAAGATGCAGAACAAGGGCCAGCGCCACTCGGCCGGCATGTGTGAGTGCTCCACCTGGCCACTGTCGATGGTGCTGTGAGGAGTGGTTGGGGGTGGTGAACAGCCAGCGCTCGGTAGCGTGGGGGGAACCGTGGCGTGTGTGTTGTGTGTGGGTCCGTTCGCCGGCTCTGACGTCCTTTGGAGTGGAATCGTGCCGCTGTCCTGCAGCAGGGTGGGGACTGTTTGAGGACAGGATAACCCGTGACACGCGACCCGTGAACTCACGGATAACTCAGGCCTCACATATATAGCTCAATGTCCTTGCCCCCAAACATCGTCATCATACAGCTCAGTGCCCTCGTTTATTGATCGCGACTTTTCTGCCTCTGGCAGTGTCTGTGAAGCTAAGGAAGGTTCTCTGCGTGAATTTGCCTTGTCCCTCGATTTACCAGTCATTGCGACTTCGCCAACCGATACATTATGGATAAGCGCCCACCGCATATGCCGGACTCTGCGAACGAGCCCATTCGAACGAGACTGACTGATAATCGAACGAGACTGACTGATAATCGAACGGCACTGGCTGCTGTTTACACGACGATGACTGAGAATCGAACGAAACTTTCCGAGACTCAAGACTAAGCCAAGTCTGCTGCGATAAAGCCCAGAGTTACTGGATATAGGATAGGCTCAACGGAACGAAGAGATTTATCGCGCCTCAGGCGGCGTCCGTCCCGCGCAAATTTGTGGTCATTCATTCGTCCCGCCCCCTCTGATGTTCGGATCATCTCTGGCTGAGTCACTGGCTGCTCGCTCCAGCCTGCTGGAGCTCATTTGATGCAGTGCGGTCGACTAGGTCCATGCCTTGAAGGGTGCCACTTGATTTGCCACAGAAAGCTGTCCGATCGTTGAATGGCATTCGTGCAACTGCGCAGTGACCAATATTATTTCATTCTTAATTACATTATCGCTATGTCCGCCCAGCTTTGCATTTTTCTCAAACTCAAGTGAAAGATGAGCTTGATTCTGTTTTGCGCTCAAAGTTGCGATACCTCACACTGACCGGCCAGGCACTGCGCTAGACGTACACGGACTGTTGGTGACAGCGCGCGTGTTCGCTGCCGCAGCCGCCACCATTGACTACGACAATCTGGACGGCTACCACGAGAGTGTATCGGGGAGTGACACCAACCTGAGGGGGCGCAGCCGCACCATGGATGCCTCCGGTCCCGGTAAAGCGCCCGTGCCGCCACCTATCGGGCCATGCGGCCCTGTCAGCGTACCTACCTGACCCGCCACTGGTGCCAGGCGTGTTGCGGGACAAAATTAACTTCGCAGCCGTCTGCCTTCTCCTAATGTCATTGGCGGAGAGGCGGTTCTAAACGACAGACGCAAGGAAGTCGCGCTGTTCGAATGGAAGCATGCGTAGCGTGGGATTATTGATCGGCACGAATCCCGTCCTGGGCCAAGCCTCAACCCTTAACTAGTGCCCGGACGGTACAACTGGACTTCAGAATACTGCTGGGTCACCAGCGCGAATCTGCGAGGGTCGGATGCACGCATCTGGTGCAAACTATGCGTCACAGTCAGGGTGGCTGGTAATAGGAATGGCTGGCGTTACATGTGCAGCTCGCATCGCATGCAGTGCATGTAATTATTATTGGACTAGCTTGCATTTATTTTCACATAATATTTCCTCGGATATACACACACACACACACGCGCGCGCGCGCGCGCACACACACACACACACACACACACACACACACACACACACACACACACACAACACACACACACACACACACACACACACACACACACACACACACACACACACACACACACACACACACACACACACACACACACACACACACACACACACACACACACACACACACACACACACACACACACACACACACACCACACACACACACACACACACACACACACACACACACACACACACACACACACACACACACACACACACACACACACACACACACACACACACACACACACCACACACACACGCGCACGCGCACGCGCACGCGCACGCGCACGCGCACGCGCACGCGCACGCGCACGCGCACGCGCAACGCGCACGCGCACACGCACACGCACACGCACACGCACACGCGCACGCACACGCACACGCACACGCACACGCACACGCACACACACACATATATATATATATATATATATATATATATATATATATATATATATATATAGGTAAATCTGTAGAATAAGGCATAACTTATCAAGTTTTAGCTACCTTTTAATTTTTGTGTGAAATCAAGCTATGCCTGTTAACGGATATTACTGACCGGGAAGTGTTGTGACACTGTGATCACGCTGTGACATGTGCTCTGGTCATGAACCTCTGTAAAAGATCACACTGTGACATCTGTTCTAGCCATGATTCTCTGTGACTTTCATCCAAATGTTGCAAAGGTATTAGTTCCTAAACATGACGTTTTGGCACGGATTTAGTCGAGCATCACCACCGCATTGCGTTGAAAAACGTAACGTTACCCACTTTTATTAGTAAGGGCTTGGCCCGGTTTTACCGGGGTTCAAAATGCTGCACTGATGTCTGTCCTGCACCGAATAATCAAAACGAGGCGACATACAAAGCTACAAGGGGTGGTTGGGATGTGTTCAGCATGGTTTCCTCAACTGTGTCGTGTCTCACGTGAGACTTCGCTGACGTCACTCCACGCCGTCATCCGATCGTGCCTAACCACGGCCTGGAGCCGTCCGCCCGCGCCGGTCAAGTCAGGCCCCCCCGCGCTGAGTGACGCTCTCACCTGCAGGCCGTCCGGGCGCGGCGGGCCCGACCGGCGGCCAGCGCGGCGACGACGGCTCAGACGTGCGTGACGACACGTCGCGCTCAGACGCCGAGGAGGAGGTGCTGCCGCGGCGGCCCGGCCAGCTGGGCCGCATCCCCAACCATCTGAGCCTCAGCACTTCCAGCACGCTGTCGGCGGGCAGCACCGGCAGCCAGGCGCGCCTCATCCAGGCCAGCAACGCGCCCGAGCACTACCAGCCGCCGCACGCCCGCGCCGCCGGTGCGTCCCCGGCAGGTGACGCCGTCTGGCCGCCTCACGCGGGGTGTCCGATGCGTTCTGCTGTCATGTGCCGATGCTGTTCCGTGTCAGCACTTGCTCATCTGCCGCACTTAAGGCACAAGGCGTGTGGCACACACCTTGTGGCATGCGCAGGATCTTGTGATGGTCAATTAATGGTGCCTTTGCCAAAAGCTCCCAGTGTGTCAGCCTGACTCTCGACTCTCTGACCACGCCCGCTGCCCCGGTAAGCGTCTGCCCTCCCTCGCCAGGGTCTCCGGTGTGGAAACCGCGCGGTCCGCTGTTCCACGACCCGCGCGCGCTGCCGCCGCGGCCCGGCGAACGCGTCATCTTTGACGACCACCCGGGCTACGCGCAGCACCCGCACGCGGCGGCGGCCGGCACGCGCAGCAAGGCCGACGCCGCCCGGCTAGCCAGTAAGCACGAGTAGCAGCGAACTAACCCACCGACACGGCCGCGTCGATCGCACTAACCCGCGCGCCCGCCCGAGGGCTCGAGGAGGCCGCGGGAGAATCTCGAGCACGCCGGCGAGCCGCGGCGCGAGCGACGTCGACCGGCGAGCCGCCCGCTGTGCCGCCGGCGCGGGTAGTGGACGGCGGCACCGGTCGCCACGGCGGAGGCAGCGCCCCTGGCGGCCGATTGTTGAACTGTTGTTGTGGACCGCCGCCGCTGCGGCCCCGGGGCCGGCTCCGGTTTGGCTGGCGGCGGCGGCACTGATAGGATCGGGGCACGGTTGGTGCGATACCGGGATGACTGGGGACGCCCTCTGACGGGCCATGTGGCGGGGCTGGCCCTCATACAATTGTTTGTAGCGATTTTAGTTGCTCATTGGCGTTGTTACTGTGCGAATGGCTGAATGCGAATTTTGAATCATTTGGGCCGAGCGGTGGTTGCTGACGTGCGTCGAGTGAGAGTTGTGGTATAATGGGAGAGGGCGTGGTCAATATGTGGTGCTCAAAGCTGCTATACATTTTAAGTCAACTATGTGTCAACGGTTCTTTAAATGGGAGATGAGTAGTTTGATAACTATTTGCTAGCGTTTTAGTTGGCATTGTATCATCCCTGCCCTGCCTACATCCTCTTCAGCGTTATAACTCTACTATCTACCTCACCTGCATGCGGTGTTTCGTTTCTACATACTCTTGTGTTTTGCCATGGCTTATTATGGTATCCCATGCCTTTTTTGCATTTTGTTTCGCGCATTTCGTATGATTTTCCCATTTTTTAGTTGTGCTTTCTTTTTCAGGAGCCCGAATCGATGCGTTGCTCGAGGAGTTGAGCTCGTTTACCTAGTCATTTTCGCCTAATCCTGCAATCAGTGCAATTGTGGCACGTGCGTTCTGCTTGTTTGCGCCGCTAGTCTGACGTTGGCGCCCGGTTGGCAGCGCCGCCGGGGTTTTCTGTGCAGTCGCGCGCATATATTTCTCTATGTGATATCCCGAATTTCGGCAAGCTCCGGCGGCGGCCGGCGCGACGTTTGTTGTAGGCTTAGACGCGCAGACCTGTGTGCGGCGTCGGATATACATATACGACTCGATTAGCTTTAAGGTCCTGAGTTTGTGCCAAACGGAGGACGCGAGCTACGGGTGCTCCCTGTATTGACGGGACTGGGCGGCGCCTCATTGCGACAGGAGAGGGCCCCCGGATGGTTGCAGCATTCCATTGGTGTATTATCTTCTTCCAGAGTAGGCATGTGTAGCTGGTTTTCTATCCTTTGCTATTGTTTGTTAATGATTGCGGTTAGTACGTAAGATGCCCTGTGTTCGATTTGACGCTCCTGTTCGGTTGACAGGGTTTCCTGCGAGAGAGTGAGTGTGGCGAACCATGCGATCTAGAACAGTAGCGTACTTGTTAGGATACCCGGTTGGACCGCAGCCGCACCGTTTCCCGGAAATTCAGACCCTGAAATATTTTAATACCTTATCGTCCCCTGTTTCGAGGACCGCCGACCGCGTCGCGCCCGGGGGCAATTCACCTTGTACCATCGCGGCGCGCGTTCAGAGTTTGGTTCTTGTGCACTCACCACATCTTCGGAGGGCCACCTTTTCTATTGTTTGGTTCGTGCTCAATAATCTCAGCATCTAGTCGTAACTTACCGTGTATGACATCTGTGTGAGTCAACTACCAGACAATTATGGGTTCAATAAATTTTCCATGTAACTGTCTGTGTTGTTTTCCTCCTACATCGGAATAATGGTGGGCATGTGTCGGCCATTTGGAGAGACGACGAGATGTTCCACAGGGCGAAAAGACGATGCAAAACATGCTTTTTGAGGTCGACACTGCAGCCAGGAGCATGAGGTTCAAGCGCAATGCACTCAGCGACTTGTTGCAGTATGGTTCCCCAATGGTTATGCGCCATTGAAATTGACATTCGGCGTTGAAGCCTCTTTCCATTCCGTTTATCTTCCTGAAAATGTAAATGCAAGTTCCCCGACCAGCACCTATAAAGCACGGCCAATATATTATAAATAATATTTCCCTCGTCAATTCACGAACAGATGGAAATTTTATCCAATTCGCGAGTAACTGCTACTTCTTACCACATGCAGGATACCCATTCCACGGCACATATGATCCTCGACAAGCATGAGGCGGAAAATCTTGACACACAGGCCTGAAGCCACTGCTTGACTGGGTTCACTCAGTATTCTTCCCCGACGTGACGCTCACGTGTGTGGCCGCACACTATCAATAATCCGAAAAAAAGGTTTAAACATGCAATGTGATGTCGCGGCATAGCAGCGCCCCACTTTGCCCCGGGGGCGTCACCTGATTGGATGATGCCCGGGAGCCTTACCTGATTGCATGATGCCCGGGAACGTCACCTGATTGGATGATGCCCGAGAGCCCTTACCTGATTGGATGATGCCCCGGGAACGTCATGTGATGGGATGATGCCCGGGAGCCTCACCCGATTGGATGATGTCCGAGAGCCTCACCTGATTGGATGATGTCCCCGGAACATCACCTGATTGGATGATGCCCGGGAGCCTCACCTGATTGGATGAAGCCCGCGAGCCTCACATGATTGGATGATGCCCGGGAGCCTCACCTGATTGGGTTTTGGTGTTTTCTGACCGGGTAACATGACCCCCAAACACCGGCTTGAGGGGATGGACCTCAGCGTGGTGAGGCAGGCACGGCGAGGGGACTGAGACACCCGGGCTGTTTGCACCTCGGTCTCCTCCGCTGGTCTCCGAGCAGCACCTATCGGTACCGCTCGCATTTGTAGAATGCAGATGGCGGACCATCAAACCACTCTGGAGTGGAAAATAGCTTGCAAAGTCCGCACTTGTAAAACAAACTTTTCTCAACGAGGAAGCTGCAAAACATAAAGTCTGAGGCCGAGTGTGCCAGACCTCAGAGGAGGAATGGGCCGAGCAAGCGACTTACTCGTCTGCTATCGGCGTGGGGGTCTCCGCCAGATCAGGCTTTCACCAGCTTCGACGCACGTGTCTAGCATGTTATCACGGCACTCTCTCGCCCCGGCACGCATCCTTTGCCCCCGTGATGTGTGGTGCGGTCGGCTGCGGTGCTGAACCGGCGACGAGAGAGGCTTCCGGCAGTGGCGTGGGTGCCGTTTTCGTCCTGCCGCGCGGCGCGGACGTGCGCGGCGTGACCGGCGAGGCCAGGCGGGTGGGCGGTTGCCCAGTCTATCTAGGTCGGCGCTTCTCGCTCTGCTGGTGAAACGCGCCGTCATTTGACATGTGTTGTGCGGGATCAGCCCGATAGTTCCTCCATCGTATCGCCGCTGAATCCGGGTCTGACCACGGCGAGGGTTGACCCCACCATTCTAGAAATACTTGGATATATCAACCAAAAATTGTACAATCAAAGCCTGGAATGTATTAAGAATCATTTATTGCATAATTATTATACCATTAAAAACTTCGTATGTGAAAGCAGCGTATTTTCACCTTGAAAATAAACGAAAGGAACATACAGCAGCGCCTTTGCAGCACGTAAGTAATACAAATACAACAGCACCTTCAGCTGCACCTCGCAAAAATAGCCATTAGTTCAACGGATACCGATTGCCGTAACCACAAGCGGGGTTGATGTTAATAGAACACAGTGCGACCGCAAATGCTAGCATCACCACCTAGAAAACATGCTACAGTCCCACTTTGATTGTCCTCGTGGCGCGTCCTCGGCCGCGCACAGTCAGCCCGCTCCGCTGGTGCGGGGCGCCGGCGCCCCGCACGGTCGCAAGGCCTCGTTCGTGGACGGGCTGAAGGCGTTCTTATCACAAGTGGTCCGAGCGTCGCCGCGCGTGACGTAAGCGTCGACGCTCGTCTGCCAACGCGGCCCAGCCGGGCAGGTCGAGCCGCGGCCGGCGCGACGGCAGCTAAGGGAGGCCGCGAGCCAGCGCCGGCCGCGCTCCGAGCGCCCGGCCGCCACCCCCTCTCCTCTCCCTCCTCCCCCCCCCCCTGCGTCAAGTGTCCACGCCCGGCACGGTTCTAGTCGCTCACTTTCGGCATGTAGTACTTGTGGTCATGCGTCTGCTTCACCACGCGCAGGCCGGAGAGTGGTGAGTCGACCGTGGAAGCCGGACACGGCTTGTACGTGGCGTACGACTGGTTCTTCTTAATCGACTTGTCCTTGAACACGTCGTAGTCGCCGTGGAAGATGCCGCCGGACTGGGTGGACGAGCGCACGGAGCGACCTCGCTCAGACTGCTGCACCGTGCGCGACTCGGTGCGCTGCTGCGTCGCGCTGCTGGTGGTCTGCTGCTGCACGGCGCTGCTCGCGGCGCTACTCACGGTACTGCGCTGCTGCGTGTTGGCCGCCCACTTCTTTACGTTCTCCTCCTCCTTGCGCAGCGAGCCGACGAACTTCTGGTCACTGACGGAGCGCTTCGTTTCCTGGGTGACCGGCGACACCAGGACGCCACCAGAGCGCTGCCCGGCCACTGGCTGGTTCTCGGGCGCCAGGCGGCGCTGGCCGCGCCGGCCCGAGCTCGTCTCGAAGCTGTGCGAGCCCTCCAGCTGGAGGTTGTCCGCCTGGCGCACGGCCTTGGCGCGCTTCTCCGTCCTCGCGGGTCCACGTGTTCTGGCGCGTGGCGCGCCGGTGCGCCGACGAGTCGCGGATCTGGCGCGCGGGCTCCGAGCGGCCCACGCTGCTCGTGACCGTCTGCGACTGTGTGGCCGAGCTGGCGCGCTGCTCGCTGGCCGACATGGTGCGCTGCTCGCTGGCCGACATGGTGCGCTGCTCGCTGGCCGACATGGTGCGTTGTTCGCTGGTCGACATGGCACGCTGCTCTGACTGGCTGGAGATCTTCTGCTGCGCGGTCTGACTGGCCATCTTGCGCTGCTCCGACTGCTGGGCGGCAGTCGAACGCTGCTCCGACACAGCGGACGACGTCTTGCGCTGCTCCGACACGGCGGACGACATTTTTCGCTGCTCCATGTGACTGGTGGACGCCGACTGCTGCTCCGAGCGTACGGCAGTGGTGGAGCTAGAGGCGGTCTGCTGCTGGCTGGTAGACTGCTGAACTGCAGACGTCTGCTGTGTCGACTGGCCCACTTGCTTGTTCACCGTTTTAAACGGCATGAAGTCGTTCTGGCTGGTGGGAACGGCTGCAAAGGAAACTGCGTTTTAACAATTGCGCAGATAATTAATCTAAACGGGTTTCACTAATCTCACAGCACTCACCTTTTTTAGCACGCTCGGACACTTCATTCCACTCACACACGTATGCAACTCCAAAACTGGCAATATCAGCACTACCCCAGCCACTTTAACAAGGTGCGAGTGATACTTGATAGCCGATCAATCGCAATAATTTGCAACCACACAAACCCGAAGACAGCACCCGGCGACGCGTATCCGGACTCGCTCGCACAAGTGCCGGTCGCGGCCGGGCGCCGGTCACGGCCGGGCGCCGGGCGCGGCCGGCCGTCAGTGCGGGCGAGCGGCGTCGGCCGTACCTCCGGGTGGAGCCGGCCGCGCGAACCTCGCGCTGCTGCACCGTGTGCTGGGAGTGCCGCTGCTCAGTTGCGGCCCACAAACTCGCCCTCCATCTTGAGCGTGTCCTGGTGGCGGCGCACCTCGGCGCGCTCTCCGCGGCTCACGACCGTCCGCTGGCGCGTGTCCTGCGGCGTCCGGCGCGGTCAAGCCCGCGCCCGCGCCGCGTGGCCACCAAACAAAACAGGACGGAACACAGGAAAACATGGGGCGGAACGAAACAGATAAAGCAGAACGGAACGAACAGAGGGCAGGCACTAAGCTCAACTGACGCCTCGTGGCGCCGAAGCAAAAGCAACAAAAGCTCGCAAACGAAGCGAAACCAACGCTACTCAGGCGCCTCGCCGACGGCCAACTCGTCGTCACGACCGCACGCGTCTGTTCCGGCGGCCGCAGATCACCTCCGCGCCAGTCCACTGACCGGAGAACTGTCCCTCGGAGCGCAGGTTGTCTTGGGGCCGGACGACTGGCGCGCGCTCGCCGGCGGCTGGCGCGGCCCGGCGCGCGCGGCGCGCTGAAGTCGCCGCCGCCAACCGTCAGGTTGTCGGAGCGCCGTACGATCTCGGCTCGCTCGCCTGACATCACGGTCGTCTGCCGCCGGGAATCTGCCGATCGTCGCCGCGGGTGCATGAACAAAACGGTGCAGCCGGCGGGTGCAGCGCGAGAAACAGTTGACGTAAGGAAACAAAACCTGCGGTGGAACGGAACGGAACGAAATCGTCGAGATCGCAGCGCCTGCGGGGCGCTACAGCTGCGCGTAGCCGTGGTGTCGGCGGGCGGGCCAGCAGCGACAGAGCGAGCCAGCGCCGGCCGGCGGCTCGCCGTCTCCGAAGGGCAGGCAGGCAGGGCTGGTGCATCACTTGGGCCCGGCCGGAGCGCACCACTACAACACAGCAGGAGCGGCGGCGCCCGGCCGGCCGCGGCTCGGCGCCGGGCGCGCCATCTCTCGGCCGGCCGGCGAACTGACTCTGAAGACTCGGCTGATCCTCCGGCCGGCGCGGCAGCGCGCGCTCGCCGGCCGCCGGCGTGGCGCGTCGCTGCGTGTCTGTGTAACCCCGCCGTCATTAGCGAGACGTGTGCACAAACAGTCGACAGGCAGTGAGGGTGTGGGCTGGGCTGTGTGTAGGGGTGCGTGCACACAGATCAGAGGACAGGTGATGTGGTGAACAACGAGCGCCCCTCCGGGATCACTGCAGGTGCACGGCGGGGTGATATCTTACTGACAGCGCCAGTGAGCGCCGCAAATGCTTCCTAACGTCCAAGTTTATATCAAAAGTGTGTGCAGTCAAGCCAAGCGTCCAAGTCAAACCACCTAGAGACACATGGTGCTGTGTAATCATTGCAGCGGCTCTTTTTGCCCCCCAATTCATGTGTTGTGCCCAGCGCGACGCAAGCAAGAGGAAGGGCCCAAGGGAGGCCATACTGCTGCATAATTCGGAGGAATGTGGTAGAAATTGGCAACATTTTAGAGACAATTCAATATTTCCCATCAGAAAATGTTTCCTACGTGCGTGGGTGCACCAAAGATCAGTTATGGCCCAATGGCACCATCATATATCTGCACAATCCCTGGTATTGAACCACTACAAAACGCTTACAAACATTCCCGATCCTCGCTGCAGTTATACACCAACAGTTGCTACAGTTGAAACAGTTGAAAAGTTGCTATCTCCCTTGGTAACATTATGCCAGACAAGCCTCCTGTGCACTTTAATTTCGACAGACTTGGTATGCTCTAGTAGAAGCATATGCCAAAAATGCTTAACTACCCTTTAGCATGGTGACGAGTCCAACCAACGAAATGTGCTTGCAAATCCTGCCTCTTGTTAAACTTCTCACGACGCATACCACACTATGCTACAAAGAGCCCCCATGCAGTGTGTGACATTGTTAGTTATAACAGTGCGAACACGAGTTAGTGAAACAAGCACGGCACAGGCTATTAACTTGCCGCCTGTCCACTGATGCACGGCGAAATTAGTTACGCAGAATGCTATCAAAAACGGTGTTGTAAAAACTAGTAAGACTGTATGATGACGCAAAGCCAATACGTCGAACGATGATAGCAAACTGATTAAGGACAGAAAGCGGATAAACAGACTGATGACAGAAGACACGTGCTTCGAAGGCTGTGCTGTAGGGCTCCCTCCCAGCCCCATGCCGCATGGCTCAGACTGGATGGGTGCAGTGCAGCCCTCTGCCCCGAGCCCTCCGACAGGGCCCAGCGCGTGAGCCCACCTTCGAACTTGCCCTCCAGCCGCAGGTTGTCCTCGCGTCTCACTATGGAGGCCCGCGCCCTGACCGACGGTCGTCTGCTGCCGCCCATCTGTGGACACCGGGGATGGTGGCGTCAGCGCCGAGCCGTCTGAGCGATGATGGCAGCGCGCACAGCATACGGCAGGGACGCATTAACATGAAGGTAGAGGGACGTAAGCGGAACGATGGTTCGCAGTAGGAGTTGACTGTAGCGCATGTCGAAGTAAGCAAATGGATGCCTGGTGCCGTAAACCGCAACAGAAGCATTCATGACGTACTACGTACTTCGCAGGGATGCCAGTAGAAAACCACGCATACAGGACCAAGTAAACTACCTGACCAAGTGCATATGCGACATATGCGATGCGACATGCCACATATCCCGAACGTTACAACGAATATATCACATTATGCGATGGTAACTCCAACATCCGTAAATTTGCACCGTAGGGAACACTCTATCGCAAGAAGAAAAAAAACAGACGACGAATATATGATCTTACGTGCTGGTAATTTCAACGTCGGTGCAGCTGCATCGGAAGGAACAAAGCTGCATCGTAAGACAAATATTTGCCTGACCCAGAGTAGTAACGACATGTACATCAGCAACACCAGCCGCGTCCGGCGCCGTGCGTTCACTCACTCACCGGTGAACTTGCCGTCCATCCGGAGGTTGTCCGAGTGCTTCTTCACGGGGAAGCGGTCTCCGACGGGCGCCTGCTGCTGCGGCCGGCCGCTGAAGTCGCCCTCCATGCGCAGGTTGTCGCTGCGCCGTACGATCTCCGCCCGCTCGCCCCGCATCACCGTCACCATCTCGCGGCCGCTCTCGAACTTGCCTTCCATGCGCAGGTGGTCCGGATGGCGCACCACGGGCGCCCGCTCGCCAGCCGGCGCCTCTCCGCGCGGCCGGCCCTCGAACTTGCCCTCCATGCGGAGTGTATCTTCTCGGCGAACGATGTCGGCTCGCTCCCCGCGGGTAACCGTTGAGAGTTGACGGGTGTCCTCAAATTTGCCCTCCATGCGGAGATTGTCCTCCCGGCGAACGATGTCGGCTCGCTCTCCATGTGTAACCGTAGAGTGTTGACGAGTGTCCTCGAACTTGCCGTCCATGCGGAGATTGTCCTCCCGACGAACGATGTCGGCTCGCTCTCCCCGTGTAACCGCAGAGTGTTGGCGAGTGTCCTCGAACTTGCCCTCCATGCGGAGATTGTCCTCCCGGCGAACGATGTCGGCTCGCTCGCCATGCGTAACCGTAGAGCGTTGACGGGTGTCCTCGAACTTGCCCTCCATGCGGAGATTGTCCTCCCGACGAACGATGTCTGCTCGCTCTCCCCGTGTAACCGCAGAGTGTTGGCGAGTGTCCTGGAACTTGCCGTCTGTGCGGAGATTGTCTTCTCTGCGTACGATTTCGGCTCGTTCGCCACGAGTTACAACGGTCTGTTCCCTGGTGTCCTCAAACCGACCCTCCATGCGAAGATTGTCCTCTCTACGAACAACATCGGCCCTTTCCCCGTGCGTCACTGTCGTACGATCACGAGTGTCAGTAAACTTTCCCTCTACCTTGAGATGGTCCGGGTGCTGTACGATCGGAGCACGCTGTCCCCTGCCGGGGGAGTGCCGATCCCTGCCGTCTGTGAACTCGCCCTCCATCTTCAGATGGTCCGGATGTTTGACGACTGGTGCTCGCACACCCTTCGGAGCTTCCTTGTCCGGACGATCAGAGAAGTCTCCCTCCATCTTGAGATGGTCCGGGTGCTGTACGATCGGAGCACGCTGTCCCCTGCCGGGCGAGTGCCGATCCCTGCCGTCTGTGAACTCGCCCTCCATCTTTAGATGGTCCGGATGCTTGACGACAGGCGCTCGCACACCTTTCGGCGCTTTCTTGTCGGGACGATCGTAGAAGTCGCCCTCCATCTTCAAGTGATCCGGGTGCTGTACAATAGGGGCACGCTGTCCCCGGCCGGGAGAATGCCGATCGCGACCGTCAGTGAATTCGCCTTCCATCTTCAGGTGATCCGGGTGCTTAACAACAGGTGCACGTACACCCGTCGGCGCTTTCTTGTCCGGGCGGTCATAGAAGTCGCCCTCCATCTTCAAATGATCTGGATGCTTAACGATCGGAGCACGCTGTCCCCTGCCGGGCGAGTGCCGATCTCTGCCGTCTGTGAAGTCGCCCTCCATCTTCAGATGATCCGGGTGTTTAACGACAGGCGCACGCACTCCCTTCGGTGCCTCCCCATCGGGACGATCGTAGAAGTCACCCTCCATCTTCAGGTGATCTGGGTGCTTCACGATGGGGGCGCGCTGCCCCTTGCCGGGCGAGTGCCGGTCCCTGCCATCAATGAAATCTCCTTCCATCTTGAGGTGGTCCGGGTGTTTCACCACTGGCGCCCTCTCCCCTCTCGGCACATCATCTTTGGGTTTACCCGTGAAGTCGCCTTCTGGCTTGAGGTT
>NW_023596576.1:22911654-22941445 GCF_011947565.3 Pollicipes pollicipes | reverse complement strand
GGCCCAGACAGTGCATTAAATTTACAGCGCGGCCAAGTGTGTGGGGGAGAGGGACCTCCCGTCCCGGGGAGCTTCACTCAAACCATCATCGTTGAGGACTATTCCCCCGGTGTACCGATCTTGGTGTGTTCACATGCATGTGCACTATTTGGTGAGCCTGCTCGGCCTTTCGTTTTGAATTCATTCCTACTCGACGTACATTCGTTGAATTCATTCCTACTCCTACATTCCTACCTAACGGTATCTCTCTGTTCCTGGAAGGTTGCACTTTGCTTGTGCTTTGGAGAGGATGAGATGCAGCTGTTATGTGTGCGATGTAGCAAATTTTGGCACCACACCTGAACGTCCCAAATCTCAACCTCGTTTGCGGAGTACAAGATTCGGGTGGAAACGGAAACCGTTTATAGTTTGCAAGATTGGTGGCTCTCACCCTAGTGAGACACTTTATTAATTTGAGTCAGTTGTTGGGAGAGCCGAGATGAAAAATCAAAGACGGGCAGACCCACGTGTCATAAAAGCTCTATCCACACTTGGCTATCATTCAGACCTATCCACTAACTCATCAAAGAATCAACCGAAGATAAAATATCAGTGCGCATAAAAGCATAATCTGCACCAATAGTAGCCACGGTACCGAGAGGTGAGAGGTACCACGGTACGATACCGAGAGGTGAGAGGTACCACGATACGGTACCGGTAGGATGAAAAATGTACGTGGCGTGCCGTGGTCAGCACCATGCCGGTCATCTCAGCAGTGACATGATGTTACGCTACTCCCACAGACACTCGCGACAGGACTGTCCTGACCCGCGGTGAGCGTGCCGAGGTCGTGCGCCGCGAAGACAACCTTCGCATGGAGGGCACGTTCGAGGACCGGCCGCGCGAGGAAGCGCCGCGCGGACAGAAGGCGCTGCCCTACAAGTACGCCGACAACCTGCAGCCGGAGGGCGAGTTCGTCGACCGGCGGCCGGATGAAGCCCCGAGAGGAGAACGGGCTCCGGTGGTGCGGCGCCCCGACAACCTGACCATGGAGGGCGACTTCGTGGACACGCGCGAAAAGCACACGCCGGGCCGGGGCGACCGCGCGCCCGTCGTCAAGCACCCCGACCACCTGAAGATGGACGGCAAGTTCGAGGACAGGCCCAAGGAGGACGCGCCGAAAGGCGACAGAGCCCCGGTGGTCAAGCATCCTGACAATCTGAAGATGGAAGGCAGGTTCGATGATCGCCCCGCTCAGGAGGCGCCCCGCGGTGAAAAGGCTACGCCGTACAAGTACAGGGATAACTTGAAACCCGAAGGAGAATTCACCGGCAAGCCAGTCGATGAGGCTCCAAAGGGTGAACGAGCCCCTGTTGTCAAACGCCCAGACAATCTTCGACCCGAGGGCGCCTTTGAAGACCGTCCCCGTGAAGAAGCACCGAAGGGAGAGAAAGCCACCCCTTACAAGTACCGGGACAATTTGAAGCCTGAGGGAGAGTTCGTTGGAAAGCCCACTGAGGAGGCGCCAAAAGGAGAACGGGCTCCGGTGGTGAAGAGACCCGACAACCTGAGACCTGAGGGTGACTTTGAAGGCCGTCCTCGCGAAGAAGCTCCCAGAGGCGAGAAAGCGACTCCCTACAAGTACAGGGACAATCTGAAGCCAGAAGGAGATTTCACTGGAAAACCAACAGAGGAAGCACCAAGGGGTGAGCGGGCCCCTGTTGTTAAGAGACCCGATAATCTGAGGCCTGAGGGTGAGTTTGAAGGCCGTCCTCGCGAAGAAGCTCCCAGAGGCGAGAAAGCGACTCCCTACAAGTACAGGGACAATCTGAAGCCAGAAGGAGATTTCACTGGAAAACCAACAGAGGAAGCACCAAGGGGTGAGCGGGCCCCTGTTGTTAAGAGACCTGATAATCTCAGACCTGAGGGTGAGTTTGAAGGCCGTCCTCGCGAAGAAGCTCCCAGAGGCGAGAAAGCGACTCCCTACAAGTACAGGGACAATCTGAAGCCAGAAGGAGATTTCACTGGTAAACCAACAGAGGAGGCCCCTAGGGGTGAGCGGGCCCCTGTTGTTAAGAGACCCGATAATCTCAGGCCTGAGGGTGAGTTTGAAGGCCGTCCTCGTGAAGAAGCACCCAGAGGCGAAAAAGCGACTCCCTACAAGTACAGGGACAATCTGAAGCCAGAAGGAGATTTCACTGGTAAACCAACAGAGGAGGCCCCTAGGGGTGAGCGGGCCCCTGTTGTTAAGAGACCCGATAATCTGAGGCCTGAGGGTGAGTTTGAAGGCCGTCCTCGTGAAGAAGCACCCAGAGGCGAAAAAGCGACTCCCTACAAGTACAGGGACAATCTGAAGCCAGAAGGAGATTTCACTGGTAAGCCAACAGAGGAGGCCCCTAGGGGTGAGCGGGCCCCTGTTGTTAAGAGACCTGATAACCTTAGACCGGAGGGTGAGTTTGAGGATCGTCCGCGCGAGGAAGCACCTAAAGGAGAGAAAGCAACTCCATACAAGTACCGGGATAACTTAAAGCCTGAAGGCGAGTTCGTAGGAAAACCAGCTGAAGAGGCTCCAAAGGGTGAGAGGGCTCCTGTCGTAAAAAGACCCGACAATCTCAGACCCGAGGGTGACTTTGAGGGCCGTCCTCGTGAAGAAGCACCGCGTGGTCAGAGGGCCGTCCCGTATAAGTACAACGACAATCTAAGACCAGAGGGAGAGTTCGTTGGAAAACCAACAGAAGAGGCCCCGAAGGGTGAGCGAGCTCCTGTCGTAAAACGACCTGATAACCTTAGACCGGAGGGTGCTTTTGAGGATCGTCCGCGCGATGAAGCACCCAAAGGGGAGAAGGCAACTCCCTACAAGTACAGGGATAATTTAAAGCCTGAGGGGGAGTTCACTGGCAAGCAGCCAGCGGACGTCCCGAAAGGAGAAAGGGCTCCGGTCGTCAAACGGGCGGATAACCTCACAGTGGAAGGTGAGTTTACAGATACGAGAGAGCGAACAGCAGTGACCCGCGGTGAGAGGGCCGAAGTCATTCGCCGTGAGGACAATCTGAGGATGGAAGGCAACTTTGAGGACACGAGAGAAATCACCACCGTCACCCGAGGAGAACGCGCGGACATCGTGCGTCGAGAGGACAACCTGCGCATGGAAGGACAATTCGAAGACCGGCCGAAGGGGGATGCGCCAAAGGGCGAGAAGGTCAAGCCGATCAAGCATAGCGACAACCTTAGGCCGGAGGGCGATTTCACGGGCAGGCGTCCCGATGAAGCACCGAAAGGCGAAAGGGCCCCTGTCGTTAAGAGATCTGACAACCTTGTTATGGAGGGCGACTTCGTGGATACGCGAGAGAAGCACACGCCGGGACGAGGAGACCGCGCGCCGGTAGTGAAGCACCCGGACCACCTGAAGATGGATGGCAAGTTCGAGGACAGGCCAGTCAAGGAAGCGCCCAAGGGTGAACGGGCACCGGTCGTCAAACACCCAGATCATCTCAAGCCCGAAGGAGAGTTCGCCGGAAAGCCGACAGAAGAGGCCCCCAGAGGTGAGAGGGCCCCTGTTGTTAAGCGAGCGGACAATCTCGCTATGGAAGGCGAATTCGTGGACACCAGAGAGAAGACAACGATCTACCGTGGGGAGAGAGCCGACATTGTTCGTCGTGAGGACAATTTGAGGACCGAGGGACGTTTCGAGGACACCAGAGAGCGTACCACGGTGACACGGGGCGAGCGAGCGGACATTGTACGCAGAGAGGACAACCTCCGCATGGAAGGTACATTCGAAGACCGTCCGAAGGAAGGTGCGCCCAGAGGAGAGAAAGTTAAGCCGATTAAGCATGGCGATAACCTTTATCCTGAGGGTGAGTTCACCGATCGTCCAAGCGACTCTGCTCCGAAGGGTGAGAGAGCCGCTGTTGTGAAGCACGCCGACAATCTGACAATGGAGGGCGAGTTCGTCGACACCAGGGAGAGGACCAGCGTGACACGCGGAGAGAGGGCGGACATTGTGCGTCGTGAGGATAATCTGCGAATGGAAGGACGCTTCGAGGACACCCGAGATCTGACTACGGTCACGCGAGGCGAGCGAGCTGAGATCGTCCGACGTGAGGACAACCTGAGGACCGAGGGGCGGTTTGAGGACACGAGAGAGTACACGGCCGTGACGCGGGGTGAACGCGCGGAAATTGTTCGCAGGGAGGACAATCTGCGAATGGAGGGTCAATTTGAAGCCCGCCCTCGGGAGGGTGCTCCAAGGGGTGAGAAGGTGAAGCCCGTCAAACATCACGACAACCTCAAGCCAGAAGGCGACTTCACGGGTAAACCCAAAGATGATGTGCCGAAAGGGGAGAGGGCGCCAGTGGTGAAACACCCGGACCACCTCAAGATGGAAGGAGATTTCATTGATGGCAGGGACCGGCACTCGCCCGGCAAGGGGCAGCGCGCCCCCATCGTGAAGCACCCAGATCACCTGAAGATGGAGGGTGACTTCTACGATCGTCCCGATGGGGAGGCACCGAAGGGAGTGCGTGCGCCTGTCGTTAAACACCCGGATCATCTGAAGATGGAGGGCGACTTCACAGACGGCAGAGATCGGCACTCGCCCGGCAGGGGACAGCGTGCTCCGATCGTTAAGCATCCAGATCATTTGAAGATGGAGGGCGACTTCTATGACCGCCCGGACAAGAAAGCGCCGACGGGTGTACGTGCACCTGTTGTTAAGCACCCGGATCACCTGAAGATGGAAGGCGAATTCACTGACGGTCGCGATCGGCATTCTCCCGGCCGGGGACAGCGTGCCCCTATTGTACAGCACCCGGATCACTTGAAGATGGAGGGCGACTTCTACGATCGTCCCGACAAGAAAGCGCCGAAAGGTGTGCGAGCGCCTGTCGTCAAGCATCCGGACCATCTAAAGATGGAGGGCGAGTTCACAGACGGCAGGGATCGGCACTCGCCCGGCAGGGGACAGCGTGCTCCGATCGTACAGCACCCGGACCATCTCAAGATGGAGGGAGACTTCTCTGATCGTCCGGACAAGGAAGCTCCGAAGGGTGTGCGAGCACCAGTCGTCAAACATCCGGACCATCTGAAGATGGAGGGCGAGTTCACAGACGGCAGGGATCGGCACTCCCCCGGCAGGGGACAGCGTGCTCCGATCGTACAGCACCCGGACCATCTCAAGGTAGAGGGAAAGTTTACTGACACTCGTGATCGTACGACAGTGACGCACGGGGAAAGGGCCGACATGTTGTTCGTAGAGAGGACAATCTTCGCATGGAGGGTCGGTTTGAGGACACCAGGGAACAGACCGTTGTAACTCGTGGCGAACGAGCCGAAATCGTACGCAGAGAAGACAATCTCCGCACAGACGGCAAGTTCGAGGACACTCGCCAACACTCTGCGGTTACACGGGGAGAGCGAGCAGACATCGTTCGTCGGGAGGACAATCTCCGCATGGAGGGCAAGTTCGAGGACACCCGTCAACGCTCTACGGTTACGCATGGCGAGCGAGCCGACATCGTTCGCCGGGAGGACAATCTCCGCATGGAGGGCAAGTTCGAGGACACTCGCCAACACTCTGCGGTTACACGGGGAGAGCGAGCCGACATCGTTCGTCGGGAGGACAATCTCCGCATGGACGGCAAGTTCGAGGACACTCGTCAACACTCTACGGTTACACATGGAGAGCGAGCCGACATCGTTCGCCGGGAGGACAATCTCCGCATGGAGGGCAAATTTGAGGACACCCGTCAACTCTCAACGGTTACCCGCGGGGAGCGAGCCGACATCGTTCGCCGAGAAGATACACTCCGCATGGAGGGCAAGTTCGAGGGCCGGCCGCGCGGAGAGGCGCCGGCTGGCGAGCGGGCGCCCGTGGTGCGCCATCCGGACCACCTGCGCATGGAAGGCAAGTTCGAGAGCGGCCGCGAGATGGTGACGGTGATGCGGGGCGAGCGGGCGGAGATCGTACGGCGCAGCGACAACCTGCGCATGGAGGGCGACTTCAGCGGCCGGCCGCAGCAGCAGGCGCCCGTCGGAGACCGCTTCCCCGTGAAGAAGCACTCGGACAACCTCCGGATGGACGGCAAGTTCACCGGTGAGTGAACGCACGGCGCCGGACGCGGCTGGTGTTGCTGATGTACATGTCGTTACTACTCTGGGTCAGGCAAATATTTGTCTTACGATGCAGCTTTGTTCCTTCCGATGCAGCTGCACCGACGTTGAAATTACCAGCACGTAAGATCATATATTCGTCGTCTGTTTTTTTTTCTTCTTGCGATAGAGTGTTCCCTACGGTGCAAATTTACGGATGTTGGAGTTACCATCGCATAATGTGATATATTCGTTGTAACGTTCGGGATATGTGGCATGTCGCATCGCATATGTCGCATATGCACTTGGTCAGGTAGTTTACTTGGTCCTGTATGCGTGGTTTTCTACTGGCATCCCTGCGAAGTACGTAGTACGTCATGAATGCTTCTGTTGCGGTTTACGGCACCAGGCATCCATTTGCTTACTTCGACATGCGCTACAGTCAACTCCTACTGCGAACCATCGTTCCGCTTACGTCCCTCTACCTTCATGTTAATGCGTCCCTGCCGTATGCTGTGCGCGCTGCCATCATCGCTCAGACGGCTCGGCGCTGACGCCACCATCCCCGGTGTCCACAGATGGGCGGCAGCAGACGACCGTCGGTCAGGGCGAGCGGGCCTCCATAGTGAGACGCGAGGACAACCTGCGGCTGGAGGGCAAGTTCGAAGGTGGGCTCACGCGCTGGGCCCTGTCGGAGGGCTCGGGGCAGAGGGCTGCACTGCACCCATCCAGTCTGAGCCATGCGGCATGGGGCTGGGAGGGAGCCCTACAGCACAGCCTTCGAAGCACGTGTCTTCTGTCATCAGTCTGTTTATCCGCTTTCTGTCCTTAATCAGTTTGCTATCATCGTTCGACGTATTGGCTTTGCGTCATCATACAGTCTTACTAGTTTTTACAACACCGTTTTTGATAGCATTCTGCGTAACTAATTTCGCCGTGCATCAGTGGACAGGCGGCAAGTTAATAGCCTGTGCCGTGCTTGTTTCACTAACTCGTGTTCGCACTGTTATAACTAACAATGTCACACACTGCATGGGGGCTCTTTGTAGCATAGTGTGGTATGCGTCGTGAGAAGTTTAGCAAGAGGCAGGATTTGCAAGCACATGTCGTTGGTTGGACTCGTCATCATGCTAAAGGGTAGTTAAGCATTTTTGGCATATGCTTCTACTAGGGCATACCAAGTCTATCGAAATTAAAGTGCACAGGAGGCTTGTCTGGCATAATGTTACCAAGGGAGATAGCAACTTTTCAACTGTTTCAACTGTAGCAACTGTTGGTGTATAACTGCAGCGAGGATCGGGAATGTTTGTAAGCGTTTTGTAGTGGTTCAATACCAGGGATTGTGCAGATGTATGATGGTGGCATTGGGTCATAACTGATCCTTGGTACTCCCACGCCCGTAGGAAACATGTTAATGATCGGAAATATTGAATTGTCTCTAAAATGTTGCCAATTTCTACCACATTCCTCCGAATTTATGCAGCAGTATGGCTCCCTTGGCCCTTCCCTTGCTTGCGTCGCGCTGGGCACAACACATGAAATTGGGGGCAAAAAGAGCCGCTGCAATGATTACACAGCACCATGTGTCTCTAGGTGGTTGACTTGGACGCTTGGCTTGACTGCACACCACTTTTGATATAAACTGGACGTTAGGAAGCATTTGCGGCGCTCACTGGCGCTGTCAGTAAGATATCACCCCGCCGTGCACCTGCAGTGATCCCGGAGGGGCGCTCGTTGTTCACCACATCACCTGTCTCTGATCTGTGTGCACGCACCCCTACACACAGCCCAGCCCACAGCCTCACTGCCTGTCGACTGTTGTGCACACGTCTCGCTAATGACGGCGGGGTTACACAGACACGCAGCGACGCGCCACGCCGGCGGCCGGCGAGCGCGCGCTGCCGCGCCGGCCGGAGGATCAGCCGAGTCTTCAGAGTCAGTTCGCCGGCCGGCCGAGAGATGGCGCGCCCGGCGCCGAGCCGCGGCCGGCCGGGCGCCGCCGCTCCTGCTGTGTTGTAGTGGTGCGCTCCGGCCGGGCCCAAGTGATGCACCAGCCTGCCTGCCTGCCCTTCGGAGACGGCGAGCCGCCGGCCGGCGCTGGCTCGCTCTGTCGCTGCTGGCCCGCCCGCCGACACCACGGCTACGCGCAGCTGTAGCGCCCCGCAGGCGCTGCGATCTCGACGATTTCGTTCCGTTCCGTTCCACCGCAGGTTTTGTTTCCTTACGTCAACTGTTTTCTCGCGCTGCACCCGCCGGCTGCACCGTTTTGTTCATGCACCCGCGGCGACGATCGGCAGATTCCCGGCGGCAGACGACCGTGATGTCAGGCGAGCGAGCCGAGATCGTACGGCGCTCCGACAACCTGACGGTTGGCGGCGGCGACTTCAGCGCGCCGCGCGCGCCGGCCGCGCCAGCCGCCGGCGAGCGCGCGCCAGTCGTCCGGCCCCAAGACAACCTGCGCTCCGAGGGACAGTTCTCCGGTCAGTGGACTGGCGCGGAGGTGATCTGCGGCCGCCGGAACAGACGCGTGCGGTCGTGACGACGAGTTGGCCGTCGGCGAGGCGGCCTGAGTAGCGTTGGTTTCGCTTCGTTTGCGAGCTTTTGTTGCTTTTGCTTCGGCGCCACGAGGCGTCAGTTGAGCTTAGTGCCTGCCCTCTGTTCGTTCCGTTCTGCTTTATCTGTTTCGTTCCGCCCCATGTTTTCCTGTGTTCCGTCCTGTTTTGTTTGGTGGCCACGCGGCGCGGGCGCGGGCTTGACCGGCGCCGGACGCCGCAGACACGCGCCAGCGGACGGTCGTGAGCCGCGGAGAGCGCGCCGAGGTGCGCCGCCACCAGGACACGCTCAAGATGGAGGGCGAGTTTGTGGGCCGCACTGAGCAGCGGCACTCCCAGCACACGGTGCAGCAGCGCGAGGTTCGCGCGGCCGGCTCCCCCGGAGGTACGGCCGACGCCGCTCGCCCGCACTGACGGCCGGCCGCGCCCGGCGCCCGGCCGTGACCGGCGCCCGGCCGCGACCGGCACTTGTGCGAGCGAGTCCGGATACGCGTCGCCGGGTGCTGTCTTCGGGTTTTGTGTGGTTGCAAATTATTGCGATTGATCGGCTATCAAGTATCACTCGCACCTTGTTAAAGTGGCTGGGTAGTGCTGATATTGCCAGTTTTGGAGTTGCATACGTGTGTGAGTGGAATGAAGTGTCCGAGCGTGCTAAAAAAGGTGAGTGCTGTGAGATTAGTGAAACCCGTTTAGATTAATTATCTGCGCAATTGTTAAAACGCAGTTTCCTTTGCAGCCGTTCCCACCAGCCAGAACGACTTCATGCCGTTTAAAACGGTGAACAAGCAAGTGGGCCAGTCGACACAGCAGACGTCTGCAGTTCAGCAGTCTACCAGCCAGCAGCAGACCGCCTCTAGCTCCACCACTGCCGTACGCTCGGAGCAGCAGTCGGCGTCCACCAGTCACATGGAGCAGCGAAAAATGTCGTCCGCCGTGTCGGAGCAGCGCAAGACGTCGTCCGCTGTGTCGGAGCAGCGTTCGACTGCCGCCCAGCAGTCGGAGCAGCGCAAGATGGCCAGTCAGACCGCGCAGCAGAAGATCTCCAGCCAGTCAGAGCAGCGTGCCATGTCGACCAGCGAACAACGCACCATGTCGGCCAGCGAGCAGCGCACCATGTCGGCCAGCGAGCAGCGCACCATGTCGGCCAGCGAGCAGCGCGCCAGCTCGGCCACACAGTCGCAGACGGTCACGAGCAGCGTGGGCCGCTCGGAGAACGCGCGCCAGATCCGCGACTCGTCGGCGCACCGGCGCGCCACGCGCCAGAACACGTGGACCCGCGAGGACGGAGAGCGCGCCAAGGCCGTGCGCCAGGCGGACAACCTCCAGCTGGAGGGCTCGCACAGCTTCGAGACGAGCTCGGGCCGGCGCGGCCAGCGCCGCCTGGCGCCCGAGAACCAGCCAGTGGCCGGGCAGCGCTCTGGTGGCGTCCTGGTGTCGCCGGTCACCCAGGAAACGAAGCGCTCCGTCAGTGACCAGAAGTTCGTCGGCTCGCTGCGCAAGGAGGAGGAGAACGTAAAGAAGTGGGCGGCCAACACGCAGCAGCGCAGTACCGTGAGTAGCGCCGCGAGCAGCGCCGTGCAGCAGCAGACCACCAGCAGCGCGACGCAGCAGCAGCGCACCGAGTCGCGCACGGTGCAGCAGTCTGAGCGAGGTCGCTCCGTGCGCTCGTCCACCCAGTCCGGCGGCATCTTCCACGGCGACTACGACGTGTTCAAGGACAAGTCGATTAAGAAGAACCAGTCGTACGCCACGTACAAGCCGTGTCCGGCTTCCACGGTCGACTCACCACTCTCCGGCCTGCGCGTGGTGAAGCAGACGCATGACCACAAGTACTACATGCCGAAAGTGAGCGACTAGAACCGTGCCGGGCGTGGACACTTGACGCAGGGGGGGGGGGAGGAGGGAGAGGAGAGGGGTGCGGCCGGGCGCTCGGAGCGCGGCCGGCGCTGGCTCGCGGCCTCCCTTAGCTGCCGTCGCGCCGGCCGCGGCTCGACCTGCCCGGCTGGGCCGCGTTGGCAGACGAGCGTCGACGCTTACGTCACGCGCGGCGACGCTCGGACCACTTGTGATAAGACGCCTTCAGCCCGTCCACGAACGAGGCCTTGCGACCGTGCGGGGCGCCGGCGCCCCGCACCAGCGGAGCGGGCTGACTGTGCGCGGCCGAGGACGCGCCACGAGGACAATCAAAGTGGGACTGTAGCATGTTTTCTAGGTGGTGATGCTAGCATTTGCGGTCGCACTGTGTTCTATTAACATCAACCCGCTTGTGGTTACGGCAATCGGTATCCGTTGAACTAATGGCTATTTTTGCGAGGTGCAGCTGAAGGTGCTGTTGTATTTGTATTACTTACGTGCTGCAAAGGCGCTGCTGTATGTTCCTTTCGTTTATTTTCAAGGTGAAAATACGCTGCTTTCACATACGAAGTTTTTAATGGTATAATAATTATGCAATAAATGATTCTTAATACATTCCAGGCTTTGATTGTACAATTTTTGGTTGATATATCCAAGTATTTCTAGAATGGTGGGGTCAACCCTCGCCGTGGTCAGACCCGGATTCAGCGGCGATACGATGGAGGAACTATCGGGCTGATCCCGCACAACACATGTCAAATGACGGCGCGTTTCACCAGCAGAGCGAGAAGCGCCGACCTAGATAGACTGGGCAACCGCCCACCCGCCTGGCCTCGCCGGTCACGCCGCGCACGTCCGCGCCGCGCGGCAGGACGAAAACGGCACCCACGCCACTGCCGGAAGCCTCTCTCGTCGCCGGTTCAGCACCGCAGCCGACCGCACCACACATCACGGGGGCAAAGGATGCGTGCCGGGGCGAGAGAGTGCCGTGATAACATGCTAGACACGTGCGTCGAAGCTGGTGAAAGCCTGATCTGGCGGAGACCCCCACGCCGATAGCAGACGAGTAAGTCGCTTGCTCGGCCCATTCCTCCTCTGAGGTCTGGCACACTCGGCCTCAGACTTTTATGTTTTGCAGCTTCCTCGTTGAGAAAAGTTTGTTTTACAAGTGCGGACTTTGCAAGCTATTTTCCACTCCAGAGTGGTTTGATGGTCCGCCATCTGCATTCTACAAATGCGAGCGGTACCGATAGGTGCTGCTCGGAGACCAGCGGAGGAGACCGAGGTGCAAACAGCCCGGGTGTCTCAGTCCCCTCGCCGTGCCTGCCTCACCACGCTGAGGTCCATCCCCTCAAGCCGGTGTTTGGGGGTCATGTTACCCGGTCAGAAAACACCAAAACCCAATCAGGTGAGGCTCCCGGGCATCATCCAATCATGTGAGGCTCTCGGGCTTCATCCAATCAGGTGAGGCTCCCGGGCATCATCCAATCAGGTGATGTTCCGGGGACATCATCCAATCAGGTGAGGCTCTCGGACATCATCCAATCGGGTGAGGCTCCCGGGCATCATCCCATCACATGACGTTCCCGGGGCATCATCCAATCAGGTAAGGCTCTCGGGCATCATCCAATCAGGTGACGTTCCCGGGCATCATGCAATCAGGTAAGGCTCCCGGGCATCATCCAATCAGGTGACGCCCCCGGGGCAAAGTGGGGCGCTGCTATGCCGCGACATCACATTGCATGTTTAAACCTTTTTTCGGATTATTGATAGTGTGCGGCCACACACGTGAGCGTCACGTCGGGGAAGAATACTGAGTGAACCCAGTCAAGCAGTGGCTTCAGGCCTGTGTGTCAAGATTTTCCGCCTCATGCTTGTCGAGGATCATATGTGCCGTGGAATGGGTATCCTGCATGTGGTAAGAAGTAGCAGTTACTCGCGAATTGGATAAAATTTCCATCTGTTCGTGAATTGACGAGGGAAATATTATTTATAATATATTGGCCGTGCTTTATAGGTGCTGGTCGGGGAACTTGCATTTACATTTTCAGGAAGATAAACGGAATGGAAAGAGGCTTCAACGCCGAATGTCAATTTCAATGGCGCATAACCATTGGGGAACCATACTGCAACAAGTCGCTGAGTGCATTGCGCTTGAACCTCATGCTGCTGGCTGCAGTGTCGACCTCAAAAAGCATGTTTTGCATCGTCTTTTCGCCCTGTGGAACATCTCGTCGTCTCTCCAAATGGCCGACACATGCCCACCATTATTCCGATGTAGGAGGAAAACAACACAGACAGTTACATGGAAAATTTATTGAACCCATAATTGTCTGGTAGTTGACTCACACAGATGTCATACACGGTAAGTTACGACTAGATGCTGAGATTATTGAGCACGAACCAAACAATAGAAAAGGTGGCCCTCCGAAGATGTGGTGAGTGCACAAGAACCAAACTCTGAACGCGCGCCGCGATGGTACAAGGTGAATTGCCCCCGGGCGCGACGCGGTCGGCGGTCCTCGAAACAGGGGACGATAAGGTATTAAAATATTTCAGGGTCTGAATTTCCGGGAAACGGTGCGGCTGCGGTCCAACCGGGTATCCTAACAAGTACGCTACTGTTCTAGATCGCATGGTTCGCCACACTCACTCTCTCGCAGGAAACCCTGTCAACCGAACAGGAGCGTCAAATCGAACACAGGGCATCTTACGTACTAACCGCAATCATTAACAAACAATAGCAAAGGATAGAAAACCAGCTACACATGCCTACTCTGGAAGAAGATAATACACCAATGGAATGCTGCAACCATCCGGGGGCCCTCTCCTGTCGCAATGAGGCGCCGCCCAGTCCCGTCAATACAGGGAGCACCCGTAGCTCGCGTCCTCCGTTTGGCACAAACTCAGGACCTTAAAGCTAATCGAGTCGTATATGTATATCCGACGCCGCACACAGGTCTGCGCGTCTAAGCCTACAACAAACGTCGCGCCGGCCGCCGCCGGAGCTTGCCGAAATTCGGGATATCACATAGAGAAATATATGCGCGCGACTGCACAGAAAACCCCGGCGGCGCTGCCAACCGGGCGCCAACGTCAGACTAGCGGCGCAAACAAGCAGAACGCACGTGCCACAATTGCACTGATTGCAGGATTAGGCGAAAATGACTAGGTAAACGAGCTCAACTCCTCGAGCAACGCATCGATTCGGGCTCCTGAAAAAGAAAGCACAACTAAAAAATGGGAAAATCATACGAAATGCGCGAAACAAAATGCAAAAAAGGCATGGGATACCATAATAAGCCATGGCAAAACACAAGAGTATGTAGAAACGAAACACCGCATGCAGGTGAGGTAGATAGTAGAGTTATAACGCTGAAGAGGATGTAGGCAGGGCAGGGATGATACAATGCCAACTAAAACGCTAGCAAATAGTTATCAAACTACTCATCTCCCATTTAAAGAACCGTTGACACATAGTTGACTTAAAATGTATAGCAGCTTTGAGCACCACATATTGACCACGCCCTCTCCCATTATACCACAACTCTCACTCGACGCACGTCAGCAACCACCGCTCGGCCCAAATGATTCAAAATTCGCATTCAGCCGTTCGCACAGTAACAACGCCAATGAGCAACTAAAATCGCTACAAACAATTGTATGAGGGCCAGCCCCGCCACATGGCCCGTCAGAGGGCGTCCCCAGTCATCCCGGTATCGCACCAACCGTGCCCCGATCCTATCAGTGCCGCCGCCGCCAGCCAAACCGGAGCCGGCCCCGGGGCCGCAGCGGCGGCGGTCCACAACAACAGTTCAACAATCGGCCGCCAGGGGCGCTGCCTCCGCCGTGGCGACCGGTGCCGCCGTCCACTACCCGCGCCGGCGGCACAGCGGGCGGCTCGCCGGTCGACGTCGCTCGCGCCGCGGCTCGCCGGCGTGCTCGAGATTCTCCCGCGGCCTCCTCGAGCCCTCGGGCGGGCGCGCGGGTTAGTGCGATCGACGCGGCCGTGTCGGTGGGTTAGTTCGCTGCTACTCGTGCTTACTGGCTAGCCGGGCGGCGTCGGCCTTGCTGCGCGTGCCGGCCGCCGCCGCGTGCGGGTGCTGCGCGTAGCCCGGGTGGTCGTCAAAGATGACGCGTTCGCCGGGCCGCGGCGGCAGCGCGCGCGGGTCGTGGAACAGCGGACCGCGCGGTTTCCACACCGGAGACCCTGGCGAGAGAAGGCCGACGCTTACCGGGGCAGCGGGCGTGGTCAGAGAGTCGAGAGTCAGGCTGACACACTGGGAGCTTTTGGCAAAGGCACCATTAATTGACCATCACAAGATCCTGCGCATGCCACAAGGTGTGTGCCACACGCCTTGTGCCTTAAGTGCGGCAGATGAGCAAGTGCTGACACGGAACAGCATCGGCACATGACAGCAGAACGCATCGGACACCCCGCGTGAGGCGGCCAGACGGCGTCACCTGCCGGGGACGCACCGGCGGCGCGGGCGTGCGGCGGCTGGTAGTGCTCGGGCGCGTTGCTGGCCTGGATGAGGCGCGCCTGGCTGCCGGTGCTGCCCGCCGACAGCGTGCTGGAAGTGCTGAGGCTCAGATGGTTGGGGATGCGGCCCAGCTGGCCGGGCCGCCGCGGCAGCACCTCCTCCTCGGCGTCTGAGCGCGACGTGTCGTCACGCACGTCTGAGCCGTCGTCGCCGCGCTGGCCGCCGGTCGGGCCCGCCGCGCCCGGACGGCCTGCAGGTGAGAGCGTCACTCAGCGCGGCGGGGGGGGCCTGACGTGACCGGCGCGGGCGGACGGCTCCAGGTCGTGGTTAGGCACGATCGGATGACGGCGTGGAGTGACGTCAGCGAAGTCTCACGTGAGACACGACACAGTTGAGGAAACCATGCTGAACACATCCCAACCACCCCTTGTAGCTTTGTATGTCGCCTCGTTTTGATTATTCGGTGCAGGACAGACATCAGTGCAGCATTTTGAACGCCGGTAAAACCGGGCCAAGCCCTTACTAATAAAAGTGGGTAACGTTACGTTTTTCAACGCAATGCGGTGGTGATGCTCGAATAAATCCGTGCCAAAACGTCATGTTTAGGAACTAATACCTTTGCAACATTCGGATGAAAGTCACAGAGAATCATGGCTAGAACAGATGTCACAGTGTGATCTTTTACAGAGGTTCATGACCAGAGCACATGTCACAGTGTGATCACAGTGTCACAACACTTCCCGGTCAGTAATATCCGTTAACAGGCATAGCTTGATTTCACACAAAAATTAAAAGGTAGCTAAAACTTCATAAGTTATGCCTTATTCTACAGATTTACCTATATATATATATATATAATATATTATATATATATATATATATGAAAATAAATGCAAGCTAGTCCAATAATAATTACATGCACTGCATGCGATGCGAGCTGCACATGTAACGCCAGCTATTCCTATTACCAGCCACCCTGACTGTGACGCATAGTTTGTACCAGATGCGTGCATCCGACCCTCGCAGATTCGCGCTGGTGACCCAGCAGTATTCTGAAGTCCAGTTGTACCGTCCGGGCACTAGTTAAGGGTTGAGGCTTGGCCCAGGACGGGATTCGTGCCGATCAATAATCCCACGCTACGCATGCTTCCATTCGAACAGCGCGACTTCCTTGCGTCTGTCGTTTAGAACCGCCTCTCCGCCAATGACATTAGGAGAAGGCAGACGGCTGCGAAGTTAATTTTGTCCCGCAACACGCCTGGCACCAGTGGCGGGTCAGGTAGGTACGCTGACAGGGCCGCATGGCCCGATAGGTGGCGGCACGGGCGCTTTACCGGGACCGGAGGCATCCATGGTGCGGCTGCGCCCCCTCAGGTTGGTGTCACTCCCCGATACACTCTCGTGGTAGCCGTCCAGATTGTCGTAGTCAATGGTGGCGGCTGCGGCAGCGAACACGCGCGCTGTCACCAACAGTCCGTGTACGTCTAGCGCAGTGCCTGGCCAGGTCAGTGTGAGGTATCGCAACTTTGAGCGCAAAACAGAATCAAGCTCATCTTTCACTTGAGTTTGAGAAAAATGCAAAGCTGGGCGGACATAGCGATAATGTAATTAAGAATGAAATAATATTGGTCACTGCGCAGTTGCACGAATGCCATTCAACGATCGGACAGCTTTCTGTGGCAAATCAAGTGGCACCCTTCAAGGCATGGACCTAGTCGACCGCACTGCATCAAATGAGCTCCAGCAGGCTGGAGCGAGCAGCCAGTGACTCAGCCAGAGATGATCCGAACATCAGAGGGGCGGGACGAATGAATGACCACAAATTTGCGCGGGACGGACGCCGCCTGAGGCGCGATAAATCTCTTCGTTCCGTTGAGCCTATCCTATATCCAGTAACTCTGGGCTTTATCGCAGCAGACTTGGCTTGGTCTTGAGTCTCGGAAAGTTTCGTTCGATTCTCAGTCATCGTCGTGTAAACAGCAGCCAGTGCCGTTCGATTATCAGTCAGTCTCGTTCGATTATCAGTCAGTCTCGTTCGAATGGACTCGTTCGCAGAGTCCGGCATATGCGGTGGGCGCTTATCCATAATGTATCGGTTGGCGAAGTCGCAATGACTGGTAAATCGAGGGACAAGGCAAATTCACGCAGAGAACCTTCTTAGTTTCACAGACACTGCCAGAGGCAGAAAAGTCGCGATCAATAAACGAGGGCACTGAGCTGTATGATGACGATGTTTGGGGGCAAGGACATTGAGCTATATATGTGAGGCCTGAGTTATCCGTGAGGTCACGGGTCGCGTGTCACGGGTTATCCTGTCCTCAAACAGTCCCCACCCTGCTGCAGGACAGCGGCACGATTCCACTCCAAAGGACGTCAGAGCCGGCGAACGGACCCACACACAACACACACGCCACGGTTCCCCCCACGCTACCGAGCGCTGGCTGTTCACCACCCCAACCACTCCTCACAGCACCATCGACAGTGGCCAGGTGGAGCACTCACACATGCCGGCCGAGTGGCGCTGGCCCTTGTTCTGCATCTTCTTCCGCATGCTGAGCGTGCGCGACGGCTGCAGCGTGCCCGTCTTGTAGCTGCTTGTGCTGGCCGCCTTCGTGACCGGGATGCTCATGTTGCGCACGCTCTCCCGGATGATCTGACGGATGGTCTTCAGGAACGCGTTCCGGAAATCGCTTGTGCTGCAACAGCGGTCCGTCGGGTTTAAAGTACCTCCACAAGCATCCGAACGACCGGGTTATGTAAGGCATGGTCATCACGGCACGAACATCCTCAAGGCTTCACCGACAGTGGTATAAGATTTGTCCGCCCAAGATTTCAAAGCAGCGTGCGGCATACCTTGATATTTTTCCTGCAAAGTAATTACGCTGGGATCGCCTCCCTCCACCCTGACTGGGTGCGAATTAAATTCAACGCGTCAATACGGCAGACGTCTGCGCCTGAGTCACATTCCTCGACATCAGCCCAGTGCCGATTATGTCCGATGCACACAATCTGAGGTCGGGTCGCACTCTGACCGCGCTGTGCCACCATGGCCGGGGTTTGTAGCACCAATTGGACACAATGTGATGCTGGGTCGCACTCTAACCGCGCTGTGCCGCGATGGCCGGGGTTTGTAGCACCAACTGGACACAATGTGATGCTGGGTCGCACTCTGACCGCGCTGTGCCGCGATGGCCAGTGTCTGTAGCACCGTACCGAACTCTGAATATTGGGGCTTTCGTCCCCACATAGCAAACATATTCGAACCATAAACATACAAGTTTCTCTAATAAAATTGTTCAACTAAAAATTATAGCGTAAGGCAAGCCGACCACGACATTTTTATCCGATGTTCCGCACACTAAAAACGCGGGCACAGAACTGCGCAGGACGCGCACACCGTAAGCATACGAGACGGAATTTGCCGGCATCACTACACTGGACTACTGACAATCGCACTGGAAGAGCTGCATCGAACGTTCTACACGCTTTGCAGAGAGATCAAATAACTAAAGTTCTCAGAATATTTCACCACGGTGTCTAATCCGGCTGCCGAAATCTGACAGAACTTTTCAGCGCGCCTCAAAACCGCAAATCATCGCTGTCCGCTGGAGCAGGAGTGATCTGCCGCACAGCAGCACGATCATCTGCATCAGGACCATTGCCCGGCTACTCTTAATCATGATGTGTTATTCTCTCGTCGTTGTTAATACTCATGGCTCTAGAGGCAATGGCCAAGCTCCCATACGCGTTTTGGATTTTGAAGCGTTTCACGTGTGTACTGTGTAAGCATCACATAAGCCAAGTTCGTTGTGCGTTTGAGTTTAAAATGGAGCAATAGTTATACCCTTATGGTACCACAACCCCTGCTGTTCCATCAAAGGTTCCCATTAGAACGGGTGCTCGATAAGCGATTCGACTGGGCACTCCACAACTTGTCCCTTTGTCAAGTCCCCAAGTGGTGATGCGTAACGTGTGCAAAGCGCATGCGCATTTTCTGTGACGCACGTTTCGACTGATAGCATGCAATGTTAAAGATACGTTGCAAGCTGTGTAACACACATGGCAAGTCATGCCAGTAGCGCAGCTGACCGTATTTACACAAATCCTCCAAACTCTCCCTTTTACTGCGCACCCGCGATCTATTGGCGATCGACCGCCACCTGAATCCCGAAGCTCGCAGAATCGCGCCGAGAAACGGCAGAGAAGACGCACTCACTTAAAACCCATGCCAAGTTTCGGTTCACACAGATGTGATTTGACATGATTTAGAGGCATTCCCGTAGTACACCTCCTTTATACCCCGGCCGACCGCTGGAATACCACGAACAACGGCCATTCTTGCATGCTCAGTGATGCAGGCATACGGACACTTGGATTTTCATATAATAGAACGACGGTAAAAGAAGCCGATACCAAGCACAGCCAAGGAGTGGACGAAGCCACCAGGGGGGGGGGGGGGTAAAAACGCTTGCACTGCCTGGTCATTGGTGATCAGTGGACTCCGTTAGTTCAGTATGCCACGGTTCAATATCTGGCAATTGTGTGCGTTGTAACAATAACTGGCCTAACGAGCTATTCGGGTCTAAAGGGGATTATGAGCCGCTAAGTAGAAAGTCAATGGCTAATTGCTCATAAAAAAATACAAAAATGAAAAAATAATGCAAAATGTCCAGATCTAGCACATAGCAACGGCCAACTCAAACCATGACACCAGGAATGAAAAAAGATGAAAGGAGAACGCCACATCGACAGATATATGTGTTGTGTGAAATGGGGCCGGGATGTGAAAGAAAGAGATGGGTAGAGAAAATCGGCTCGAGTTATGAGCTTGGCATACGGAGAGACGGGTTGCGGCCGGTAACGTGGCACGTCTGTGATGTGATGTATGTAATGATTATATATATATATATATATATATATATATATATATATATATATATATATATATGTGTGTGTGTGTCACAAGGAAAAGTCATGCCTGCTCTTTGCATTGAGCGCGCACCACCTGCCACCGTAGCAATGGCTGAGCTAGTCCTAACATAAGCGGACAATGGAATGCAGTTCGTTCTTTTGCCAGCTAGCGGCCACTTCATTGCATTCCTGTACACATCTCATTATCATCCTCGGCACACGCTGCGAGGGGAACTCGCAAATTCGGCGAAAGCCAGGTTCACCAGGCTGGGACATGGATTACTCCTAATCGAAAATTGCGAGAGCAGAATAGAAATATTCTAGCGGCGTCTGAAAACATTGCGCGGAAACGTGATGTACAAAAGGGAGTAGTGACCAGTGCAGGGCATTCCGTGGATTCTGCAATCGCCTACCTTCTTACAGAACTGGCATAAGTCGCACGTTACTAGGCTATGAAAGTGGGTGAGTTGGGTGAGGGGATGATGCCGAAAGTATCAGGCAGATATCTTGAAGTTATTCATAATTCCAACGTAAATTATCGTTGGTTACCACGATTTTGGTTGAATCCAGATAGCATTCAAGCCTTGAAAATATGCTTCAGCAAAGTTGTCATCTACTCCAAAACGAACTTTAAGTACTGTCTGCTTGCAATCGCATTTGTCTGTTTTGCAAACCCAACTCGACCGTGGACAACGTGCTCACCTGTTGGAAAGGTGGTAAACCTTCTCGTTACGCCGATGGATCTGCGACTTGAGGTGGATAAGCTCCCAGAGGTAGTGGTTCTCTACGTCGCGACAGGACGAGGCGCGCACCTGCACCTCCGTCACCGGGATCAGTACCTGGTACCGGATAATCTCCACCTCGGCAGGGTTACCCTTGCCCGGCGCGCTCTGTGGGGGGGGGGGGGGAGGGAGCGGCTGTGGTCAGCATGGGTCGCACGGCGCGATGCGCGAGGTTTTGGAGGAATTAAAGGAGTGACAAGCTCAGTACTGGAGTGTCTGATCAGAGCAGAGACTAGACATATCACTGGCGCGATGCACGAGGTTTTAGAGGAATTAAAGGAGCGATTAGCTCAGAACGGAGCAACTGATCCAAGCAGAGACTAGAGATGTAAGTGGCAATGTGGTTCACGACTGAGCTGGCTGCCAGCGCGAAGGTGACGGATTCGGCGGACATGACTTCTTGTGAAGTATCGCCGGACAAAGGGATACGCCCGCACGAACCCAGGGTATGCTGTCTAGTCCTTGTGGATAAACAGCTCGTAGTTCACTTCTCGATACAAATTACACCGACATTCTGAATGACTAACTCATGCATTGATGACGCGTTTGCAGTTTGCGGTGGTTCATAAAGTAGTCTGTCTGCTACGTGCAAATGTAAAGTTTATTTAAGCAGAAGGCCTAACTCACCATGAGCTTCTTCTTCTGTCTCAGTCGCTCCTTGCAGAGGAAGACGACGGCGGTCTTGAAGACAAAGCACATGGCGTGAAGCTCGAGGCCCTTCTTGATTTTGCCGAGGAAGTCCGATATATTCAACCACTCCACCCCACATAGTACAGAAGGTCGCCAGGCGACAAATCCACCGGCTGAAAATGGGCCATGTGGCGCTGGTCAACAGGACTGTGCTTCATGACTGCTTCAAAAGGCATGCGACAGATCCAGCGGACACTGAGCGCTCATGTGTACAGTTCGCAAACGGTAAAATGTGCAACACTTACAGATGCCACAGGCAGGACCATTTTGGTTGACTTCTGGTGCTGCCGGAACAAGTGATCAAAGATGGCGCCGGTACTCCTCGTGAATGCGCTGCATTTCGTTGATGTGCTCGGCCACTTTCTCCATCCCCTTCAGCGCCTCTGCCGAAAGAAAACCGCACAATGTCGTCTGGACTCAGTGGCGGAGTGGGTACGTTTCAGAAACTACTCTTACTGAGGGCAGGAGGAGGTCACGTGACAGCGACAGTGCTCGGGAGCCCCGACGATCAATAAGTGAGGTTTGTGCGGGGTACTGGCACGGCACTAACAGAATATTCCAGAACAGAGCATCTTTTGTATTTTCCTGGGGGTCAAAGTTCGCTTGTGCGGCCTTTCCCAAGATGTCTGCAAATATAAATGTTCGCCGCCACAAATGCATCCGGTGAGTACAGCATCCGCTCATCGCAAGTCAGGCTAATGCGTAGCTCAGTTAAGTCACGCTCATACTGAGCGCCTGAATGCACTTCTCCCCCCCCCCCCCCCCACCCCCCCCCCCCCCCCCTCACCCCCCATCCCCGAAGACGCAGCGAGCATCTACGTAAACTGATTTGGAAGCCACACAGGTGAATGACACTGTCTTCTAGCGCGGTCCCATCACCCTGGCAGTAAACCATACCGACGAGACAGGCCGACAATAATATATGGCATAATAATCTAATGATCTATATGACCTCTGAGATAGTGCCTCAGTCGTCAATGGGGTCATAATGGTCAAAGTAGACCTGAAATCGGCTCACAACTCAACCAGAACGGCTGTTAGGTAAACGTCAGAGGCCTCCCAAACTGACAGCCACCGTAACAACTCTGGTTATACAGCCTTCGCGTCAGTTGACACATTCCACAACAACGGCGTCTTCCTCACGAACGGCTGTCTGGCGGATAGTCCGGGCACACCCAAGTCATGTACTTGCGTTTAACCCGACACCAGAGCCCCGAGGACCGCCCACTGAGCCGCCTGTCAGACTCTCCTCTGATGCTCTCCACCTACTCTCTTGGTGACGACGCTGCTTTCTATCCCCGTCGGTGATGGTGCCACTCCCATTTTTCTTCCCAGATCGTGATGATGTTTTCCGGGTACCATCTGGGCCGCGCTGCTCATCCTCACCTGCCTTCCAGGTGGTGGTGGTGCTAACATCCGTTAGAAGCCCTCAACCTCCCACCGGCAGTGCTACCCTTCACCATCCTCCAGGTGGTGGTGCTACCCACGATTACGAGCCCTCTACCCCAAGCGGTAGAGCTCCCCTCCACTTACCCCTCCAGGTGGTGGTGTTCGCCCGACTGCGGGTCGGCCAGGTTTCGCAGCTGCTGCAGCAGCAGCGGGTACTTGAGGATGCGTTGGATGGGCTTGATCAGATAGCTTTCGAGCGTGGACGAGTGCTGCTGGCGCGGGTTCTGCCGCTGCAGGAACTGCTGCAGCTGCTGGTTGCCTTCACCTGAGCAGCAGGAGGTTGCGTTATTCGCAGATGCTGTGAAGGTTACATGTAGTTTTATGGGCATGAGGCGATATGCCACCACTAGTAAATGAGGTGCGGAGAGGTGTTCAATGCCGAACGTTCAGTGTGATTGCAAGTGGAGATCATTGAAGTTTATATTTGCCTTGTCTGTGCATTTTAAAGCTTCAAGCGGGGCAGCTAATCAAACCCCGCCTCATCTGACGGAATCCATACCGGGAGGAGGCGTTTTCGATGTAACTTTGGTCGGTCAAGCAGAAACAAACATCAACTTACTTGGATGGAGGACTTTTTGTGCTCTTGAATGGCTGGCGCAGAAGGAACTATATAACTTGAAACTATTCGTATGATACAAGAATGCGTTGCCTATGGAGAATAGCACGTTCTGAAAGGTGAGTATTTCAAACATTAGTCAGACGAACACAAACAAAATCATGCGCAAAACAGGCTGAAAATTCGGGCGTGTCCTGCCCAAGTGTGCTCTAGACGCGACTTGAGCGGCGCTTCATCCGCCACAAGTGCGCAAACTGCGCGGGCCCGATGTGACTCAACACATGTCATACCCAATGGAGCCGTGCCACATCTATGCATACTGAGGTTTGACTGCAGGTTTGACTGTAGGTTTGACTGCAGTTGTACATTATCGTAACGTACGAAGTACGTTACGAAGTACGAAGTACGAAGTACGTAACGTCACCAAGATGAGCGCGCGCCACAAGGTGACAAGGGCAGGTATTTTACGAAGGAAGAATGTGTCGCGCAAGAATTGCACCGGTCCACCGTCAGCATCGGCACGTGCGCAGAGGACACGCCCTGGACCGCACACTGACCGTCCAGGGGCCGCGAGGACCGCACACTGACCGTCCAGGGGCCGCGAGGACCGCACACCGGCCGGGGGGCCGAGAGGACCGCACACTGACCGTCCAGGGGCGCGAGGACCGCACACTGACCGGCCGCGAGGACCGCACACTGACCGTCCAGGGGCCGAGGACCGCACACTGACCGTCCAGGGGGCGCGAGGACCGCACACTGACCGGGGCCGCGAGGACCGCACACTGACCGTCCAGGGGCGCGAGGACCGCACACTGACCGTCCAGGGCCGCGAGGACCGCACACTGACCGTCCAGGGGGCGAGGACCGCAACTGACCGTCCAGGGCCGCGAGGACCGCACACTGACCGCCGGGCCGCGAGGACCGCACACTGACCGTCCAGGGCCGCGAGGACCGCACACTGACCATCCAGGGCGGAGCGAAGGACAACGTCTTCAAACCACCTTCAGTCGACACAGCAGAATCACACACACCTTGAACTGCGTGGGCGTCTCCATCGGCCCAGGTTGGGCTCCATCTCGACGGCCTCCTCCAGGCTCTGCAGGAAGTCGCGCTGGAACTCCACGATGTCGGGGATGTGCCGAAGAGCGCGTTGATCTCGGCCGGCGTGATGAACGACTCCGCCGCAGCGGCTCCAGGTAGTTGTCGATCAGGGAGTTCAGATGCTGCGGAGCGGCCGCGCGCCGTCAGTCGCCGGGTCCGCTCACCGCACCACGAGCGCTGTCACATTCGACACAATGGCGTCGGAATATCGGGACAAGGTCGTGTGAGGGTCAGGTGAGGTGTGTACCGTGTGAAGTTTTTGGGCCTAACGTGTGAAGTCTGTACCGTGCGAAGCGTGAAGTCAGAACATAACATCACCCAGGGGAAGCACTAAGTGCTGTAACACACGTGACACACAAACACGGTAATTTGCGTGCACAGCCCAGCGTTGTGAGGTAGTGATTCCGCCGGTCATTTGACAGCTTATGTGTCCCCGGGACTGTGACAACCGAAGCCAACTGCCCGCGAACACGCCAGCGTTGGTAACGATCAACGGAGTACTTCTAACGCGCGTATCGCTTCAACAATCAGCTATGAATAGCGGCCTAGATTTCACATAACTCTCTCCTTCCTAGCCACTATCACTGCCGTTGGCTGCAGCAGCCGCCGGGTGGAGGGGGAGGGAGGGGGGCGTCGACGAGCCGTCCATGATCACGTGCCGTGGGCCCGTCGGCGGCAGACTGGCCGGCCAGCCGTCGCTGGGCGGAGGGCGCCGGTCGATGTCTGCCAGCGGGCCGGCGGCGCCGCCGGCGTGCAGGTCGGCGCTGGCAAGGCCGACGGAGGCGGGGGCGGGGGTGGCGCAGACCGAGAGTGAGAGAGGGGAGAGAGGGAGGGAGGGAGGGAGGGAGGGGGGAGGGAGAGAGAAGAAAAGGAGGGAGAGAGAGGGGGTAGGGGAGAAAGAGAGAGAGAGGGGGGGGGAGTGACAGAGGGAGGGAGGGAGATTTGGGGCTAACCGTTGGGCCAGGGTCCGAGCTTTCGCTGAGGCTCCGCAATGTGCCGACGGCGGTCAGACGAGCATGGACGGAATCGGACCGCGACACTACCAGGACGCGGTTACGTCAGGAGAGGACATTGTGAAGCTATGCGATTCAATTTGAGGTTAGACGGCGGTCAACAAGTTACTCGTCATCTCTCGTTAGCCATGGGCTCGGCATTATCGACCAATACTGGCCTGGGCTGTCCTACTGCTAACTGAGACCAGGCCGGTCCAGTCACAGCGCGGGACGCTTTATCGGGCTGCATTTTCGTGAAGGGCTCGTATATACAATCACGGACAAAGCAGGTGTCACGGTCACGGGGGCCGGTTATGGCACCAGGCTCGAGTTTCTCTGGCCAAACTGGGAGCTGGAGCTGTCTGCTACAATGGGGTATATTGGTACGCTTTCTCTTTCAGGCCAGGTCGTAAACCTAAGATGTGCCGCGAGCATCACAGCCCTGCATGGGGCAGCCTAGGCATGATGCAGTGTCGTAATAAATCCAAGGGCATGCTTGAATAACTAGGATTTAGATGCATTCGTCAGCGGAAGCCACCTCGACGTTAGTGGTTTGATGAAAAGAGCAAGAGCACGTAGAACGCAATTTACCGGTAAATAAGATGCCTCTGACAGTGAGTTCTAGACCAGAGCGACGGAGCGCGTCGCGTTAAAACTCGAGCAATCTGCACAACTAGGTGAAGCAGCCGCAAAATCCAGGCAAACGCTTCTTTTCAGTGGTGCCGGCCCGTGCCAGACAGCAAACGTATCTCCTCCGGGGGGGTGAGTGGTTCATGCCGTAGCTAGAGTGAGGCGCCCCAGCAGCGGTTCTCACCTTGACGCCGGCGCCCCAGCAGCGGTTCTCACCCTGACGAGGGCGCCCCAGCAATGGTTCTCACCCTGACCCAGGCGCCCAGCAGCGGTTCTGACCCTGACGCAGGCGCCCCCGCAGCGGTTTCTCACCCTGACGAGGGCGCCCCAGCAGCGGTTCTCACCTTGACGTAGGTGCGCTCCGTGTCGATCAGTTCCGTGAGCACCTTGCGCAGCTTATCGGCGTCGCTCAGATGCCGGCTGGGACGTCATGTCTGGCTCTGGCTGGAGGCTATGCTGGGAGGTGGGCCGAGGGCCCGCGCGGTGGGGTCGGCCGGCGAGCGGCAGTAGCCCGTCACCAAGGTGGCGCTCTGCGGACGGCGCCAGGCCCGGTTAGCCGGCGGGACTAGCGCACGCCTCTGGCGCCCCATGGACTTCAACAGACGTTTCGAGACCCACCTTCGAACTACGCCCACACTGGCACGAATGGTCGGTGACTTCGCTCCGACGGAGGGTATTTCCGGCAAACATCTGCTCTCCAAATCCCCCCCGCGCGACCTCGCACACTATGACACATAAACACTGCATATCCAGGCCGGTCCCGGAGACGCCGTTCGTGTGGCGCCAAACCGTGCCAGGCAGGGTCTACAGCGGCCATTAGTTCGGCAGCCCATGGTTCGTTATGAGTAACTGATGCAAGATTTCACGGGACTGGGATTAGAACCTACCAAGCTCAGGACAAGTCTAATGTTCGCAATCCTGTGCAGGTATACTGGGCTGCGTAATACCCTACCCACATCTGGATCATGAACCGATTCTCTGCACATCCCGTACTGGGAGACGCGGCTCAGCCGCTATCAATAACGGTGGCCCTCCCTGGACGCGGCCTCGCCGCTCATCCAGCCCGGCATATCGAGCCCTCATGGCGCGCTCTTCTGCTGAGCTCAATGCCGGCGGCGCTAAACTGCAGCCGCCAGTTTAACGTCACACTGGCGGCCCGACATTCCCCGGCTATCGAGGAGATGCAGCGCCAATATTTCACAGGAGTTGCCCGTCATGGATGAGACGGGACGCTCCGGCGCAGACAAACTACACTCAAAATGCGACACGTGCCAGGCAAAGCCCTGGGACGGCCATCATACGGTGGGACGAGCAGATGGTGTTAAGGGGCCATGAAGTGGGTGAAAGATGGAGATATTTGAGCACCCGTCAGTGTTGTTCTTCTTGGCTTGCGCGTGTCATTTCGTGCGTAGAATCGCGATCACTTTTGTAACGAATACGTTCGAGAACATCCATGACTTCCCCAGATGTTAGAATAAACGCACCCTTCTTTTCCTGCCTTTCTTTTTGCACGGCTGCACATTATGACGCAATAACCACCCCCGACACGAAAGCTTCGTCGCTGATCATGGGGGGAGAGTCTGCGTCGGAAGTCCCGTCCTCCGCGGCCGCCGGCTCGCGCTCTGCGTACCTTGAGTAGATTCTCGATCTCGACAGACGAGACGTTGGAGCGGTCCGAGGTGTCCGAGGCGGCGGAGGGCAGCCCTCAATGTCCGCCTCTCTCGACCTGCAAGACAGCTACCATCAGCCCGACCGGGACGAGTGCATGACACGAGGCGCGGCGGCCGCCCTGCCCACGCCATCCAGCTATTCACGTCACGCGGTGAGCCCTCTCCGCCTGCGTAGCTCGGCGTCGCTGCCGGCGGCGGATAGGCTCCGGGCTCAGGCCCGCAGATAGGACCCGTCTCAGGTCAGCCAATTACCGCTCTGGTGCGGCGGGAGAGCTAAACGCGGGGCCTCGGGCGGCCGTCGGCGGAGATCGAGCGGCAGGAGAGCGGCTTACTCTCAGGACTTGACGCTGGGCACGATCATGTTGTTAATGTCCGTCGTCCCGGACGGCGTTGTCGGAGGGCGGCGGCGGGCACACCCAGGCGCTCGATGATGTCGTCCGTCGACTTCATCAGGTTGGCCACGTCCGGCACCTGCCGCAACGCAACAGTTGAGACGACCAGACAGGGCAGAATGGCACCCAGGGGTGAAAAGTGCCTTTTCTGTCACCCACGAAATTTGGAGCCGTCTGATTGTCGCCTGGGATCATCGTTTCAGAAACCGTTGCAATATGTCTTTAAATGCAATTAATCACAAAAACAAAGGCAAATTAAATGCAATGCGGTATAAACCAAACATTTTCTTTTCCAGAACTCCTTTGCACTGGTCTGTATGGCGGCACTGATATAGTATATTTGAAGTATGTTTCTGGCACCTGCTAAAACTAGCTTGATTAAAGTACCATGTTTGGCAGCATCTTATGGCTCAACTTGCTCAAACAGCGAAACATCAACGCTTCGACATGTGCTCACGCTGCAAGCGTTAGCGAGTACAGACCAATACTAAGCCTTGAGTTTTCGTCGAGCTGGGATAATCTGCTGTAATGTGGTCTTGTCTGCTGAAATATGTTTTCATGTTGACAATTTTGTCACCAATTGGTTCGCAAAAGTGTTATGTCATCAATCATATGCGGTAAATCAGAAACTTTTTCACCCCTGGTGGCAGCAGCCGAAGCGCTGGGGCATGCTGTGAAAACAAACTACAAATGGATTAGTTCCTTCACTTCAGCAATTGGCATCCAGCAGCTTCGCACGAGTTATAGTGTTATGCATCAAAGGCGATTAGATTTCCCAAAGACAGATTGCTACTCAGCCGTGCGCCAGAGCTCCGACTGCAATCACCATCAACACACAGCACGACCAACACAACATAGCGTGCCCGATCATGATTTGAAGCCGTCGGGAAGGTGATGCATAATACACACCACCTCGGACTGTGCGTGCCTGCACACGATGAGCCCACATGCAATGGCTGTCAGAAGCAGAGGATTTAACAGAGGCGGAGGTGCGGAAAGCTAGCGTAGAGTGATCCCATGACACCGACTTCCCAGACAAACCGATCTTTACATGAACTCCATGCTAAACACGAGTTTCTGTGAAACCGTCTGAAGCTGGCATACCAGCAAGGAGACACGGGACAGAGACACAAATAAAGCGCAGTGTCCGTTTGTGCTCGCGAACACAAATAAAAAATCTGCCCACTAACCTATGGCATTTGATTGAAATCCTACACACTAGCATTTGACATCAAGAAAAACAAATACTGTGCGATCGTACTTCGACAACTAGACGCGTGTTTTTGCCCCGCACACGAGCCTACGGGCCTGCGGGGGCGGCGGCAGCCCAAGGTCTCACCTCGGTCCTCGAGGAGCGCATCATGAGACAGAGGGCCAGCTCCTCCTGCAGCACCGACTCCAGGTACATCATGTCCAGATCGGACACGATCGCGCCATTGATCACCATGATCTCGTCACCCCGTATGAGGCCTGCGGACACGGCACAGATGCTTAGATCATGGGAGGTGGGGAGGAGGGCACACATCGACCGCTCATCGGCGACCGAAGTGGCGGCGGACCACAGGGGTCTGGAGGCGCTGGCGACAGGGAGGCAGGTGCTCTGGACAGAGTGGAATCATTGCGGAGAGGGGACGCTCCTGGTGGGGAGTGTGGCGCTGG
>NW_023596576.1:22862645-22910654 GCF_011947565.3 Pollicipes pollicipes | reverse complement strand
AGAGAGAGAGAGAGAGAGAGAATTAACGATATAGCATCACAAGGCATTTCATGGCAAGACCGATCCTACTTGTAGCCATAGTCCCGAGCAGTCTAATAATAGGAGACAGCAGTCTTGGGATAATACAGATTGATGTCTGGCGACATAGTTCAATTTTTTCGCCTTTTTGAGTAGTCATGCTTCCAACATTTGCCTAGAGCGTACGATGTAAGGAGCAAAGTAACAATTAAGCCACTCAGAAAACACAAATCTAAACAGATGATATACTTTCTCTGAAACCTTATTTTCGATCACGCCATGAATTTCGTGACGCTCACCGTCTTCCGGAAATGTTGATGTCATTCTCTTAATTACCACCACAAATTATAGATTAATTTGAAACGATGGGGTTAAAAGGTATTGTTTGTTACGTAATATCCATACTGGAGCCAAGACGTGAATGACTGCTGTATAAAAAACGAGCCAACATTTGTCGATGCCCGGAGGCACACAGAACACCAGACAGGTACTCGCATTCTGTATTCCAAGCTGGCGTAAGCACAGAACCTTTGAATATTTTCTTTAAAACAATATCAATGCAAGCCTGAATTTTTGCACGCAATTTTGATCTTAAATTGCATTATAAACTCACACAAACTAATGGCAAATTACCTCCAGACTGAATAACTTTGAGTACTTAATTCAGCTGGCCATGTGAAAGCCAACAAAAGCAGGAATGTCGACAAGAACCACAGGAGCTTACATCACATTACAACAAGATCAACACATAAAATCATTCATGAGTAAAACAGGGCTGTTGAATACGTGGACGGGCTTTAACCCCATCAAGATCTGAATCATTATACGCCAGTGGTTTACTTGACGTTTCCCTTATGTCATAGCAGTTAAACACGCAACGAAAAATGTTGCATATTACATCAGCTTAGAGCAAACGGAAAAGATAAAAGATCAAAAGACATCGGAACCGACACCAAAAGTGAGAGGCTGAGTCTTATCATCGACAGGCCGGGCTTACCAACGAAGTCTCCTTCCATGGTGAGATGATCCGGGTGTTTCACCACCGGCGCCCGTTCTCCTCGTGGGGCCTCGTCCCGTGGCCTGTCCGTGAAATCTCCCTCCGGACGAAGGTTGTCTCCATGGCGAATGGGACGAACTTTCTCCCCCTTCGGTGCCTCACCACGAGGCCGATCTTCGAACGTGCCTTCCATGCGGAGGTTGTCTTCTCTCCGCACGATATCCGCACGCTCACCTCGAGTCACGGTGGTCAGCTCTCTGGTGTCCTCAAAACGGCCCTCAGTCCTAAGATTGTCCTCCCGACGAACAATATCTGCTCTCTCGCCACGATGCACCGTTGTTCTCTCTCTGGTGTCCACAAACTCACCTTCCATGGTGAGATTGTCAGCTCGCCGAACAACGGGAGCTCTTTCACCTTTAGGCGCCTCTTCGGTCGGTTTCCCAGTGAATTCACCTTCAGGTTTCAGGTTATCTCTGTACTTGTAGGGCGTAGCCTTTTCACCGCGAGGTGCCTCTTCACGAGGACGACCTTCGAAATCGCCTTCGGGTCTGAGGTTATCAGGTCTCTTTACGACAGGAGCACGCTCCCCTCGTGGTGCCTCTTCAACCGGCTTTCCGGTGAAATCTCCCTCCGGTCTGAGGTTATCCCGGTATTTGTAAGGTGTTGCCTTCTCACCACGTGGCGCCTCTTCTCGAGGGCGATCATCAAACTTTCCTTCCATCTTCAGATGGTCCGGGTGTTTCACAACAGGAGCCCTTTCTCCCCTTGGTGCTTCTTCAGTTGGTTTGCCAGTGAAATCTCCTTCAGGCTTCAGATTGTCCCTGTACTTGTAGGGAGTCGCCTTTTCACCTCTAGGTGCCTCTTCCCGAGGACGACCTTCAAACTCACCCTCAGGTCTGAGATTATCAGGTCTCTTAACAACAGGGGCCCGCTCACCCCTTGGTGCTTCCTCTGTTGGTTTGCCAGTGAACTCTCCTTCTGGCTTCAGATTGTCCCTGTACTTGTAAGGAGTCGCTTTCTCACCCCTGGGGGCCTCTTCACGAGGACGGCCTTCAAACTCACCCTCAGGTCTGAGATTATCAGGTCTCTTCACGACAGGGGCCCGCTCACCCCTAGGTGCTTCTTCTGTTGGTTTACCAGTGAAATCTCCCTCTGGCTTCAGATTGTCCCTGTACTTGTAGGGAGTAGCTTTTTCGCCTCTGGGAGCTTCTTCACGAGGACGGCCTTCAAACTCACCCTCAGGTCTGAGATTATCAGGTCTCTTCACAACAGGAGCTCTTTCACCCCTTGGTGCTTCCTCTGTTGGTTTGCCAGTGAACTCTCCTTCTGGCTTCAGATTGTCTCTGTACTTGTAAGGAGTTGCTTTCTCACCCCTGGGGGCTTCTTCACGAGGACGGCCTTCAAACTCACCCTCAGGTCTGAGATTATCAGGTCTCTTCACAACAGGGGCCCGCTCACCCCTTGGCGCTTCCTCTGTTGGTTTACCAGTGAAATCTCCTTCTGGCTTCAGATTGTCCCTGTACTTGTAGGGAGTCGCTTTCTCGCCCCTGGGGGCTTCTTCACGAGGACGGCCTTCAAACTCACCCTCAGGCCGGAGATTATCAGGTCTCTTCACAACAGGGGCCCGCTCACCCCTTGGCGCTTCCTCTGTTGGTTTACCTGTGAAATCTCCTTCTGGCTTCAGATTGTCCCTGTACTTGTAAGGAGTCGCTTTCTCACCCCTGGGGGCTTCTTCACGAGGCCGGTCTTCAAAGTCGCCCTCAGGTCTGAGGTTATCGGGTCTTTTGACGACAGGAGCTCTCTCTCCTTTGGGCGCATCCTCCTGAAGTTTCGGCGTGAACTCTCCTTCCGGACGGAGGTTGTCTGGACGCCGGACGACGGGAGCTCGCTCGCCGCGAACGGGGGTTACGGTTTCGCGAGTATCTGCAGTGGCAGAAATAGGAGCATATAAGCGCAGGAGTAAAAAAGGTAACACTAACACGTGCAGTTCACAAGTACCCGGAAGTTAATGGAAATCGAGGAGTGTAGAATGGTAAGAACATACATAGTTCTTGACGGAGTGGTTAGAGATTACAAAAATAAGGACCTGGTACAGTATGCGGGAAGGCATACAGTAGCACACTTGGTTTTGTTTTGAAAAGATCAGGATGCTTACCAATAAACTCGCCCTCCATGACGAGGTTGTCGGGCCTCCTGACGACCGGAGCCCGCTCTCCTGTCGGGGCCTTGTCATGCGGTCGGTCCGTGAAGTCACCTTCCGGTCGGAGGTTGTCGGGACGTCGCACAACTGGAGCACGCTCGCCTTTGCCCGGGGTGCGGTGTTCTCTGGTATCTAAAAGAACGCGTGCTATTATGTTGTTATCGTGCGAGCGTTGTCGCACTAGACAACAGCACGTAGTCTTACACTGATCCTGAAATTACTCAATGCATAATTAGTTGTCGTGGCTAAATTACGATTACTCACGAATCAGAATGCCTCCTAAGATTTGATTGCGCATGAAGCTATCCAGTTTAACAAAAAATATATTGTGAAATAAAAAGGGAGGTGCAACAACAATGGAACAAATGAGTTAATCATTCAACTGGCATTGCTTTCAGCCGGCATCGAAAGGTACGTTACACGGTGTTAACACAGCTTAAGCCTTTTTTGTTAACAAATACACACAGACAACTTTTCGCCATGTCTCACCGACTATGGTTGAGTCCCGCAAGCCCTGATGTCCCAACAACGTACCACAAAACAAGCGAGCACTAGAGAGCAGCGTTGAAAGCGCAGCCGTTTTACCGAGCCCATTATAATTCAAAATCGTAGACGTTCTCTCGAATACTTCTGAACATAACCATAATCAATATGTTTGTCCTTGCCCTACGAAAGGGTGTTCATATGTCTGAAGTTCTGTTGTTGAAACATATAGAGGAGAAGCTGAACAATGGTTATTGTGAATTTCATAAGGAAAATCAAGTCATACCCGTCAAATGAGCGCTTAATAGACGCTTCTGTTATCTCGAGGGCTAACCATGCTAAAGCGATGCAGAACACGCCGATGAATAACTATCGCAAAGCACTACCAGATGGCCACTATAGATCATCGCCAGTTGTCACCTATTATCTTTACATGTTACACGAAAAAAGTTTTTTGCGGGGACGAACTCACTCGGTTGAGACTGCGTTCCCTTCACAGCCGTCCGGTGCGGGGCCAGCGCCTTAGTCCCCATCAACATTTTCGCCGCCCACGCCCCATGGGAATCGACGGGAGAAATTTTGAAATTAAACGGCCTCAGATGTTGAACGCGTCATTAGATTCCACTAAGAACAGACTTCTGTTAAATTGACAAGTTCAGTAATATGAGCAGCTAAGCGTACAGCACCAACTGGAAAATATCGTTGAAACAGCTTTTCAAACAAAAAGATGCGTGCCATCATGTTCTAATGTGTACAACCTAATGCAACTAACCTAATGTTACTGTTTACAGCCTACAATTACAGCCTACTGAGCCTACTGAGATTTACAGCCTACTGAGATGACCTTGAGCGAGGCGAACGGCCATTAACCACAATGGGCAGAAGCATACTATTTTTACATCTGTAAAAATGGTGTTACCAATGCTGAGTAAATTTCAGTGTCATGCTCGTAACTGTTCAGGAGCTATCAATGAGAAAGCTTAGGTTGCCTCTCAGGCCACCCGCAGGCCAAGGATTACGCTGCTGCCATATGATGCTTAGGTACAGCCATTTGTGAATGGCTGGAGCTAATCAGTCGTGTAAATATGAAAACCAAACAAAAACAGTAGCGTTAAAGTTGCACAGCTCGGTCAATAACACGTTATTTCTCAGCCCAACTGTTCAATATCTCCAATCATGTTTTGCAGCCCTAATGGTTGTCAACATGTCTGAAAATATTATAGATCAGCCTTAAAAGTCGGTAACTGACTTCGAGCACAGCCAAAAGAACAATCATGCAGAACGAGACTTAGCGTTCTGAATAAGCTCAAGTGAACTGTAGTCCGAACGCGTCAGCATAAAACAGGATTGCATATGCTGACAGCCATGGAAAAAACAACATGGCGCTTACCCACAAAGTCCCCTTCAATAGTGAGGTGGTCCGGGTGCTTCACCACGGGCGCCCGTTCTCCCCGTGGGGCCTCGTCACGTGGCCTATCCGCGAAGTCGCCCTCCGGTCGGAGGTTATCCCCACGGCGAATCGGCCGAGCTTTTTCTCCCCTCGGCACCTCATCGCGAGGACGTCCCTCGAAGTCGCCTTCCATGCGAAGGTTGTCAGCGTGTTTGACAACGGGAGCTCTTTCACCTTTAGGAGCTTCTTCGGTTGGTTTTCCAGTGAATTCCCCTTCCGGCTTGAGGTTGTCCCGATATTTGTAAGGAGTCGCCTTTTCGCCTCTTGGTGCCTCTTCTCGAGGACGCCCTTCAAACTCACCCTCTGGTCTGAGGTTGTCGGGCCTCTTCACAACAGGGGCCCGCTCACCCCTAGGTGCTTCTTCGGTTGGTTTACCAGTGAAATCTCCTTCTGGCTTCAGATTGTCCCTGTACTTGTAGGGAGTCGCCCTTTCGCCTCTTGGTGCCTCTTCTCGAGGACGCCCTTCAAACTCACCCTCTGGTCTGAGGTTGTCGGGCCTCTTCACAACAGGGGCCCGCTCACCCCTAGGTGCTTCTTCCGTTGGTTTACCTGTGAAATCTCCTTCTGGCTTCAGATTGTCCCTGTACTTGTAGGGAGTCGCTTTCTCGCCTCTGGGGGCTTCTTCGCGGGGACGGCCCTCAAACTCACCCTCAGGTCTGAGATTATCAGGTCTCTTAACAACAGGCGCCCGCTCACCCCTAGGCGCCTCCTCTGTTGGTTTTCCAGTAAACTCTCCTTCTGGCTTCAGGTTGTCCCTGTACTTGTAGGGAGTCGCTTTCTCGCCTCTGGGAGCTTCTTCACGAGGACGGTCTTCAAACTCACCCTCAGGTCTGAGATTATCAGGCCTTTTCACAACAGGGGCCCGCTCACCCCTAGGTGCTTCCTCTGTTGGTTTACCAGTAAACTCTCCTTCTGGCTTCAGATTGTCCCTGTATTTATAGGGAGTCGCTTTCTCGCCTCTGGGAGCTTCTTCACGAGGACGGCCCTCAAACTCACCCTCAGGTCTGAGATTATCAGGCCTCTTTACAACAGGGGCCCGCTCACCCCTAGGTGCTTCCTCTGTTGGTTTACCAGTAAACTCTCCTTCTGGCTTCAAATTGTCCCTGTACTTATACGGAGTCGCCTTTTCGCCTCTTGGTGCCTCTTCTCGAGGACGCCCTTCAAACTCACCCTCTGGTCTGAGGTTGTCGGGCCTCTTCACAACAGGGGCCCGCTCACCCCTAGGTGCTTCTTCTGTTGGTTTACCAGTGAAATCTCCTTCTGGCTTCAGATTGTCCCTGTACTTGTAGGGAGTCGCTTTCTCGCCTCTGGGAGCTTCTTCGCGGGGACGGCCCTCAAACTCACCCTCTGGTCTGAGGTTGTCGGGCCTCTTCACAACAGGGGCCCGCTCACCCCTAGGTGCTTCTTCCGTTGGTTTACCAGTGAAATCTCCTTCTGGCTTCAGATTGTCCCTGTACTTGTAGGGAGTCGCTTTCTCGCCTCTGGGGGCTTCTTCGCGGGGACGGCCCTCAAACTCACCCTCAGGTCTGAGATTATCAGGTCTCTTAACAACAGGCGCCCGCTCACCCCTAGGCGCCTCCTCTGTTGGTTTTCCAGTAAACTCTCCTTCTGGCTTCAGGTTGTCCCTGTACTTGTAGGGAGTCGCTTTCTCGCCTCTGGGAGCTTCTTCACGAGGACGGTCTTCAAACTCACCCTCAGGTCTGAGATTATCAGGCCTTTTCACAACAGGGGCCCGCTCACCCCTAGGTGCTTCCTCTGTTGGTTTACCAGTAAACTCTCCTTCTGGCTTCAGATTGTCCCTGTATTTATAGGGAGTCGCTTTCTCGCCTCTGGGAGCTTCTTCACGAGGACGGCCCTCAAACTCACCCTCAGGTCTGAGATTATCAGGCCTCTTTACAACAGGGGCCCGCTCACCCCTAGGTGCTTCCTCTGTTGGTTTACCAGTAAACTCTCCTTCTGGCTTCAAATTGTCCCTGTACTTATACGGAGTCGCTTTCTCGCCTCTGGGAGCTTCTCCGCGAGGCCGGTCTTCAAAGTCACCCTCCGGTCTGAGGTTGTCAGGTCGTCTGACGACAGGAGCTCTCTCTCCTTTGGGCGCGTCCTCCTGGCGTTTTGGTGTGAACTCTCCTTCCGGACGGAGGTTGTCGGGTCGCCGAACAACTGGCGCTCTCTCGCCGCGCACGGGTGTTACAGTTTCGCGAGTATCTGCAACCATGCAAACCAGAAATTGGTTAAGACGAAGGAATAGGAGATTGAATAGAAGACGTTAGTTGAGAAGACTACAGAAATTAGTTGTAAAAGCCTCAGTCCACCCGCCGATAAAAAACATGACGACACGAAAATCTAAGATCAGAATGGAAGTTTCGTTATTAAGTATCAGCTTAGTAGCAGCATGCTCCGAGCACCACCAATTCAGTTTTCAGTGGCACAAGTGCTTACCAACAAATTCGCCCTCCATGACGAGGTTGTCGGGCCTCCTGACGACCGGAGCCCGCTCTCCTGTCGGGGCCTTGTCATGCGGTCGGTCCGTGAAGTCACCCTCCGGTCGGAGGTTGTCGGGACGCCGCACAACTGGAGCACGCTCGCCTTTGCCTGGGGTGCGATGCTCCCTCGTGTCTGGAACAGCAGTAGCTGTCACACTTGGGATATGTATGTTCATGTCACGCTTTATGCATGTGCTGCAAAGATGTGCAGTCCTTCACGCTTTTCTATAAAAGCTACTGATACGCAAGTCACGCTTGTCTTGTCACGTTGCTGACATCCTAAAGTCATGGTTCCGAATAACATGTCTCTCATTTCCGAGTTTCCACTTCGCTGTTCTGACCACAGGTTAAGCTGGCGACACATTTGGCAAAGCGCCAGTTGTGCGCGTATATCCAACAGCAAGCGAAGGTTGCTGGCAGCACTGAGCTCAGAATCAGTGATGGGAATGCATGATGTCTGACAGGTTATGACGAACGGCTCGCCAAAAAATGCTGGCAATTTCGGTTTTCTGCCCTTTGTGAAGACAAGCCACCAGGAACAAGTGCCAAGAATGAAATAGTCACATCGATTAATATGCTAGAAAAGGTGTTCCATATGTAAAACCCAAAGGGACCAGCAAGGGAAATGCAATACAACGGGTCAACTTTCATAGGGAATTTGTTAAACTCACCAACGAAGTCTCCTTCCATGGTGAGATGATCCGGGTGCTTCACCACCGGCGCCCGTTCTCCTCGTGGGGCCTCGCCGCGTGGCCTGTCCGTGAAATCTCCCTCCGGACGAAGGTTGTCTCCATGGCGAATGGGACGAACTTTCTCCCCCTTCGGTGCCTCACCACGAGGCCGATCTTCGAACGTGCCTTCCATGCGGAGGTTGTCTTCTCTCCGCACGATATCCGCACGCTCACCTCGAGTCACGGTGGTCAGCTCTCTGGTGTCCTCAAAACGGCCCTCAGTCCTAAGGTTGTCCTCCCGACGAACAATGTCCGCTCTCTCGCCGCGATGTACTGTTGTTCTCTCTCTGGTGTCTACAAACTCACCTTCCATGGTGAGATTGTCAGCTCGCCGAACAACGGGAGCTCTTTCACCTTTAGGCGCCTCTTCGGTCGGTTTCCCAGTGAATTCACCTTCAGGTTTCAGGTTATCTCTGTACTTGTAGGGCGTAGCCTTTTCACCGCGAGGTGCCTCTTCACGAGGACGACCTTCGAAATCGCCTTCGGGTCTGAGGTTATCAGGTCTCTTTACGACAGGAGCACGCTCCCCTCGTGGTGCCTCTTCAACCGGCTTTCCGGTGAAATCTCCCTCCGGTCTGAGGTTATCCCGGTACTTGTAAGGTGTTGCCTTCTCACCACGTGGCGCCTCTTCTCGAGGACGATCATCAAACTTACCTTCCATCTTCAGATGATCAGGATGTTTCACAACAGGAGCCCTTTCTCCCCTTGGTGCTTCTTCGGTTGGTTTGCCAGTGAAATCTCCTTCAGGCTTCAGATTGTCCCTGTACTTGTAGGGAGTCGCCTTTTCGCCTCTAGGCGCCTCTTCCCGAGGACGACCTTCGAACTCACCCTCAGGTCTGAGATTATCAGGTCTCTTAACAACAGGGGCCCGCTCACCCCTAGGTGCTTCCTCTGTTGGTTTTCCAGTAAACTCTCCTTCTGGCTTCAGATTGTCCCTGTACTTGTAAGGAGTCGCTTTCTCGCCTCTGGGTGCTTCTTCACGAGGACGACCTTCAAACTCACCCTCAGGTCTGAGATTATCAGGCCTCTTAACAACAGGGGCCCGCTCACCCCTAGGGGCCTCCTCTGTTGGTTTACCAGTGAAATCTCCTTCTGGCTTCAGATTGTCCCTGTACTTGTAAGGAGTCGCTTTCTCACCCCTGGGGGCTTCTTCACGAGGACGGCCTTCAAACTCACCCTCAGGTCTGAGATTATCAGGTCTCTTAACAACAGGGGCTCGCTCGCCCCTAGGGGCCTCCTCTGTTGGTTTACCAGTGAAATCTCCTTCTGGCTTCAGATTGTCCCTGTATTTGTAGGGAGTCGCTTTCTCACCCCTGGGAGCTTCTTCACGAGGACGGCCTTCAAATTCACCCTCAGGTCTGAGATTATCAGGTCTCTTAACAACAGGGGCCCGCTCGCCCCTGGGGGCCTCCTCTGTTGGTTTACCAATGAAGTCTCCTTCTGGCTTCAGATTGTCCCTGTACTTGTAGGGAGTCGCTTTCTCACCCCTGGGGGCTTCTTCACGAGGACGGCCCTCAAACTCACCCTCAGGTCTAAGATTATCAGGTCTCTTGACAACAGGGGCCCGCTCGCCCCTAGGGGCCTCCTCTGTTGGTTTACCAGTGAAATCTCCTTCTGGCTTCAGATTGTCCCTGTACTTATACGGAGTCGCTTTCTCGCCTCTGGGAGCTTCTCCGCGAGGCCGGTCTTCAAAGTCACCCTCCGGTCTGAGGTTGTCAGGTCGTCTGACGACAGGAGCTCTCTCTCCTTTGGGCGCATCCTCCTGGCGTTTCGGCGTGAACTCTCCTTCCGGACGGAGGTTGTCTGGACGCCGGACGACGGGAGCTCGCTCGCCGCGAACGGGGGTTACGGTTTCGCGAGTGTCTGTAATCAAGAAGGCGCAAAGCTTGTTACGGCTATCCTAAAAGTAAGATCAAGCGGAAGGATAAGTGCAATCATGAAACGTTAACTTGAAGAGAAAGCACACCTGAGAAAAGCGCGGGAAGAAGTAAGATGATACATAGTCATAGCCCAGCCAGAAAACAGGATTAGAGGCAGAGATCCGGATAAAATCCTCTTCCATTTCGTATCGGGTTTCTAGCAGCAAGGACCATTACCAGTTGTGTAGAGACACGGCTTTACACGCCGCTAGCGAACTCTCCCCCTGACCGAGCACCTAGCAACAACAGGCGTGACACTTACCGACAAACTCGCCCTCCATGACGAGGTTGTCGGGCCTTCTGACCACCGGGGCCCGCTCTCCGGTCGGGGCCTTGTCATGCGGTCGGTCCGTGAAGTCACCCTCCGGTCGGAGGTTGTCGGGACGTCGCACAACTGGAGCACGCTCGCCTTTGCCTGGGCTGCGGTGCTCCCTCGTGTCTGGAATGGCGTGTCGTACGTCATTCGGCTCGAGTGGTTGCCTTCTACGCGGTTATCGCCAACATAAATCAGCATCGCCTCGAGAAGGAAAACCATAAAGGGGTTGTCCAGAGTGCTGAAGGCATACCCCGGAAAAGGTCTCCATTGTGTCATGGACAGCTCCTGGATACGCACTACTCCAGTCAGACGAATTTTAAGCACACTTTACCGTATTTATGAATATCCGCGTTCTTAACGCGATTACCAGTATGTTTCACAGCTGTACATTCTGTTTCTTTCTTTTCAGGGTAGGTAGTCGGGAGCATCTTTCGTGCATGAGTACCATTAATGCTAATCAAAATATGGTGAGGGAGAGCACCTCTCGTGCTTACTAAGGAGCCTTGCTAAGTTTACATATATCTGCCGTTGTGGCACGGGAAATGATCAGCCGGCCAGCGACTTTTGGTGTACACTTGCTACAAATACAGTTCATATGTCATCAAATACATGACCATGCCAAGAGCGAACATGCAGCAACTCACCAACGAAGTCTCCTTCCATGGTGAGATGATCCGGGTGCTTCACCACCGGCGCCCGTTCTCCTCGTGGGGCCTCGTCCCGTGGCCTGTCCGTGAAATCTCCCTCCGGACGAAGGTTGTCTCCATGGCGAATGGGACGAACTTTCTCCCCCTTCGGTGCCTCACCACGAGGCCGATCTTCGAACGTGCCTTCCATGCGGAGGTTGTCTTCTCTCCGCACGATATCCGCACGCTCACCTCGAGTCACGGTGGTCAGCTCTCTGGTGTCCTCAAAACGGCCCTCAGTCCTAAGATTGTCCTCCCGACGAACAATATCTGCTCTCTCGCCACGATGCACCGTTGTTCTCTCTCTGGTGTCCACAAACTCACCTTCCATGGTGAGATTGTCAGCTCGCCGAACAACGGGAGCTCTTTCACCTTTAGGCGCCTCTTCGGTCGGTTTCCCAGTGAATTCACCTTCAGGTTTCAGGTTATCTCTGTACTTGTAGGGCGTAGCCTTTTCACCGCGAGGTGCCTCTTCACGAGGACGACCTTCGAAATCGCCTTCGGGTCTGAGGTTATCAGGTCTCTTTACGACAGGAGCACGCTCCCCTCGTGGTGCCTCTTCAACCGGCTTTCCGGTGAAATCTCCCTCCGGTCTGAGGTTATCCCGGTATTTGTAAGGTGTTGCCTTCTCACCACGTGGCGCCTCTTCTCGAGGGCGATCATCAAACTTTCCTTCCATCTTCAGATGGTCCGGGTGTTTCACAACAGGAGCCCTTTCTCCCCTTGGTGCTTCTTCAGTTGGTTTGCCAGTGAAATCTCCCTCCGGCTTTAGGTTGTCTCTGTATTTGTAAGGGGTCGCTTTCTCTCCCCTGGGAGCTTCCCCTCGAGGACGACCCTCAAAGTCACCTTCAGGTTTGAGATTGTCAGGTCTTCTAACGACAGGGGCACGCTCACCTCTGGGTGCTTCCTCCACTGGCTTACCGGAGAACTCTCCCTCCGGGCGCAAATTGTCTGGTCGCCTGACCACGGGTGCTCTCTCACCGCGTCCAGGAGTGTGCCTATCACGGGTGTCCACGAAGTCACCCTCCATGGTAAGGTGATCCGGATGTGCTACCCGTGGGGCACGTTCACCACGCGGGGCTTCTTCATGCGGTCTTCCTGTAAAGTCTCCCTCGGGTCGCAGATTGTCCCCGTGCCGTATTGGTCTCACTTTTTCTCCCCTGGGTGCTTCGCCACGAGGACGATCCTCAAAGGTACCTTCCATACGAAGGTTGTCCTCTCTGCGCACGATGTCTGCACGCTCGCCGCGTGTGACCATTGTTACTTCTCTGGTGTCCTCAAAACGACCCTCAGTCCTAAGGTTGTCCTCTCGACGTACAATGTCCGCTCTCTCGCCTCGCGTCACCATAGTTTTCTCCCGGGTATCAACGAACTCCCCCTCCATCGTCAGGTTGTCTCCTCGTCGTACAACAGGTGCTCGCTCGCCCCTTGGAGCGTCCTCTCGCGGCTTTCCAGTGAATTCACCTTCCGGACGCAGGTTATCCGGGTGCTGGACTCTGGGTGCTCGCTCACCGCGAGGCGCCTGACCTTTGGGTCTGTCCTCAAACTGCCCCTCCATGCGAAGGTTGTCCTCCCGGCGCACGATCTCCGCCCTTTCCCCACGAGTGACTGAAGTCATTTCTCTGGTGTCCTCAAACTTCCCCTCCATTCTTAGGTTGTCTTCGCGTCGGACAATCTCAGAGCGCTCACCTCGCATGATGACGGTCTTATCACGCTCATCAATGAACCTGCCGTCCATCTTTAGATTGTCAGCATGCTTAACAACCGCGGCGCGTTCACCTCTTGGGGCTTCCTCACGCGGTTTTCCGGTGAACTCACCTTCGGGGCGCAGGTTGTCTGGCCGCCTGACCACGGGGGCCCGTTCGCCATGCGGGGCCTCCTCATGTGGCTTTTTCGTGAACTCGCCCTGGGGCCGCAAGTGGTCTGGATGTTTCACAATGTCCGCTCGCTGTCCCGGCCCGGGAGTGTGGCGATCTCTGCCGTCAACAAAGTCTCCTTCCATCTTCAGATGGTCAGGATGTTTGACGACAGGTGCTCGCACTCCCTTCGGCACCTCTTCGTCAGGAGGGGCGTAAAAGTCGCCCTCCATCTTCAGATGGTCAGGATGTTTGACGACAGGTGCGCGCACTCCCTTCGGCACCTGCTCGTCAGGAGGGGCGTAGAAGTCGCCCTCCATCTTCAGGTGATCCGGGTGCTTTACAATGGGCGCACGCTGTCCTGGCCCCGGCTTGTGTCTGTCCCGGCCATCAGTGAACTCGCCCTCCATCTTCAAATGGTCCGGGTGCTTTACAATGGGTGCGCGTTGCCCCCTGCCAGGCGAGTGCCGGTCACGACCGTCAGTGAACTCTCCTTCCATTCGCAGATGGTCCGGATGCTGGACGATCGGCGCTCTCTGACCTCTCCCTGGAACGTAATCCTCCCTGTCGTCGGTGAAGTCACCCTCCATCTTGAGGTGGTCTGGGTATCTGACTATCGGTGCCCGCTCCCCCCTCGGAGCCTCGTCTCGCGGTCTGCCGGTGAAGTCCCCTTCCGGTCTCAGGTGGTCTGGATGGTCCACTCTCGGCGCCCGCTCTCCGTGTGGCGCTTCTCCGCGTGGGCGTCCTTCAAATGGACCTTCCAACCTCAGCTGATCCGGATGCCGAACCACTGATGCCCGCTCGCCAGCGGGCGCTCCTTCTCGCGGCCTGTCTGTGAAATCACCCTCGGGACGGAGATGATCAGGATGCTTGACAATCGGGGCCCTTTCGCCTTTAGGGGCTGTTCCACGAGGCCTGTCTTCAAACTTTCCGTCCATTCGAAGGTTGTCCTCTCGACGGACTACCTCAGCCCTTTCGCCGTGAACCACGGTGGTCCTCTCGCGGGTGTCCTCAAACTTTCCGTCCATTCGGAGGTTGTCTTCACGACGAACTACCTCAGCTCTTTCTCCGCGAACCACGGTGGTCCTTTCGCGGGTGTCCTCAAACTTTCCGTCCATTCGGAGGTTGTCCTCACGGCGAACTACCTCAGCCCTCTCTCCGCGAACCACGGTGGTCCTTTCACGGGTGTCCTCAAACTTTCCGTCCATTCGGAGGTTATCTTCACGACGAACTATGTCAGCTCTGTCTCCGCGAACTACGGTAGTCCTTTCGCGGGTGTCCTCAAACTTTCCGTCCATTCGGAGGTTGTCTTCACGACGAACTACCTCAGCTCTCTCTCCGTGAACCACGGTGGTCCTTTCACGGGTGTCCTCAAACTTTCCGTCCATTCGGAGATTGTCCTCTCGACGAACTATGTCGGCCCGTTCGCCGCGAACCACAGTGGTTCTTTCACGGGTGTCTTCGAACTTTCCGTCCATTCGGAGGTTGTCTTCACGACGAACTATGTCGGCCCGCTCTCCTCTGGTAACGCCCTGCCGATCGCGAGTGTCTGCAAAACAGATAGGAGAACCGTCAGTTAACAGAGACGCCATGACCAAGGACGGGGCCAGGACGCGCAGTCGTGGAGTTAGGAATGCAAGGACGCGGATGCAACAAACACAGGTGTCGAGGCAACGACGCAAACAAGGCACTCCATTCGTACAATACGAAGTGAAGGGAGCCGGCAGTGAACATTGACATGATTGCTGGCTCTTGATAGCAGCAAACTGTGAATCAGGCTAGCCGCTGTCGTTGCCACAACGGGGGCTTAATTAAACCACAACAAAAGAGACACCTAGGAAATACCTACGCAAATTGAATAATACCTAACCGGCCAGGAATGTAATGATTTTTGCATTTTATATCATACAAGCGAGGGCGTTGCTAACAAGTAAGGATAATATTCCATTAGCGGCAGCACAATAAGGCCCTAGGAGTCAGTCGCGTTTCCGAATTCACCTGAAATCCCGCCCGACCACCTAAATATCACCTTCACGAAAAAGCTACGCCCAACGCCCCCTTGATCTTGATTTGGACCCGGATCCCGCCGTTCATCGTCGGCCGAAGACCGGTTGGCAGGAGCCAGGCGGCACTAACCCACGAAGTCTCCAGTCAGGTGCAGCTCGTCGGGGTGCTGCACGATAGGTGCCCGCTCGCCGCGCGGCGCCGCGCGCGACGGCCGGTCGGCGAACTCGCCCTCCGGCCGCAGGTTGTCGGGGTGCAGCGCGCGCTCGGGTCGCTGCGCCGGCCCCGGCTGGCCGTAGTCGGCGTGCTGAGAGCTGGCCGCTGCAGGCGTACAGGATCGGGTGATACATCCCAATCAGCAGAAGAAGACCCATGGTCCCACCCATGGTCCTACGACACTGCAGTAATCCCGACTCCATAAAGACGGCTAGATGATGACCGGGCCGATGATACTTAAGGTTTCAAAGGAAATGTTCTGGAATGACCGACAAAAGCGGGTTAAAAATTTAAGCCGCACATATAAATGATACAAATATCAGCAAATGGAGCACCAAAAGTTTGTGTGTGAGTGTCCTCAAGAAAACAAAACAACGCGAAACAAAATCGGCACGCCTCCATGAAAGCTGGCAAAACCGTTGAAACAAGGTTTCAAGACATGCATGCTTGTTGCACGCGGTGCATGATGTCGGGGCGGTCACGTACAGACGATCTGCTGTCCCTCCAGATACAGGTGGTCTTGCTGGCGCATGGCCACCGTCCGCTGACCGTGCACGGCGCAGAACGTGCTGCCGGTCACCGACTGACCTGGGGTCGGGACTGCCGGTCAGTGGGGGGCAGCCGAAGGCCGACCAGGCAGCGTGAGCAAGCGGCATTCACAAACCGAAACCAACCAAGGCGCGGCGAGCCCCACCGGGCGCTGTGAGGCGCGCAAGCCACCCGCCTGACGACCAACTGAGTCAGAAGCAAGCCGGCAAGCAGATCTGTCCGCGCCGACCACTAGGCGGCCGGCGCGGCGGTGCGGTGCGCGTCAAGCCAAACCGACGTCATGGCGCCGCCACCTACCGGCGAAGTCCCCCTCCTGGCGCAGGTGGTCCGGATGGCGCACCACGTCCGCGCGGTCGCCGCGGCCGGGCGCGCCGCGCTCGCGCGTGTCCACGAAGTCGCCCTCCAGCCGGAGGTTGTCGCCCCGGCGGACGACGTCGGCTCGCTCGCCGACCGTGACCGCCTCCCTGCGGTAGTCTGCGGGCGGCGATGTGAAGTCAGCGGCGCCTGGGCAAGGAGGTGACGTGCGAGGTGGCGGTCCTGCACGGCGTTCGAACCGGCCGGATCGCCGTCGGCACTAACCGGCTCTGACGCCGCAAGGTGTTCTTCTGGGACGGCGGCAAAGCGTTTCCTTTTCTATTTCCCCGGCCGTTCTCGGCCTGTATGCGCAGCAGATGCATCAGTTTGCAGAGCGTTTGGAGGAGAGTGGAGTAAAGCACTCTGGGATATCCCACGCATAGTAATGTGTTCTGATCAAACTATCAAACCATCCCCGTTTTGCGGGGATGGTTTGGAGGCTCTGGTAGTTCAACGGTAGTTGTAACACAAGTCATCACACCGGCTCATCGTCTGGTATCACCAGTCGGCACTTATCACCGATGTGGATACTCTTACTGAAGGTCGTATCATCACTCTGGCAACATTTCAACAAGCCAGCTCCTGGTGTTGACATTTTAACACTGGAACCCTGCGCCCACAATTTCAAGTTTGGTCTTCTGTAAGGAAAGCCTTCGTGTTGTCACAGTTTGAATTGCGTTTAATTTTTCCGCAACATTCCCACGTGACCATGTCGTGGATCATTTCAAGCTATATTGAATTGTACATTGCAGCCTTTTGTTTCCTAACATGGCTGAATGCTTCATGTGGAATGCTCTATTAGTGTCACCGCAGTCAAGTTATGACATTTTTGTAGGTGACACAGACGTGTGATGCCCATCAATAAAAAGTGCACAGACAGCTCATCACAGCATACTGAACAACACAACCCAGTGCCATGCAAAATAACCAAGAATTACAAAAGGTTGAGCAGTTGATACGTAGCCCACACAACAGCTCAGCGTTCGTAGCGAAACATTAGAGACTTACACCGGTTGTCCTGCAATATGTCGCAACTCTTGCATTGCCAGCCACGCCACCAGGACCAACCAATCCAGTCTTTACCAGCCTGTTTGCCAGCCTGTTTTTGCCTTTGCCAGCCAGCCTGTTTGGGTAGCAACCTGATATCCTTAGCAGTGGACATAAACCTTCAAACCGTCCGCCTTTTGCCTGCCTGCCTTTGTTGTCGAACAGTTGTTGTCAGAACAGTTGCCCAGGTCAAAAGGCATCCAAGCCCCGATGACGCTTGCCCGCTGATAATACCCCCCACCCTGCGCGTATAGTTTGACCTATGTACGGGCCAAGTCCGACATAACATCTCCTGGTTTTATGCAATGCCTCCAGGCCAGTTGCACATGCTCACAGCAAGGTACGTGCTATTATGGTACACTGGTCATAATGCCTCATCCGCGCCTGTTCGTTGATTTGTAGTTTCGATAAAACAAGAAAAATTGCAGAATAAGGGCATTTGAGGCTCGCTGTTACAGTCCTGGGCAAAATTTTGACCAGAAATCGTAAAAACAGCAACGTTCAGACGTGCACGGCGTTTCGTAATAACTGGCCCCATACGCGTGCCGTCGGCGAACGAAAACACTGCCATCAAATGCAAGTTATCAGTGAGGCAAATCATGCCAAAATGTGTTTGCTCGTATTGCAGTATGACTTAGGGGACGTAAACGTACTTAGGTTGCGATACACGCTGAGTTAATAATGCAGAACACTAGATTATGCAAAGATCCAAGATGTATTCAACTGATTTCAGTCAGTTCTTAGACAACCATACTGTGGCTAAAAAAGACTACAACTAGCAGGAGAGGCCGCAGGGCACCTGCTAAGGAGCGTTCTGTAGTGCACATCGTTATTGTAAGCGAAAGCACAGCTCATGCAAGGCAAGCCGCATGCGGAGGTGACCGGGGCACGCACCGGGCGCAGATGAAGCGGACAACGTCGTCACGCGGCCGCCGGCCACCCGCTTACCGTCGCCGGCGCCCTCCGCACCGGCCTGGCGACGTCGCTCGCCGCCGGCCGACAGCGTCTCCAGCTCGCCGTGCACGCTCATGCTGTCATGGTGGCGCCGGATCTCGGGTCGGATGATGCGCAGCCGGCGCGGGTCGTCAGCGCCGCCCGGCAGAGGCTCGTCCAGCTGGCGCAGCTGCGGCCGCTCGGACGCCGGCGCCTGGAACGCGCTGCGCGTGACGCTGCGGCCGGCTATCTCGCCCTCCTGGCGCAGGTGGTCCTCAGGGCGGTGGGGCGGCGAGCGTGTCATCTCCCTCGGTGGGTAGGCGCTCATCGACGAACTGCGGCCGGCCATCTCGCCCTCCTGGCGCAGGTGGTCCTCAGGGCGGTGGGTCGGCGAGCGTGTCATCTCCCTCGGTGGGTAGGCGCTCATCGACGAACTGCGACCGGCCATCTCGCCCTCCTGGCGCAGGTGGTCCTCAGGGCGGTGGGTCGGCGAGCGCGTCATCTCCCTCGGTGGGTAGGCGCTCATCGACGAACTGCGGCCGGCCATCTCGCCCTCCTGGCGCAGGTGGTCGGCGGGGTGGGGCCGTTGCGCGCGCTCTACCTCCCGCGGAGGGAAGTCCCGTCGCGTGCTGGAGTTCAGCTCCAGGCCGCCCTCGGGCTTCAGGGTGTCCGGGGCGCCGCGCCGCACGGGCAGCGCGGCGTGCCGTGTGCCGTCCGCCCCGGCCCGGTCGTCCAGCAGCGGCCGGGCGGCCTCGTACAGGCCGCCCGTCCTGCCCGCCGTCGCGCGCCGCAGCAAGTCGCCGGTGGCGACGCCACCGTCGGGCTTCCGGGGCGCGCCGACGGCCGAGTTGAAGCGCGTCGGCACGTAGACGGCATCGTCGTCAGCGCCGGCGCCCTGACCGTAGAAGCGCTTCTCTATGGTGTCGTAGTCTGGCCAGCGAGATTGCGGGTCAGGCAGCCGCACCCGGCAGCCGGCGAGCGGGTTAGGGAAGCGGCGAGTTACCCAGCATGCATACCCCGGCCCGCAGCCAAGGTCGAGCAGGCGACCAACGTAGGCATCGATTAGTGCCACTCTACCAGCCGGGTTAGTTAGCAGCGGCGTACTGAGCGCGCCTTCACCTGACCTTTGGTGAGCTGATCTAGAGAAAACGTACAGGAGCGGCTAAGACGGCTCTAAGCTAGTGTAGCCTCTACGCACGGGTCGCGCTCGGGGATAGGACTGGGGCCGCTCAGGACGCGGCAGACACAGGGCACACGAGGACTGGGCTTGGTTCAGGTTCATCCGATCGAGTAGGAGGAGCGTGCCCGCGTCGGTCGCAGGGCTGCTCCTCGAGTGGGTGGGCCTACCTTGGAACTGTCCCTCCATCCGGAGATTGTCCTGGTGCCGAACAAGCTCGGCTCTCTCGCCGCTCGTCACCGCCTGGTACTGCGAGTGTGAGGCCGACTCTCCTGAGGGTCAACCGATCTGGGTCAACCGCTCTCGCTCTGTGCTCTCAGAACTGGTGCTCTCAGATTTGGGCGACGATCAGAGCTCAGAGAGGCGATGACCGCTGAGCACTCGGCTCCGCCTCGATGCCTTCCAGATGACCCCCGCAGAAATGTATTGTTACATTTCGTGACCCACCCCATGCTGACTGGATTAAGCGGGGTAGGTACCGACTACCAACGTGACCGTCACTACATCGCACAGTACTGCCAGAGCTGATCAACATTTATGAAGCGTGCGATGGAACAAAAACAATGCTACGCGTACGTACTTGTCTCCATATGTTGTTGAGATACGAACTCCGAAGACTTCTGCGTGCTCTCAAAGCTAGAAACTGAGGAAAAACAAGAAATGAACATAACAAAATAAACGAAAAAAACAGTCATGCTCAACATTGCTCCCATTTCAACTTTCAATATTCCAAACCTACTTTAATGCAAATTCCATTGTGAAGAGTAAAAATGGAACTGAACATCAATAACATCTCCCGAGCTAACAGGCCAATCGTTAAGTATCCAACGTATGTAGGAAAAACTCAGGATACGGAGGGACCCTCCAATGCCGGTGAGACATCAAGTCAGTCCTCGCCACCTGGTGCCATCAGTCTAATGCGTCACAATATGGGTGCTTAGTGAGTGTGTTGATGGAGTCAATGTTTGATGACATGCGACAAACATCTCCATGTGCACCGAACGAATCGGTAATAACGGCATGCCCATTGAAGACCAGTCTTCGACGGGTCGCTAGACCGACAAAGCTGCGTACGACAGACGTTCGTGTTTATCGTCGGCAGGACAAAAGGTAGATGCCACTGATGTTTAAAGCTGTCACCGGCCGTCAGTATCCCAGTGATACCAGCGTATCACTGGAAGTGGCAGGGGCCACGGTAACCAGGCCGCTGGAACACACGGTAACCAGCCTCGCCAACCACAAAGCTCGGCAACCGGCAGCACTGGCGCCACGGGTTTGTAGCACCCGATACCACTGACGGCCGGAATATCGCTGATGCGTGCCACTGACCTTCGGCGTCACAGAAACAGAAGTCGGAGACCGCCCGCGTCACGGCGACCGATGTCGCCACTCACCATCAGTGGAGCTGCGCAGCTGCAGGTTGTCGCCCGGCCGGCCAGACCGCTCCGTTGCCCCCTGGTGACCCGGGTACGCCTCATGCGCCAGTGAGCGGCCCTCGAAGTCGCCCTCCAGCCGCAGGTGGTCCTCGGCCGCCGTCCTGGGGGCGTGGCCAGGTGGTGACGTCAGTTGTTGCTGGGGGCGGTCGTACCGGTCCATGGGAGTTTTGTCATTTCTGGTCCGGGTTTGTGTCTAAGCGCGGTGATGCTTCTTTCTTGCTCCCATTTTTAAGGCGCTCAGCCAGCGCACGTGCCGTGAATCGCGTGCCCTTGATTGTAACAGGTTGACCGCGACTTCCCTCCAGGACACCAAAATAGCAAAATCGTGTGAACGAACAAGCTCCTCGCTGGCGTTAGATGTCTTAGTCCGACGGAACATCTACGTTGCCTAAATGCCTCTTCACGGCTCAGCCTTGACAGTGGCGATACACTGGAGCATAAATGACAGAACAAGCGGCAATAGCAGTGACCACGGCGCATATCTAACCCAAGTGCAATTCTCATGCCCGCTAACGGGCGCCACTTTCGCGGCCCGCCGACCCGACCTTCACGGACCGTGACGTCCGGCCACAGAGCCCCGCACCCTCAGGCGCAGGAGACGGCGCCACGCTCCCCCGCGGGCGACGGGCACCGCCAAGGTCGTAACCGGGGCATCGATACACACATCGATACACACATCGATTTCCGGACCGGCGCAGCACTGTCCGGCTGCTTAGCGTCGCCGCCATCCATTATTCAGGGCGCTGCTTTGTGCGCGGTGGCAGGCAGGTGTACCATCGCGGCACTACCTCAACGCAATTCGCATTAGCTCCATGTGTACAATTAGAATACATGTATGATTTTCGTCGTATTTATAATCTAATGCGGTTATGGCGTGCATAGCCCAGGCATGCGAAATAATGGTCGCAAACGGCTTTGAGGTAACGGCTCCGGGGCGCTCAAGAATGTATGCGAACCTTCTGACACTGGAGCCGAACACGTGTGGAAATGCTACATGCTTGTATATATCTTAACCGTTAAGGTATTACCAACAGTGCACATAGTTAATTCTAAATACTTTGGTCGTGTACTTACAGAAAACACATGTAAAGTTACCTCGGTTACTGACACCTGTCAGCGGCCCCCAGCCGCATTTACAGCCCAGGACAGGCTCTCGACTTGCAACGCACCCAACGCGATAACCTTTATTTGCAGTCTAGCGATACTCTTGATAACACTGCAAGTCGTGGCAGCGGCCTGGCATGAAGATATCAAATGCGCAGTTGCGAAAGCAGTTTCAGAGCGAATCATCCTACCGTAGACAGAAAAACAACTCCTGACATTATACCGATTTTACCTCACAAAGCTTCACTCCGCGCTTTACCCCGCCCGCCCAGTCCCCGCCCCTCCCCTCCCCGCCAAGTGATGCCGTTATCGACACCATACCTAATCAGCTGTTCGCGGGAGGTCATCTCGGCCGTCTTGGCTGTGTACGCCTCCCTGTCGGCACATATTCACACATATGTACAACGGCGGATAACACGAGTCCGTGGAATCGCCCGGGCGTCTTCACCGGCGTTAATGCATATTTGTGCAGCGACTCGCAGCATGATCATGGCTGTTGGATACGCACATGCACCTGAACGTTGTTATGCTAATCCATAGAGGTGGCAATGCGACGTATGTACAGCGTTACCACAAGCCTGTCATAGCGAACGTAGTTGTGCAACAACTCAACACATGTCAAATAAACGCAGGTCTGGTCGCAAAACTGATGATGGAATATACGTGTGCAGACGGTTAGGTTACGCTGAAAATAATTGAAACTTATCATACGAACGATGCCAAGATATGCGTAGCCTGATTACTCTCTGATCAATCATTATTTGTTCTGATTTATTATATACCTTTCTTATTTCTCCTGATTTCTCTCGAGAGCACGACTACCCCATTGTCTGGTGGGATGTAAGTATGCGCCATGGTGCGGATGGTTGAGATTTTTCCGATAAGCACCTACAACCGTTTTAGGTGCACGGCCAAATTACTCTCAAGAGCGAGAAGCACCGCACCCCTCGAGCATCCAAGTGGGTACTTATTGCCCGCCCTTCCGTCGGCTCCGCTTCAGGCGGATCCGCAAGCCCAGCCCGACACAACCCGACCGGATCATTTGCAAGCCCTTATCACGATACCAACGTCCCCGTAAACATGATAACCTAGAATCAATCAGGGGCAGGTCAGTACGAGGCGACGCTATATCTATGCAATCGCTACATTCGATCTACCAATCTCCTGTGTCCGTCAGCCAGCTTGTGCTGGAATAGCTCCCACCTGCGCGCCACTGCTGTGTACCGTATCCATTCCTTCATAACGGTGCAGATTTTGCCAGTGACTATTACCAAGCGCTCCGTTCGAAACAGTTTCATGAGAGCTGGGTTAGTAATGGCATGTGCTGCTAATCGACCTTACGCCCGACGGTCGGCGCGAGCGTTTTGTCATATCCGCAAACTGGCGATGTCTACTGTGCCACCCACGTGGTGACACCTGCACCCAAACTGGCGATGTCTACTGTGCCACCCACGTGGTGACACCTACACCCACAGTGGGGATAGCGGCACACGGGGCGGAAATGTTATTACCAGCGATCAGGAGAATCGAGGAAATTGATAGAGTTAAGAGAATGAAAGCATCTGCAGGGCGGGTGGGGAGTGGTGATGTACATCGGGTGCGGGTGGGTGGATGTCTCGCGGTGCTGCGGGGACATTTGTTTCATTCCCTAATGCCTGCCATACTACGCGAATACATTTTTGCACATGAGGCGCGCCAAGCCGCCAGGTTACGTATTTGGGCCGACTAGGCAGCCGTGCTCCGGGCGTGCGACGACTGGAGTCAGTTCGGCCGTGCTGTGATCCTCTCCGCGCCGAGCAGCGGCCCGTACCTGGCAGTGGTGGTGAACTGCGCCGCCTGGTGGACGGAGCTGGAACTGCTGGTTTCCAGACATTCCTGCACGTGGGACGTGTGGGTGTTGCCGATTGTGTGCGGGCATCGGTGGCGGCTGCAAGAGAAGAAGCGTTGTGTCACGGCTCGAAGACAATGCAGGGTCACGTGGAACATTGCGTCGATGAGCAAAGAACCACGCCGGCAGCTTGCTGGGACGCTCGGGGAGGACTCGAGGGCACGGGGTGAACCCATCATGCTTGTAAAATCTGTTTACCGTCTAGCCGATGAGGCGTGAAAATGAGAGGACAGAGGAGCGCGGAATACTGCAAGCGATTGCAGCTTAGTGACGCAAGTCAAGGACGGTGCATGTCGCGTGAGAACATCAGCAGTTCCAGGCATGTAGGTGCATAGCATGATGGGCGTAAGTCCCAAAAACTCTGGATGCCATGTATAAGATTATTCATTGATATTCCTGTTCACTTCAGGATGTGTGCATTTACTGTGCATGCCGAACTCCCATCAGCTGGGTGGGCCGGACCACCCTGCGCCGCCCCCGCGCCACCCCCGCCCCCGCCCCTTCCGCGCCGCCACACCCGGCGCCGCCGCCCACTCGGGCGGTTTTTGTTTGGTCAGGCCGTGCCGTGACGAGGCCGACCGAGCGGCGCCGCCGCCCAGCCACCAATGGCAGTATCGCTGCCATCCGCCGGCCGGCGCTGCCTTACATGGGCCGGGGTCGCCCGGCCGCGGCCGGCGGAGGAGGGAGAGCGGAGGCCAGCGCGCTCTGAGTCACGTTCGAGGCCGACCTGCGGGCGTGCAGACCGCACGCGCCGCCGCCCGTGCCGCCCACCATTCACCGGCCGGGCTGGCGGCACTACTGCATCACAGCGCTGCCAGCCGCTCTGGCGACGCTGGCGCCGTCACTCCGGGTCTCCCGGGAGCGGGGAGTCCTACCAGTGGCGAGCCGGCCCGGTGCATCACCCGCCGCATCTGCGGCGCCTGGCAAAATAAACATCTCCGGCTGGACTGGCACCGGCGCGCGGCCGCACCGGCGCGCAGCCGCGGTGTGTCATTATCCGGCTCACGCAGAGTTCCAGTGACGTAATCACGGCTGCGCGGCGGACGTCCCGCTGACGCAGTCCCTACCACAGACACCACCACCACCACCATCCCCTCCCATCGCGGGAGCGCCGGATCCCAGGCCCGCGCGGGGACACGGACTGGGACAGTTCTTACCTGAACTTCTGCACCACCGTCCTCACCCCGCCCGCGCCGCGCGGCACAAAACACCACATCTTGAGGTTGGTCGGGCCCGGCGCGCCGGTGCAGAGCTCCGACACGGCCCCAGGGTCGCGACCTTGGGCGGACCTCCCAGCGCGACATGGCGACGCACCGCCTGCTGCCGGCCGGCGGACTCGAGCGCTGCCGCGGGCCGCACTGTGCCAGGCCGCCGGCCGCGTGTCGGAATAAATGAGCCCCGTAACAACACACGCACGCACCGGATGCTGGGTCGGGCCGGCACAGTAGCGCCATGTGTTGTGACCGCCATCTGTCATGTGCCGCCGTGACACCGCGCACGCAGAAACGGCGGCACGGAAGCTAAACACGCGCAAACAAGCGCTCCTGCTGGTGGCGACGGCTTCGTGACGAGCGGCAAGTGCCTGACCTGACCGGAGGGACCTCCTCAGCACTCGGAGTCGTGAGACATCAGCCATGCGCCATGTCGAACGGTGGCTGGTAATTGAGGTGTGGCGAAGCCAGCTCCCCCTAATATCCTGGCACACCTCTTCCAGCCGGCATCGAGAAGGCAGTGGCGAGCAACACAGGTGGCGTAGCCTATGCAAACAGCTGTCCTTGATCCGGTGCGCTGTACGCCGGCGTCAGCGTGCGGCGTCATCACCATGACAGCACCCGGCGCCAATGCTCCAGGACGTCCGCCCGATCACGGCTGTGTGCTGCGCGAGCCGGACATGCCCGACAGTGGCCGCCACGGGTACACTGTGGTGGCCGCGTCCGGCTGTGTTTCGAGCCAGCACATTCCACGCCCTGGCAGCCGCCACCCGGCACTGTTTCCGTCCTCTGAACGGCCCGCGCCCAGCGGCCGCGTGGGCGCGTGCCTCGGCCGGTGCTGGGTCGGCCGGCCGAGGTCAGGCCAGCGGCGGCCACCCTGTGCCGCTTGACGGCCGCCCTGTGTCGCCGCTCGGACGATGTAGGCCAGGCTCGACCCACCTCGCCCCGGCCTGGGCGCCCAGAAAGCGAAAACGGCCGCCGGGTCCGGCCGGACGAACGTGGACAGAATTTTTCAGTGACGTGAGGGACGGCGCAACAGGAGCTCGCTGAGGAGGGGCGGAGCGAGGCGACACAGAAGACGTCCACTGGTCAATGGCCAAGCGCTCATTATTATACGATGTTTTCAGTACGAGATGCCGAATGCCTACTGCATCTTGTAGTCATGTAGCAAAAACACTGGGAAACGTTGAATGGACGACATTCCAAGAGTTGAGTATGGGTCTCATCCACATGCTATTAGGCATTTCACTACCGCGCAATGTTTAAAGCCTTTGGACGTTTAAGCGTTTTTTGGCAATACTCTGGATAATTAGGTCGCCTCTATTATCCCTGCCGGTAATGACTTTACTGAGATAAGCCCAGGCCGATGTTCCGTCCCTCTCTTTCCCCCCATGTGAGAAATATTCTCAAACATCGAGCGGTGGGCACAAAGGCAGGAAGCACATGGTCATCCCCACTACCGCCAGTGGTCGCGGCCTGCAACTCTGACGTCACGTCCCCAGACATCCCGTCAGAGGCGGACATCGCACACTGCCTGATCCGACCCGAGGAGATCAAACGTACCGGCCGCCCCGCCGGCGGCGGCCGGCGAGCGGCGCTGTCCTCCAGCACATCAGCAGCCGTCGTCGGCCCGCACTGTGAGCGGAGCCAGCTGCAGGGCCCCGGCGCCCCGCCGCCCACCCATGACGTAACTTTATGTCGACCGAGGAGCCTCGGCACGCGCGGTGCAGGCTCTTCGCCTCGTCGACGACGTCACACTGCTCCCGGAACCGCCCCGGGCCGCCGGCCATTTTGTGCATGGTAATGCGCCGGGCATGCAATGCTCCGGTCACGGTGGATGCGTGCGAGGCCGCGGCCGGTCGTTTCACGGGCGTTGGTAACAGCTCATTCTGGATGAGGTCCTCCGTCCGCTACTCGCGAGGATGCATTCGTCCCCCATTTCCTTCCCCCCCCCCGTTCCCCTAAGCTTCATCTCCCTGTTGACCCCCTAGCTTTGGCTCCAAACCGTACTCTGAATCTAAATCGGGCTGTAGCTCTCTCCATTTCCCCTCGCACCCATATCCTGATCTCTCTCTCCCTCTCATTTTCCATTCTATTCGTCACTCAGCTCTGCTATCCTCACATCTACTCCTGTAACCCTGCTCCTGCCATCGCTCAGTTTTCCTCTGGTCCTCCCTCTCCCTCACTCTCGCCGCTTCTCCATCCCCTCTCTCGCTCGGAACGCAGACGGTCGGCGGCCGGCGAGTGCAGCGGAACACACGGCACAAACACCAACCGACAGCCCTGACGTCCGCACCGCCTCGCCGGCGCGCCCAATTACCCGTGCACTCTCCGCGGCCACGGAGCCAGATGCTGTGTCTGAGTCACACGGGTACACGGCCTGTTTGAGCACCACTCCGCGTGAAGCGAGCGTCGGCCGCGAAGGCGGCAACGCCTCCGTCCGCTGCGCTGCGGCGAGCGTGCGGCGTCCGCCCACGCGCCACGCCCCACTTTATCCGACCGGTGGCGGGAGCGTCACCCAGTTCCCGCTGTTTCTGCGGCGGCATCAGCAGCCGCAGGCGCCGCAGAATCGATCGCATTGCACGCGCAGGTGGCTGCTCGACGCGGACCAGACATTTACGAGCCGGCCCTCCAAACAACCCCACGCAGACACTTGCGTGACCGGCATCGGGAGCGTGTTTTTCACGCTCCGACCTCCGGCAGCGCAATGTTTCAATCAGCAGACGGCGCCGGCGCCGGCGTCTCTGGCGTCAGGCCCCGGCTGCCGGCGGAGGACCGAGGCAGGGGATGGAGAGGTCCGTCGCAGAGACGGGCAATCGGGGGAAACGACGGAAGCAGGCGTGGGGCCCACTGAGTGAGCTCTATCACCGCTGCACAGACAGACGCCTCCAAACAGTGGGGCTGACATGAGTCGGCCGCTGCGCTAAACAGTCGGGGCTGACTGGGATGCAGAGCAGTCAATGTGCTGCAGCAGCCGTTGATTATGATGCAGGAGGACAACTGTGTTGTGGTGAGGGCGGATGGCGACACTGAGCAGCCTGCCTGATACAGTAGGGACCGACAGAGACCACAGTTGCGCTGCAACAGTTACTTTCGCTGCGAAATTAGGGTCTTCATCGGCAGTCTGCTGGACAGACTTTGTCACGGGTGGCGGCAGGCCATCAGAGAGGGGGACAGTACGTGCGAATGGCTTGCACCCCTCCCTAGATGAGCCCAAACAAACGTGAGTTCACGGATCACCGGCGCGTACTCACCCGCACTCGCAGATTTCGCAGATACACTTAGCGTTCTTGCCGCCTCCCTCGGCCGTGCTCGGCCGGCCCAGTCGGCCGCCCTTCCCGGTCGGCTTCTTGGCACCCTTATCCTGCACGTGTCGGGCCCGCTCGGTCACCTGGACCAGCGCGCCGTCCGTCGAGCCTTGCTGGCGCGTCGCATCCAGCTCCTGCTGGATGTGCTCGCTGACGTGCGTCAGCGACTGCTGGATGTCACGTTGCACACTGCTGGTGGAGGACGACTGCTGGACGCTGGCCGATGTCGAGCGCGACGACTGCTGCACGCTGCTGGACGCATCCACTACCTGGCTGGAGGACTGCTCCAGCCGCTGGGACTCCGCCAGCTGGGAGGAGGACTGCTCCATTCGGTGCTCTTTTGATGACAGGGAACTCTCCATGACGTGCTGGCTTGTAGACATGGATTGTGCCAGCGACTGTTGTGACGATTGCTCCATGATTTTCTGGGAGGAGGCAGACTGTTCCGTCATTTGCTGCGAGCTCGACAGGGCCTTCTCCATCACCTGCTGGGACGAGGACTGTTGAAGAGCCTTTGATGATGACACAGACTGCTCCAACATCTGCGATGAGGACATGGACTGTTCCATCGTCTGGGCTGAGGACACTGACTCCATCACCTGGGATGAGGAGGAGGACTGTTCCATCACCTGGGACGAGGAAGAAGACTGTTCCATCACCTGCGAGGAGGACACAGCCTCCTGAGATAGCTGCGTCGAGCTAACAGACGAGGCCTCCAGGACTTGCGACGACGTTTGGACTTCCGAAGCGGCCCGATGCGACGTACTGACCTCCTGCGCCGACGAGGCCCTTAACTCGTCGACGTTGGAGGTATCTGTCGTCGACACCAGCGGACCGGCACCGGCGCCTTCAACGTTCGTGGCACCCGCGGATTCCTTCCGCTTTGGTGCATCCTTACTTTCCTTTCCCTTGATGGCCTTCTTCTCCGTGCCCTTCACGGCTCTGGCTTCCTTGCCGGTGACGGATTTCACATATTTGCCGGAGACTTTCGAGGTGGTTTTCTCCTGCACCTCGAATTTCTCCACCTTTTTCTCTTCGGAGACTTTCTTCTCCTCCTTCACCCACTTACCGCTGCGGAGCACCCGCTTCCCTCCCATGTTGTCGCACGGACACTCGCACCAACACGGCGGCACTCGCTGCGCGTCGACGCCGTCCACCACCGTTCACACTTGCCACAGAGATCCCTCCTCTCGCGGGCGGATCGGCGGCGCGTCCGCTCTGCTGGTCGCGTCCGGCGCGCCGGCTCGTGTTATGAAAGCGCCGGCCTCCGAGCTGCCGGCCGGTCGCGCCTCGGTGACGTCACAACCAAGCGCCGCCCACCCGCCGGCGGTGCGACCTGCGAAAACGCCATTTGGGGTTAGGCTGGCGGGTTGGCGGCGGCGCGATGGCGCAGTTTCACCGAGAGGCGCCACGAGCGGCACTGGTGACACGCTGGCGACCTGGCCTGGTCCAGCGGTGTCGGATCAGGCCCCAGGTGTGGCCCCAGCGGACGCCGTGACTCACGCGGTCCGGACCTGCACCTGTTACCAGCGCCGCATGGGATGGAGGCCCGTCTAGAACCGGCTGGCTCCCACTCGCTTGCGCATATAAGGCAGGGGAAGGGCCAGGCTGTGCTGCCAACCGGCACGAGTCGGGCCTTTCGCGGCACGGCAGGTGATTGATGTGCAAAGTTGCTATACGAGGGAATACACAGAGGACGGCCCATGCCACGCTGGGAGTCAGACAGCTCTGCGGCGAGAGTTGAGCAATAGTCTTATGTAAGACGTGACTTTTAAGTGGTTAGTGATAAGTTGTGCTAACACATTGCCCGCCCTTCCCCCCAAGACTCTTCCCAGGGACCTGTTGCCGGTTCATAAACCAGACAGGATCCAGGATCCACCTGGAATTATGCAGAAAGATCCAGCATACGCTTAAATGCAACACCGAAGTACGATGAAGGATCCAACAGGAACTGGAAGTCAGCCCAGACTTACGCCGACGGATCCAGCGAGAACCAAGGATCGGACTGGAATTATGCCAGGGAATGCAACGCGAACTAGGAGGCAGCCTGATTTTGGGCGCGTACCCACAGCACGAAGCAGGCCTCTGTTTTCAATGATACCACTAAAGAATAGTGACTGCAGCAGCCGAAATAGACTCGCGGCACTGAGCCATTGGCAAACAGTAATATCAACAACACCTCCACCCACACAACATTAAAGGCCGTATCACCGAGTCGGAGACTGCACAGTCCAACCATATATGGGTCGATTTAAATCGCGGCGCACCAGTGCCGCGCAGGCAGGCGTGAAAGCGCACACCTGTCACCCGTCCCTGTCATTCTGGAACAGACCGGATCGGCCGACAGAGCGGCCCCTGCAGCTGACGTCATCAGACCGAAGTCAGCTGCATCAACCGGCCAGGGACCAGCTGATCCCCGCCCACCGCCCGCGTCAGTGACGTCACACCGTCATCCGTAAAAGGCGATGCCGGCTGGCTGCACCGCTGGCCGCCCACAACAGGCGGCCCACGCACTGGTCTGTCCGCCAGGGGCGCTGGTGGCGTCCAGGCTGCTCAGAAAATGACGTCAGACGGCGGTGCATCCGTCAGACATGGGTTGCTATTCGTCGGAAAAGCGCGGGTGTTTGCGTTCCGCACATTATGCGAGTTGGTCACAAGAGCGGCGATGGCGGTGACAATCGTGGCGCAATGTGCACGATGAGGGAAGCTGGCTCGAGCTTCACTTGAACCTGAGCGGCCGCCTGCAGAGTGGTTCTCAAGCCTGTTTTGTCTCTCAGCGACATGGGACCAGTCTTCTCTTCGGCACCAAATGTGGTTAGGTCTGCGGCGCCGGCGAGCAGGCCGGACGAGGTCGGTGTACTAAGTGCGACACGCCGTGAGATGAAGCGATTTGTTGCAGGCTTGTGCTCATCTTTGACTAATGTGGTCTTAAGTAATGGAGCAACAGCTCCAGCCATCCTGATGGGCTATCAGCTATCTATCTGGAGTTAGTTATTCATTCTGAGGTTTACTGGTTATATGTTTATCATGAGCAGCCATCCTGAGCACAGTTCATAATAATCCAAGAAACTGCGAATCAACGCACCTCTAACATGCGCTCGGGTCGGGGTCAATTTGACCCCCCCCCCCCCCCGACGGTTTTTCCGCATTGGTTTCCGAACGGCGCGGAGCGGCCGCGCTGAATTTTGAACGGCGTAGACAACTGAATAGTGCATCGTTTTGTATCAAAAATTGAGATGTATCTTAAAAGGTCGCAACCTACGGCACGTTAGTCAGGCCATGGATTCAGCAAAGTCAGTCTCTAGAGATCGTTCAATATGATGCAACAACTGAGTGTTAAACGAAGCCATAGACATCTGAAATACTTGCTTAGGCAACACAACAATTGAATGAACAAATTGCATTCATCTGGTGTCAGGTATGAAGATCAGAACCAGGTCCAAACCAACCTACTTTACTATCTTAGGGCTCGCTGTATGTGATGGCTTCTGGTGCTCATTCGAATTTATCGATAACAGGAACTGCATCATACATATTCTATTGACTTATCAAGGATTAGAATAGGTCGCTGACCTAAAATGAGCCAGGTAAGCATTTTTTAGGAACATACCGCCTGGCGTAATCCTTGTCGCTTATTCAAAGGCAAAACTCAAAACAATCTAGTACCATTTTGGTCACCATGGCCTCCGAAGGTGAATCAAGGCCTTTTACCTTAGATGAGCATATGACCTTTTGCTTAAAACAGGTATCTTGGCTCGGGGAGGGGGCACTTTAAAGACCAGTCTGGAATTTGACCTTGTTTGACCTTATTTGATCCGAAATTCATGACCCAGGAACCTCAAACTTTGACCTAAGTGAGTACACGTACAGGCCAACACACTCTGAAAATGTCGTGTCTCTAGTTTTCTTAGTTCCCGAGATCTCACAGGGTGATGGGTCTAGGTCTGGGTCTGATGGGTCTCACAGGGTCTTAGTCACAAAATGACCCCACCCGAGCGAAGGCTATCCCAACGGCCACCCCGGCGCGTGCTAAAGCGCGCCGCAATGGACAAACCCAGCACGAAAATCTTTCCTTGACGTGTGCTGTCAACCAATGCTTCACAATCTATATCTGGAGGGAAATAAGCACACGCGTCAGGCCCGCTACTTTTACGGCCTGCTTCCGCTCCCATCGGGCGAGCGCTGTTGTCACCTCTGTCGGACGAGTGAGGCTCACAGATCACCTTCACCATCTAGAAAACGGAAAGGCCAGAACCAAACAAAGAGGGGTGTCAGCTGACCTTAACCGCAACCGTTAGTTATTCAGCGTTAGATCACGTGGCACGTAATGTGGCTGTTCAAACTAGGTCAGCGGGAGAAAATTGGTGCATTCATGGCTGTTTTATGTTTGTAGCAGTGTATGTTTTGCATGGGAAGATGGCGTTGTATATCGCTTGGTGCACGCAAAATACACGGACGTTAGTCCGTCACTGTCAAATTAGGTCGACGGGTCAAACTGTGCTTGCACAGCACGATCTCACATCTCGAACTGATGAAAGAGAACAAAGGAGCATGGAGCAATCCTGGATAGCACATGGTAAGCAAACTTAAATCACCAGCAATGAGAACACTTGGCATGAAAAGCTTTTCTTCTTGGCATGTGTTATTGGCTAATGATTCCGGAATCTATACCTAGAGGCGTTCACTATCATGAATCGCTGCATTAAAGGTCGTTCGATATCACTTGAAATACGTCAAAGGAAGCAATAACACACAAAGAACCGTTCCTGCGAATATATATATATATATATATATATATATATATATATATATATATATATATGAAAATGGCGCACTTGACTTGGCGCACGCGTACGGGTGGACAGTTGATTATCCTTTGCACGGATGGGAGGTCAATTTAAAGTCAATCACATCTAACAAATTAGGCGAGCTGGCGACACTACACTCACTGGGTGAATAGGACCGATGTGCACTCCCTTGTGTCAAAATATGAGGTTTCTAGGTCACGATGTTTGGGTCAGCTAAGGTCACATAAGGCCAAACTCCACATTGGTGTACAATGTGCTCTCAGATCTTCTTATGCAGCGGCACTGAACCTCGATACCTGTTCTAAGAAAACTGTCAGTCTCTTTCATTTAAAGACAGTAACTTCTTTACATTTCAAAGGTCAGAGCTTGCTTCTATTTTGGAATTTATTTTTTTTAGGCATTATGCTAGGCGTCATGCTCCTTAAAATGTAGACCTGGGCCATTTTGGGGTGACCAACTCTGATCTCTAGGAAATCCACGGAACATGTCTGTAGAGGCCCCTGTTAATAATCAATTTGAAATGAGGGCGAGATGGCCAGAACCATAGGTCAAAATAGTTCATTATAGTTCTAAATCTAATTGTTTTATTGCTTAAGAAACTATTTCAGAGATGCATGCCTTCGTCAAACACTCTGTCGTCGCATCAGATTGAACTATTCTCCAGAAATGACTTTCGCCGATAGCCACGGCCTGATTTTAACCTGCCATAGGTCAGCAACCTTACATACCGAAATATCCGCAATTAAACTGCGTACAGCAATGCAAAGTTTGACGCGGCTGTACCACGTCGCTAAGAAATGATTTTGGAAAAACCTTTAAGCAGCCAAATTGTCCCCACCTGAACGCTTGTTAACCTCGGATGACCTAAATTAATTCCATTCATATCATGTCGTCATTACTTACGATGATACTGTACAGGAACTTGACGACAGAACGTCCTGTTGTAGGCACATCCTATGTAAACACCTTATCGGACGACTTAACACAAAAAGCAATTGGCATAGCCTCTACAAAGGGAACGCTACGAGTGAACGATGAAATGAAGATCTTCCACATTCTCCCAAATGTGACAAGTGGCTAAAACTCTCTCACGGCCAATTCCAGTGTCGTGCACTCAGTGTTGTTATGGCTTTCCCCTGGAGAAAACTCGGAGCAAATTCGACTGTGGGACTACTGGTGACGACATACCTCACAGCGCTGCCAGCGTTCTGCGATGCTCTTCGTCTGTTTTTGGGTAACATGGCCCCTGTAGGCTCTCCTGGGAACCCTGTTGCCGGACTTTATGAGCACTGCACAATTCAAGAAACAAAGCTTAACTGGCATGCGAGGTCGAGCCCATTGCTGGCAGCCGCCATGCCACAGGGCCAGTTGCAAGTGATGCCTGTCAGCACGTTTCCAACGCAATAGACCAGTCATTCAAATCGCACTGACACCAGTTCGATACCGCCTCACGCGATGATTGCATCACTGCCCAGTCCCAGTGCATTTGCAGTCCAAACCGCGTGGATTTCAGAGTAAGCCCAGATTGCCGTCAATCTTGCAAACTATGCACGGCGCAGATAACGCACATCAAATCTCGCTTGCACAGCACGCCGAGTTCCTGTGCACCTTATCTGTGCACCACGCTCGGGGCAGTGATATACTACCCGGTATAAACAGCGGCGTACCCAGGACTTCGACCAGGTAGAGGCAAATCTGGTCATTCTTCAAGGGGTCCTTCTTCGCCACGGAGGTCTGCTTTTGAATTTCAAACACCGTATGGGCTAGGGATCCTATTTTGATGCCCCAGAGGTTCGTTGTAAAATCTTTTCAAAGCCCCCCGAGCGTCTCCAATTGCAAAAATACTGGTATCTTCGACCACTGAAGACCCTTCTACCTCGGGGATGTAACGCATGCCTCCAAAACCTTCCACTTGATACGTCACTGGGTACGGCTTCAGCCGAGTGTCTGTCCGCGTGTGGCTGGGAGGCGCCGCGGGTCGGGCGTACCAGCCGGCCGCCGTCCCTCCGTAGTCACGGCCGGTCGGAGCAGGTGCGCCCGCTCAATACCAATCGCTGGGCACGAAAACACTCCCCTGCGTCACGCCACGCCGAGTGTGGCGCGCCCACTGGACGCGACGCGCTTACCGGGTGTAAACAAAGCCACCGGGGCTCAGGTCAGCGGCACGCTAGTCTGGCATACTGTTCTCTCGTTCGCTGTGGAGGATTGCACGCATGCTGGCGGCGGGACTGGTGTCGTCAGCTCTGTGAGTACGGGATGTGACCGCGATCCGTGTCGAATCGATAGAGTCTGGTTTACAGGCAAGATCATTACCCGCGCTGGACACGCACCCATGCAGGACCGCCGTCGACTCGAGTAAGTGGACCGTGAGTGGCCGCCGGGTCGATGGAGTGAGCACGCGATGGACTAACGCTCCCATGCTGCAGGGCAGCTGCATGATTTGATGCCAGCTCATGACAGGGCGCGGCGGTGGAAGGATGGTCCGGGCCAACTCACGAGGATCGGCTTAATCGCCATCACTTTACGAACCAGCAAACACATGGGAAAGCCCACACCCGGGTTAGCCCCCCCCCCCCAAAAAAAACAACAACAAAAGAAGTAAAAACATGATTTTCCTATGCTAACAATAATACGAATGAATTGGGTGAAACCCCGTCACATGACATGTAGAAATGCAAGAAATGCGCAAGTGAAATGTCAGTGTTCGTACATGGTTGCAGTTTGCATTAGCGCTATAAGTCATCGATGCAGCCAAGAAGACATTCGAAAAAAAATATGGCGTGTAGATCTTGCGCGCGCACTTGCGTCCGCGCGCATACGCCACTGCGGAGCGACACAGCATCTCGACGGGATTATGTCATGCTGAACGCTTGCAGAGGATCATTACACATGCAACAGCAGTTGCTTGCAGAGAACATTACACATACAACAGCAGTTGCACTGTTCTTGGATGGCGGGTTCAGTGTGACCCCAAAAAGGTCTCCTTGGCGTCCGTGCAAGCCTCAAGGATCCGTACAAACAACATGCAATGCTTTCTCAGGCTCCACTCCCAACTCCCAACACTCAACTCTTGAGCGCCGTGAGATGAGGGAGGCGATGGCAAATGTGACAGATATCAATTGCTACTTCGATGAATCCAGAAACAAGGCTAACGAATCCACGCGCAGTCGATATCCGTACCAACAGCTGTTTTTATTAATGCGTTGGGATGTGTACGGTTCATGAGAACTCAACAGACAAAAGTCTACTGACGTAGCATACATGCGCCAATTGACGAATAACTTGCTTGACAAATGTCTCACCATGAGCTTGGTCCGGCTCACAGTCCTGACCGACGGTATGGATGACCTTGCCATAACCTGCGGCTAGTGAAACTATTGGCAAAATTTCGTAACAAAACGCGGAAATTTTCGAAGGAGCGTGGTTCCAAAAAAGAAAACATGCCTGCGTGGACATCAAGATCCAAGTCATCTCGGTTTCGACCATAGGGCGTTTATATTTATTGTGGTCGGTACATTCGCACTACACCGCACAGCTGGGAGGTAATATCGTGGTGATGTTGCAAGTGGTGCAGGGTAAACCTGCACAACGACTTGGATGCAAATACCTCGCAATAACACTTAATAGCTTTAAAAGAACGCGGCATCTTGTTGCTGAAATTGCATGAGCTAACGCTCAGTTGTTGCAAACATATTACCATTTAGAAAGGTCACAGGCTGAACGTGCCGGGCCGGGCCGGGCTGTGCCAGTTGAACTTTGCATCACGTTATCAAGTTTCAAGTGAGCTTCCGATAGCTTAGTTGCGCTGCATTCCCGTTCACCGACCTGTGGCAGGCTGAGTTCGCGGCGTTTCAGGAGCTCACTGTTTGCCCTTGGCTGGGATGACCTACGGCCGGTGGCTGTGACCGCTTCGGAGGTAAAATTGCATCAGTGGGTAGGACGGACTGTGCCGAACATTGTGGTGGGGGACGTTATCGCCGCAAAACTCCGCTATTCACCTGACATTGCACGACCGCGTGGTATGGTCAAGACTCGGATCACTGTCCACAGCAAACATTGTGGTGGGGGACGCTATCGCCGCAAAACTCTACTATTCACCTGACATTTCACGACCGTGTGGTATGGTCAGGACTCGGATCACTGTCCACAGCAAACATTGTGGTGGGGGACGCTATCGCCGCAAAACTCTACTATTCACCTGACATTTCACGACCGTGTGGTATGGTCAGGACTCGGATCACTGTCCACAGCAAACATTGTGGTGGGGGACGTTATCGCCGCAAAACTCTGCTATTCACCTGACATTGCACGACCGCGTGGTATGGTCAAGACTCGGATCACTGTCCACAGCAAACATTGTGGTGGGGGACGCTATCGCCGCAAAACTCTACTATTCACCTGACATTTCACGACCGTGTGGTATGGTCAGGACTCGGATCACTGTCCACAGCAAGCATTGTGGTGGGGGACGCTATCGCCGCAAAACTCTGCTATTCACCTGACATTTCACGACCGCGTGGTATGGTCAAGACTCGGATCACTGTCCACAGCAAGCATTGTGGTGGGGGACGCTATCGCCGCAAAACTCTACTATTCACCTGACATTTCACGACCGTGTGGTATGGTCAGGACTCGGATCACTGTCCACAGCAAACATTGCTTGGCGTGGAAAGTGATCGCAGAAAATATTGCATTTAAAGGCTCCAAGTAAAAAGAAACACCTTAACTTCAAGAAAACTCAGCCTATGTGTACTCACTAGGCCCGCGGTATTATTCATGACAGTCACCACCACAGTGCAGAATCTGGCGCTGGACGAGAGAGGCGATAACAAACGTAACTAGTGTCATCATGCAGTGGACGCGTGAAGACGTAAACACAATAAGCACAAGTGAGCAAAACCTGTCGATTTTGGGAAAATATATGGATGGGACTTGTCAAACCATTGGAGTATTGCATTTCCGTGAGTTTTTTATGGAAGTCTTGGCTGGCGTTGAGCTTGCCGGGACTGGAATCGCATGGAATGGCAGTGCAGTATGTAATACAAATGCGCTATGGAATGACAGTACACTATGGAATGACAGTAGCGTTCTATGTAATTGCAGCGCAGAATGGCAGTACACTATCAAATGACAGTTAACAAACCTCATGATTTGAATGGCATTTAAACATTGGCCAATCCTGACAAGTGTGTGATCATTTCCAATCTGACTCATGGATTCGTGGATTTCAGCGCAGCGTATGAAGCGATGGACTGACACCTGGCCGAATGGCCCCGAGGTGCAAAACTTGCGTTTTCGTTCCCACCACATGCTGTCAAAATCAGATGTCTTTTACGCAACCGATCTCTTGAAACCGACCTCACAGAGCCCTTACATCCGATGGTGGCAATGGGTACCGAGATCCACATTCTTTTTTGGATATTGCCGTAAGTGTCATGGAAACAAGCACGAGCGTCGAGTGAAAGCATTATCTTTAAATGCTGCAGATGATAGTGACTCCTGTGCCTCTGGGACGAGCCTCTCGGTTTTTGTCACATTCCAGTTTGGAAGCCATTGATTCGAAATGAAACAGACCCTACCATAGGTTCCCAGCCGCGTGACGATTTCGGCGCGCGTTCCGCATGACGTTGCCCACTAATGCGCATTATTCCAAGCCCAACTCATCCAGGGTTGACTTCGGCAGGGTCTATCACGCTAATGGCGCGCCACTTTGTTCGGCATCGGCGGCTGCCACCGCGTCCGCCAGCCGGCGCCGGGAGCCGTGCAGCGCCGTGATGTAAGGCCACTGCACGTCATGGCCATACCGGAAGCCGTCGGCGTTCGTCACAGTTCCATGTCCGCCGGGGTAGCCCGGCGAGAGCATTCAGGGGGAATCAGCATGTCTGTGCAGAGGGTGAGGACGCCCGTGGACGTGCCAACGTCGCTTGAAAGCCAGTTGCAGTGACACGGTTGGTCAGGCGCCTCGCTCTTTAAGAGCGCCGCGCCGTTCCGTTGTTCTAGCCGCCCTGGCGCCTGCGCATCCAGTAAGTTGACTGCCCAAATGGTCACGGCTGACCCTGATGATCTGTGTGACTAACGTAACAAGTGCCGAGGGAGGTAGCCCGAGCCCCGGTCTGAGTCGCCACGATGGCTCATGACCAGTAAGCGTTACAGCGCATCAGGAGAGGAGCTGAGCTGTCGCCCTGCACCTGGTCGAGTGTAAGCATTAGGAACTGCGCGAGCCGATCGTTCAAGGGCGACAAACAAGCAGTCCGGAAACAACACCAACGTCCGCCCCACGAGCGGAGGCGCTGCTCCGTGGCGAGGATTGGCCTCTAAGGGGGCAGGACCGCCACGAATGGATCGGCGGCCGGTAGCAGGATCAATGCTCGTCGCGTCCCACCGGCGTCGCCACGGATTCGTGACAGCCGCCCGTCAATCGACCGGAGTGCCGCCGCCCTTCCCGTGTGCAACTTCGCGGAGACGCCCGCCCGCCGCTCCGTCGCGGTCGTTCGGCGAGCCCGTACCGCACGCCGCCATAGCTGGCGGGAGCGTCGCCGGACGTGCCCGTTCGATATCCGTCGCGACTGTTGCCGCCGCTGTCGGTGCCGGTACCGGTGCCGGCGTCAGCGCCGCCGCCGCCGCCGCCGGTGCCGGTGCCTGCGTCAGCGCCGCTGCGGCCGGGACGGCTTCAGCGCCGCGGCCGCCGCCGGGCCGGCATCAGTGTCGTGACTGGGAGCGGCGACCGGCGCCGACCGGCCGGCGTCACTGAATCACCGGGCGGCGGGCGGCTCCGATGACAGCCGTCGTCGCCGGGCGGCGCGGCGGCCAGGCTGCTCCATCCGTGCCCGGTGCAGGGGAGGGGCGTGCACAGTGACACACGGGCTCGGCGCGAACCGGGTGCGGCCGGCCACGTGGCGAAGTGGAGATGCCAATAATAGACGCACGCGGGTGGAGGACAGAGTAGCTGCCGCTGCCAGAACTTGACGGCTTTGTGCGACTACGGGGGAGGCGGCCAACGCCGCCGAAACTTGGCGGTTGTGACACCTAGCGAGGCCGCGAGCTCAGCGTCCGGGTAAGGCGCTGAAATCAGTGAGATATCCAGCACCTCCTGGCCTTAAGTCCAGCATAACACATTATGTCGGGAATGGAGCGTGTTCTTTACCAAAATATATCGTTAACCGGATATTCCTACGAGACTGGGACACTGTATCCAGCACCATAATGACTTCCACCGTTATGACTGTTCGGAACAGGTGGTATGATGTCGCCGCGTCGTACTCCAATGGGTAGGCTCATAAGGCGTCTGTGCAGTTTAGTTTATCTTCAACGCTGGCCTGGCGAACTTTGACTTTGTTGAAAACTCTGCACTTGGTAGTGTTATGCCACGTCGTGAAAACAAGCGACGTCCTGTTGCTATGCATCTGTGCGGGCTGACGATTCCCCGAAGCCGCTCGCCACATTCGTGCTGCAATGCCAGCAGGCGCACTAACGCGGGCACCGCAACAAAGCCGAACAACAGGTCAAAACAGAGAGGAAAGTTAGCCGTGATGTTTCAAGGAAGCCCTGCACCGAAACATGGCCGGGCGCATTGGCTGATGGCAGGCAGTTCTTCAGGTGGGGTGTCACGTTGGCGCGTGATCCGCTGCACATACATCCTGTTTGTTGCATCCGATTCCGAACGCAACATTGACATTCCGCTCGGCCAAGCCCGACACCGAACGACCGAAAAACGCAGTCCAGCCCGCCTCTGACCGTCGGCCGCAGCACCGCGCCAAACCCCCCCCTCTCTCTCTCTCTCTCTCGCTCTCTCTTGCTCTCTCTCTCTCTTTCTCTCTCTCTCTCTCTCTCTCTCTCTCTCTCTCTCTCTCTCTCTCTCTCTCTCTCTCTCTCTCTCTCTCTCTCTCTCTCTCTCTCTCTCTCTCTCTCTCTCTCTCTCTCTCTCTTTCGCTCGCACCCGCTCTCGCTCTCGCTCTCGCTCTCGCTCTCGCTCTCGCACTTGCACTTGCACTCGCACTCGCACTCGCACTCGCACGCACTCGCACCCGCACCCGCTCTTGCTCGCTCTCTCGCTCCTTCTCTTGCTCTCGCTCTCACTATCTCACCTGCAACGTGGGCGCCGCGCTTATTTCGCAGCGGAGCCAGCGGCCGGTCGGCACGGACTACCCGCCGCCGCGCGGCCGCCAGGCCTCAGGTGACGGCCGGCCGCAGCGCGATGCGTCCGATGAATTCGACCTTGGCCGGCGGCGCGGTGCAGCGCTGGGCGCCCACGCTAGCGCCGCCCGCTGGAGCGCAGCAGACTATGGGAGCCGTGCACACAGCGCCCGGCCGGCCGCCGCCCAGCGCGTGCATAACCATGAGCCGGTGGTGCGCCGCGCGGCGGCTTCCATGACCGCAACCGTCAGGCACATTCCAGGCCACCAACCGCCGCAATGGGCGCTGAGGGGGTGACCTTCGTGACCGTTGTCATTATTCGTCGCAAGTGTTAGCGCAGTAGAAAGGAAGTAATGAAAGGTTTGCGGTTTGACATAACACAACCCTTCACGTAAAATCCAGACATATCTTTAAATGATACACATACTGCTCCACCATTCAAGGAGATGAAAAAATAAGTGTATGGCAACCTTGTTCATACTATGCGTGCATACAGATAGGCGTCAATTATTCATAATTAAGTTAAGAGTCATTTTTACACCCTGTTGCGCCTAAGTGTGAGTTGCTTATGTAAAGCGCTCTTTCAGCACCCTCTCCAGAAATTTGACACCGGTTGCGGCTGACAAGTTTGTGGAGACATTAGGCCCACGCTTTAGGCCGACCGGGCGGGTAACCGAACGCCTGCTCAGGGGGCAGCCGAGTGATAATTGACGAGGTCAAGCTGCCCTTTACTAGCGACATCTCCTGGTTGAGAAACATACGGTTAATTCCAAGGGAGGAGCTAGCGGTGGAAGCAACGTGCGCGTCATTTCTCCGTTTGGCTCAAACGTGGGCAAAACGGAAAATCAGGATACTGCAGCAGGTGTCGAGAATGCGGCAGCACCTACCCCCCTCCCCCCCCCCATGTGGTTATGGTGATGGTTATGAAACCGTGAGCCTCATTGAAAGGTGCAAAGGAGAGGATGGTGCTCACAGCTGACCTGCTAAATGACACCACGGCAGATGTTTATACCGCAAGGCGCTTGGGAGAAAAGAGTCTTTGAGCCCACCTCATTTCCCAAACGACAGCTGGTGGCTCTGAAATTATTGGGGAACCTCCGGGTCGACTGGGGGACCCCGCCCCGTATTGCCGGAATTGCAACCGGTAGGCACCCCACGCTGGGACGGAATGGCCCTCTGACCCCTGACTGGAGACGGCAATGTGCACTTTATAGTGTTTTACTCACGAGGCTCCTTCCCCTTTTAAGGTAGATAATTGGTCTTCCAAGTGTTCGAAAGGGTGGATCGATATGATGTCAACGACTAAACAGGCCATTTCATGTTTCCCTGAGTGTTGTTCATCCTTTTAAGGTAGATAATGGGTCTCCCAAGTGTTCGAAAGGGTGGATCGATATGATGTCAACGATTAAACAGGCCACTTCATGTTTCCCTGAGGGGTTTTCATCCCTTTTTCAGAAAATACTTTTGTGACAAACTACATGCAATTTTTAGCTTGCGCGCTCGCAGTCGTAGGAGCAAGAGCACCGGTGGCCGAAGGCTGCAGTTTCCGTCAAACTGAACGATGCTGGCCGCTGCAGATAACACGAGGCGGCGGGTGCCGGGCCAGCGGTACCGACCGTCGTGAAATGGTGCTTCTGTACGCCCTTCAAACTCGATTCATATCGTTCAAAGATAACATTGGAGTGTATATTTCACCAACGGTTAAAGCCACGCAAAAATAGAGATTCTACTTCTACCTCTCCAGTCCCATCATCAGATTCCAGCTGCAGTTCGCGGTGCTAAAATCCTTATCCACTTCTAGTATAAATATACAAATAACACAGGTGCCGCAGATCGCAAAAACGCTCAGAATACCTCCCAAACGTACGAACTTATGTTTCTTAGTGTTCAAAGATGCTCCTCTCAGATGCGTCATCATTTTCACCCGCCTAGTGACCTCCGCCAGTGAGAGCCGGCGCTGCGCTGGCCTACGGAGACTGCAACGCCGGGCGGCGCTTGCGTTTGTTTCTAAGGCTTGCGAGCGTGCAGGGTTTTGTCCAGGGGCGGATCCAAGGGGGGGGGGCACGGGGCCATGCCCCCCTTTGGCCCCGAGGGGGCCATTGGCTCCAAGGGGGCAAATCGCCGGCCGAACAGGTGCAGTTTTTTAACACAAAACGCAACAAAACTGGATATCTCTGGACTTCCAGACGACCAAGAACAGTTGGAAGCGAAAGTGAGGGGCCTATGAGAAGCCAAAGAATTATTGAATGATTGGAAAAGTTGTGAACTGGAAATTCTAAGCATTAGTACACTGTCTAGGGGCCCCATGCTGTTTTTGGGCGACCTATATGCCCGCTTGCAGGATCATTTCGATAGTTAGGGGGCATTCTACTTTGCCATTATTTCTTTGCATTTGCTCGGAGGGCCCTGCGCTGTATCGACAGCAGCATACGTCAGGCGGTCGTGCGTCGCCACGTGCCGGCCGGTGCACAAGACTGTGCAGCCCGGTGGTCAAAAAACGCTGTTAAATGGCGCGGCGGGGCCGACGGCCTTGGGTTTGAAGATGCCCTGAGTGCGGGCAGTCGCGTCTATTTAATAAAGACATTGAGTGATATATATTCACAGACAGCCAGAACCCACGGAGCCAAGGCCACCTTGTCACCACCGCATTTTCACGACGAATGTAATAAAAGCACCTGTTCCTACAAGATCACGGAGTAGGGCAAGCTATAGGACCTGCCAAAGAACCATGAGCTGGAAGTCCCCTTGAGACCTTCTGCGTTAGCCTATGCAGCTCTCTGCAGGACAAGGTCGGCCGGCTGCAGGAACAGATCATCACACGGCCTTACCAGCGCGGCCCAGCGCAGGTGAAAAGCGTGAACACCTACTGCATGACTCGCCTGAAGCGACACTGGCTCGGGGAACACCAGCGGAGACCGCCGTCTTCAGCGTAAAGGTCAACGCTGCGTATGACATCATCGGCCGACGGATGCAGCGAGGTGTATTGGTGATCTGCCGTGGCCCCACAAGACCGACACCAGCGTGTTCTACCGGGGAAACAAAATGTGGGGCTGACCAGAAACACTGGCATGCAAACAACAGTCGCGGCTTCGTCAGCAAGCGTCTCACACAAGTCCCTCTATCATCTTTCTTTTTTTGGAGGGAGGGGGAGGGGACGTGAGCAGTCCATCCCTGGCTGTCATGTTGATGGGATCCTCAGAAAAAGGGATCCTAGAATCAGGCACCCACCCACCAGAGCTGTAAATGAGGTCTCGTACACCGACGGCGTCATATTGACATAGATGCGCGTGGAAAGGGGCTTCGTTATTTCTTCAGCGAGATGTGCCGTGGAGTGTTCGTGCAAGGCATGTGTGGTCGACAATCATAACCTGAGAAACTACATTTTATCCTGAAGATATGGGCAATATTCAGGCATGTGTGCCGTCATGAAACCAGTACCCATACCTAGTACCCATACCATACCAACATAGACTAGAACCATAGGCAGGCTAAAATACTCATAATCAAACCCATGGTCACAATCGTAGTTTGTACGAAGCAAAATATAGTTTTACTGACTGATACGGACTTCACGTGCCGAACTTACGGATCATATCGTCGTTAGAGGCATCAGTGAAAATGATTTCTTAAAAAAATAGCATCCCACATCGCCGATATCCACGCGCCGGCTTAAGTGTTTTTTGTTCTTCGCAAATATTTTCTGACGTGGCTGCTTCCACTTTTTATCAAAATAATTAGGCGCATCCCAGCGGTGCACTGTTTTCGCTGAAGTAAGTTACTCTGAGCTCGAGGATACACAGCATGAAACATGCACCTTTAGACCTGTTTTTCAGAGATGCTTATACCCCTTATGCCTGGCGGTGACTGCATTGTATCACGTGAGGCTAAAAAGCCACTGACAAGAAGAGGACAAAAGCATTCTTCACAGGGTTTGCGAGTGTTAAGTTCGTAGGTGATACACGCATTGGAGAATCCAAAGAGTAGAATGACCTATGAACATTGATACATGCATTAGCACATGCTGGTCCATGAGCAGTATCTTAGATCATGATTACTCAATGCTGAGGCAACGAACTCAAATTGCCAACGGTGAGATACTCATTTTGGCATTTTTATTTGGCATTTTGATTAAAAACCACCCCAAATGGCCACTTTTCGTCACGTAGCGTCTCAATGCCATGCGAGACAGAAAGGACCTAAAAAGCAACAAGGAACCAAAACTATGCGCACGAACAAACCACCTGCCATAAACATTGTCTAGTCATATCGCAGGCAATAGCGGTGTGTTCACAGTAATTTCATGCGAGGAGCGGACAAAGTTGATTGAAACTGAGTTTTCCTCTGCCAAGCAGCGGCGCTCCCTCCCGCCTCGCACGTGGGCTGCAGTATAGGGCGTGTCGGAGAATCCCATTGGTCCATCGAATGCTACTTTTCACTTCCGTTGCGCCTTGCATCAGGTTGCAACGCTACGCAACGAGACGTGGCCAGCGTGGCGCAGCCTTAAAGGACTGCGGCTGGCCCAGCCTCTGGCACAGCCTTAAAGGATTGCAGCCGGCCCAGCCCCTGGCGCAGCCGTTTGCGCCCTGTCGACGGAAGCCCCCTGGATGGACCGTCCTCGTCCCACATGTGGAGCATTGGTATGCAGGCACCGTGGCGGGGCGGCACGCACCTGAACTGTGACCTCCACCGTCGCGAGCGGGTCGCCCACCAACTGACGTCAGATCGCGGGCCACCGTGCTGTCCCCGCCGATGCCGTCACGTTCGCTACCGTCGAGGATAGCGGCGGGACAGGCAGGCTGCCCTGTAACACAGGCGACGGCCGGGCTGTAGTGGCGGCGTGGGTACCAAGGGGTGAGGATCTGTGAGAGGGCTGCCATCTTCGCAGGCCTGACTCCTCCCGAGATTGCTGAAAGTTTTCTGCTGCCCATCAGGCTGCGTTTACATCTCCCAACGTCCACGCATTCATCCAACCGACCAGGTATGCAGCGATGGAGCGCCTCCCTTCCCTTGACGCGAAACGCATGTATGTAAAATCAGATGGCAGGCATGTATTGGTGCAATGGCCACCACATCTTAACAGCGTCCTGCATTCTCTCTAACTGGACCTGCCCCTCTCATCGTTGGCACCACCCGCTTCGGCAACCCGCTAGTGGGCTTACAGCACCGGAGCCTTCCCGCTCTTCGGCGACGTGCTTCAGTGCCGTCCCTGCCCTGGCCGGCCGATAACCACCGGCGCCCGGCAGATCCGGCGTCCCTCGCCCCTGCCCCCCCCCCCCCCCCCCGCCACGCCCGTCGTCGCGTCACGGCACGCGCCGGGACGCCATCACCGGACATAATCGGTGACGATCGACGCCCCGCCGGCGGGTCAGACGGGGGTGGGGAGGGGAAGGGGGAGGGGGCGAGCAGGGGATCGTCTACCATCGACCGGGCGCCGCGAATAAGTTATGAGCGGCGTTCCAAGACCGGCTCACCAGTTCTAGGAGGTAGGCCTAACGTTTGGTTCAGCATACCCCGAGCTTTGTACAGCATGCAACGAATGCCTGGATTGGATGACAAAGGAGGTATTCGACTGTTTGGCTGCTTGTTTCTTAGCGAGTTCATGTGGAAGGAATGCATGGGCATTTTAGTTGCACCCGAAGTCGGAGATAGATTATTACAACGCCGCGATTTGACATCCTGTTATATATATATATATATATATATATATATATATATATATATATATATATATATATCTATATCTATATCTATATCTATATCTATATCTATATATATATATATATAGATAGATATTATATCTATATATATATATATATATATATATATGCATATATAAGAGGATATTTATATATGTGTGTGCGTGCGTGTGTATAAGGCTGGTCCTACAAAATGTGGTACATTTTTGTCCATTAAAGCATGCCCTCCACCCTAGTTACTCTGCGTTGAGCATAACATCTCGAAAAAGTAATGTTCGATTGGCTCCTAATGAACCTGCGAAGCCGATAATGGGTGTGTTGTTAGTCATGTGTTGTTGGTCATGAGAGGATGGCAATGGTGCCCAGCATTAGGATGTTCAAACATAGAAATGGCGTTACATGGGACTTCGTCTGAAAATAACGTCACGTTGCCCAGCCCACAAGCCTTTCCATCCTTCCATCCGAGTCCATCGTTTTATTACATTTTGGTTCCGTTCCATCAAAACCCCCTCTCTCCTCGATGTGTAATGTAAGTTACGGTCAAAAATATGTCACAAACATAACGAGTGATTACTTGAAATATGGAGAAAGCTAAAATCGGTATATATTCTTGCAGAATTCAGAAAAAGACACAATAAAAACACTATTTTGGAGCCTGAACATGAACTGTTCTTTAATCACAGTATTCGTCGAGTACCTGGACGGTCAGCTTGGCGCATGCGCGTAGGCAGGTGCTGGATCAGTTTGCGCGGCATCTCCTGATCCATGGCTCCCATGATCTGTGGGACGTGGGTGATCGGCTATTCATCCGATTTGACCATGCAACTAACCCTGGAGAGCAAATGTTACACCCGCTAAGTATCCCGTCGCTAAGTCTGACCAGTCTAGTTCAGCTTCCTAAGTACTTAAAGCTTCCTAGTTCAGTTCCCTAAGTTCAGCTCCCTAAGTGCATAAAAGGCACGCTTTTCATCTTGATGATTGCACTTTGCACTTGATGATTGCACTT
>NW_023596576.1:22850493-22862459 GCF_011947565.3 Pollicipes pollicipes | reverse complement strand
TAGGGCGTGTCGGAGAATCCCATTGGTCCATCGAATGCTACTTTTCACTTCCGTTGCGCCTTGCATCAGGTTGCAACGCTACGCAACGAGACGTGGCCAGCGTGGCGCAGCCTTAAAGGACTGCGGCTGGCCCAGCCTCTGGCACAGCCTTAAAGGATTGCAGCCGGCCCAGCCCCTGGCGCAGCCGTTTGCGCCCTGTCGACGGAAGCCCCCTGGATGGACCGTCCTCGTCCCACATGTGGAGCATTGGTATGCAGGCACCGTGGCGGGGCGGCACGCACCTGAACTGTGACCTCCACCGTCGCGAGCGGGTCGCCCACCAACTGACGTCAGATCGCGGGCCACCGTGCTGTCCCCGCCGATGCCGTCACGTTCGCTACCGTCGAGGATAGCGGCGGGACAGGCAGGCTGCCCTGTAACACAGGCGACGGCCGGGCTGTAGTGGCGGCGTGGGTACCAAGGGGTGAGGATCTGTGAGAGGGCTGCCATCTTCGCAGGCCTGACTCCTCCCGAGATTGCTGAAAGTTTTCTGCTGCCCATCAGGCTGCGTTTACATCTCCCAACGTCCACGCATTCATCCAACCGACCAGGTATGCAGCGATGGAGCGCCTCCCTTCCCTTGACGCGAAACGCATGTATGTAAAATCAGATGGCAGGCATGTATTGGTGCAATGGCCACCACATCTTAACAGCGTCCTGCATTCTCTCTAACTGGACCTGCCCCTCTCATCGTTGGCACCACCCGCTTCGGCAACCCGCTAGTGGGCTTACAGCACCGGAGCCTTCCCGCTCTTCGGCGACGTGCTTCAGTGCCGTCCCTGCCCTGGCCGGCCGATAACCACCGGCGCCCGGCAGATCCGGCGTCCCTCGCCCCTGCCCCCCCCCCCCCCCCCCGCCACGCCCGTCGTCGCGTCACGGCACGCGCCGGGACGCCATCACCGGACATAATCGGTGACGATCGACGCCCCGCCGGCGGGTCAGACGGGGGTGGGGAGGGGAAGGGGGAGGGGGCGAGCAGGGGATCGTCTACCATCGACCGGGCGCCGCGAATAAGTTATGAGCGGCGTTCCAAGACCGGCTCACCAGTTCTAGGAGGTAGGCCTAACGTTTGGTTCAGCATACCCCGAGCTTTGTACAGCATGCAACGAATGCCTGGATTGGATGACAAAGGAGGTATTCGACTGTTTGGCTGCTTGTTTCTTAGCGAGTTCATGTGGAAGGAATGCATGGGCATTTTAGTTGCACCCGAAGTCGGAGATAGATTATTACAACGCCGCGATTTGACATCCTGTTATATATATAATATATATATATATATATATATATATATATATATATATCTATATCTATATCTATATCTATATCTATATCTATATATATATATATATATATATATATATCTATCTATATATATATATATATATATATGCATATATAAGAGGATATTTATATATGTGTGTGTGTGCGTGTGTATAAGGCTGGTCCTACAAAATGTGGTACATTTTTGTCCATTAAAGCATGCCCTCCACCCTAGTTACTCTGCGTTGAGCATAACATCTCGAAAAAGTAATGTCCGATTGGCTCCTAATGAACCTGCGAAGCCGATAATGGGTGTGTTGTTAGTCATGTGTTGTTGGTCATGAGAGGATGGCAATGGTGCCCAGCATTAGGATGTTCAAACATAGAAATGGCGTTACATGGGACTTCGTCTGAAAATAACGTCACGTTGCCCAGCCCACAAGCCTTTCCATCCTTCCATCCGAGTCCATCGTTTTATTACATTTTGGTTCCGTTCCATCAAAACCCCCTCTCTCCTCGATGTGTAATGTAAGTTACGGTCAAAAATATGTCACAAACATAACGAGTGATTACTTGAAATATGGAGAAAGCTAAAATCGGTATATATTCTTGCAGAATTCAGAAAAAGACACAATAAAAACACTATTTTGGAGCCTGAACATGAACTGTTCTTTAATCACAGTATTCGTCGAGTACCTGGACGGTCAGCTTGGCGCATGCGCGTAGGCAGGTGCTGGATCAGTTTGCGCGGCATCTCCTGATCCATGGCTCCCATGATCTGTGGGACGTGGGTGATCGGCTATTCATCCGATTTGACCATGCAACTAACCCTGGAGAGCAAATGTTACACCCGCTAAGTATCCCGTCGCTAAGTCTGACCAGTCTAGTTCAGCTTCCTAAGTACTTAAAGCTTCCTAGTTCAGTTCCCTAAGTTCAGCTCCCTAAGTGCATAAAAGGCACGCTTTTCATCTTGATGATTGCACTTTGCACTTGATGATTGCACTTGATTTTGCACTTTGCTTAGTAAAACTTGACGTTGACGGCCACCATACCCTTGTAGAAACCTGGATAATGGCTTCCACGAAGGCTGATGACTGCTGATATTCCTCTTCATTATCAGGTACTTTGGCCCTCTGTCTATTTTTATCCCCAGTCCAGCCTCCAGGAGCATTTTGTGGATGAGTGCTTGAGTACATCCAACTCATCTTGCATGAAGGCCCTGGGATGCATTCACTTTCTCATTCACGCCATCATCTTCGTCAAGCACTCCACCACTTTCAAAGAACATTTGCCTTTTGCCCTGCGTGTCATGTCATCTAACTGATCAACACGCTACTGAAAGAGTGGCGTTCTACCCACTCAAATGGCCAACAAGTAGTTTCTGGCGAAGAAGTTCGGTTCATCGTTATGTTTTTCCGTTAACTCAGTGAGCATCTCGTAACCTTGCTGCCTGGGTCAGCCTCGCCATTCTGGTCCCTGGCATCACAAATATGCATAGGATCTTGTTTTGCTTCATTTTGTGCGTCAAATTTTCTATACAACATGCACTGACAATAGAGATAATACTTATGTATCTCGATACTCCATGCTCGTGCCTTTGAATTTGGTACATTGTGCACTTGTGTATACTGTATTTGGATACTCTCGATACTTGTACTTTGACACTTGCTATGTGCTAAACGCCACATCCCCATATTAGCATTATGGGGCATCGAAAATTTATAGAATGCAAAGATGCACGCGTTTCTTAACATTGCCAGCAATGCCTCTTTTTAACAATTTTCGTTCTTTCAGTGACTAGTGAGAATGACTACCGCCGCAATCTTCGAATATTTTCACACCAGATTCAAATAATTCCTTAATATCTTTGTTCAACCTATGCTTCCGGGGACAGAGAAGGTCAGTTGTGTTCGGCATAAGAACACCTGATATTTTCATCATCGTTTCTTTCAGGACTCCACACCCGTCACTGATCCAAACTAGCCCACATCTGGGCCTTTTGGCTCCAGGTAGACCCAGTATCAAGACACAAAATAATGATATAAAACTGAATGCTCTATATTGCTGCCACAATGCTCGCTAGATTTACTTCACTTTTTCTCTACTGGTTTGTGCCCATTACATTTTTTTTTTTGCTAGCAGCATAATCATCCTGTTAACCCGGTGTTAGCACTAGGTAGGTGTTAGCACCATGTAGAGCCTAGCAGCCACAATTAACTAACAACACCAATAGATCGCCGAGGAAATGTGCACGGCGCGCATCTAAAACTATTGTTTACGGCACGGGGGAAAACAACATCAATAGCTTATTAGTGCGCCAAGCATTGTACTTAGCATTTGTAGAGTCCGTCAATTTGTTCACAGTGCGTAGGTGCTGACAATGAGGCTGATGCTCGTTCACAAAAAAATTCGTCTCTCCAATCACAAATCGTGATAATATGGTAGCCTCTTCCGTCGCAAATTCTGGCCGCGCCCCTGACTGGCGAGGGGATGAGAAGTGGAAATGACGGAAAGTGTGAAATGACGGTGTGCAGCGCATACACATCACCGTGCACGGCACATTGCACAGGCCAGTGCACACCCACTGAAGTCGAGGAATTCGGCGTGGCACGAAGGCCTGCAATCATGGTGGGTGCATTACGAAAGCGCTAGAAAACTTGGAAGATGGCGAGCAAGGTGCTCTGCATGACAAGCAAGAGTGATGCGCGCTTGTGCTAAGCCGCCGTACGTCAGTCGCCATTGTGCGACGCCTAATGCAACCACCCTGCTTGCCAAAGTTACGTGCAGATGCAGCACGTCGAGCGAGTGTTATCCCGCATGGCTGGAGTGCAGACGGCTGCTGCCTGATTTTTAGTGCTTGAGAAACGAATGAACCGATGAAACGTCAACCTACCGCCGCAGAGCTGCCGCGAACCCCATAGACTATTCACTCACGTTTGTCGGACCGGGTCCTCCTGTCACGGCCAGTAGCGTCAACTGACTCCCTAAACCCATGCGTCGTGCCGCGTCCTTTAGTCGCCATGGCAACAGGTTCGGCGGCGGCACTGAAGCTGCCCCGGGTCAATCAATGTTGCATTGCACGGGTTGCGCGAACACGTAATCCTCTGGAACTGCAGTGATCACGTCAAACTAACCGTCCTCGGCACGAATATTGCAGGCATGCCGGTATCTTCAAGCAAATGTTCTACATTTGTATGGAGTTTTTAAATGAGATAGTCATTTTCATAATCATTTCTATCAGCCTTCAGCGATATCCCTTTGAAGACTTCAACTCCTATTGTTTCTGAGCTTGATGCACATGAAATTGTGCAACCTATTACGCGCCATCTATGGGAATTTCATCCAGACATGTATGACGTCATAGAACGTCACGCGAACACCCCTTGTAATTGGTCGTGCTTTGCTAATGGCCCCAAAAATGGCCGCTCAGCCATCTATGTTTGCCGTGATGCAGCACCAAGCGTAACGACTGCAGATCGCAGTTGGCTAATAGTCAGATTGCGCTGCTGATTGTGTGCCTCAATTAAGGTTTAACTTAAGGTTGCTTGGATTAGAGCCCTCTCGGCCGGCGATGACTATTTCAGGGCTACGAGATGAGAGCGGAGAGAAGTGGGGCAGAACTACACGCACCTGGTGGTCCACCCGCCGAGACGTGGTCCGCACCGAACCTTTCTTCGCAGCTTGTGCTCAGCGATTAGGTGGGGCCCTATCGCGGGGGTGGGGTTTCCTTGGGCTCACTCATAACTGCTACACGCAGTCTGATCGAAAGAAAAAGAGCGTCGCTGGGATAAAGGATAAAGCAAGGAAGAGGATACTAGGGCAGAGGTCTTGATCACTTACATTCGCCATTGCTTTAAGACGTTTCGGCCCGTTTGGACCATTTCCCGCATGTAAAAAGCTTTCGAAGAACATTGTAGCTACATTATTGAAAGAGCATACCGAGATGAGGCGTATGATACGGACTTATATTACTGCAAGCAAAGCGGTAAGCCTAAGAAGGTTGTGAGTGGCTCAAGCAAATATGGATGGTCGCCACCAAGGACGACCTTTAAACAGAATTCGGTGTTGTGAAGACGGCAGTACGCCTTCATAGGGTTTCGCACGCTGCTGAACTCTGTTGCATTCAATAATAGTATGTTTGCACGAAAGTGTATGAACACCTGGCCAACCGTGGAGATGAGGGTGATGCAAATAGACGTGATTATGGGTGAAGGGTGTCCAATTATCGGACGAGCAATCAACTTCTCCAAACGATCTTTGCATGGGTGCAGGAATAGGAGGATGGGAAGGGACAGGGAGGTCATGCCTCCACCTTTCAATGTGGGAGCAAGCAATGTTATCTGCCCCTGCCACTTTTTCAGATTTAAGTTGAGTCTAGCGTACCTCTGTGCCACCTTAAACACCAGTCATACACGCACCTACCTAGTTAACCAGTCATCTTTCTCAAGATGCGCCATCTTTTTCGTCTGCCCATTGGCCGTCGCCTAGCGTCAACCGCGGGGCCAACGCCCCGCGGCCTATGGAGACTACGGTGCCGGGCGTCGCGGCCTATGGAGACTACGGTGCCGGGCGTCGCGGCCTATGGAGACTACAGTGCCGGGCGTCGCGGACTGTGGAGACTACAGTGCCGGGCGTCGCGGCCTATGGAGACTACAGTGCCGGGCGCCGAGGCCGTTGCAACATTTGCGAGCTTGCATGTTTAAAAATGTGCGGCATAATTTTTTTCCGCGATAAATTCTGGCTGAATGTTGAAATTTTAAGACGAACATGTTTTAGCTGTGTGAATACGAAATTGGGACCCCGTTTCGATCTACAATCCAAGTTCTGCCATCTATAATCTACACGGTCCTCAACATCTCTGCAGAGCACGGAGAAATATGGAACTGGAGTCTATGTGACATTTACTGGACCACCTGCGGCGATCAGTGATGTTGTTGCGCCAGCATAGGTTCTTGTGTCAATCCGGAGCTAACTGCGCGGATGAGAGGACCTCTCACGCCAGGGAGGGGAACAATGTGACCTTTATTCTTTCAGTTCCACCACCGGATTCCAGATTCCACTGTCAATCCGTTCCTATCATCAATCTAAAAATCATGCGGGTGAATCATCATTTTCGTCCACCCGTCGGTCACGGCTCAGTGTTAGCCGCTGGGCCTACGCCGCGAAGCCCATGGAAAATGTAACGCTTGGCGTCGAGGTTTTTGTGACTAAAATTTACCAGCGCATGTTTTCAAAACTTCGTCACATAAGTTGCATCACTAAACGATTCTGACTAAATGTTCAACATTTCCAGACAGAGATGAATTAGCCGCGTTAACACACCTTGTTCACCCATTTTAATCTACAATCCACCTTCGCGGGGACCTAAATATGTCTGTTGAACCCAAAGAAAAGATTTTGACAAGTTTCTGACTTTCACTAGTTTGCAGAGGACGTCCACTGATCCCTCGCAGATGAAGGGCGCCAGTGATTTATTCCATCCAGTTGTTTAACGCCTGATTTCTCCAGGTTATTGCTTGCAACATACAAATAGAATTGATCTGGCTGTGGCTTCTGGTTTCTGTTCTTGTTTGGCTATAAGGTAAAAATGACAATGAAACGAATAAAACCGTGCCATTATTAACAAATAAGACGTTAAGCTGTGTAAGCCAAGCTAAGACGATTTTTTTCGGGGGTCACCATCAAGGATAATTTTGTCAACCCTGCTTCCCCCTCCCGATTGGTGAGGCTCCGACTACGCTCCTGCCTACAGAAGCAGATCAAGTTGACTACGTTGCATGAGGGGCAGTTTAATGACTATCGGACCAATTCATGCCTAAGGCGGGCAGCTTCCCGAAGGCTTATTTTCTGCTGTGGTGTGGTGTAAGAAAAGGCAATGCTGAAAAAACACTACCAGTGTTCGATGTATGCTTAACGCACCAATTAGTAGAAATGCTGATCCACAGACATGCAGCAAAGCAGCCATAGGATCAGTTCGCAGTCAGTCATACGAGGGAAAGTTGGGCCTGGGCAGTGGCCGCCGAAGGCGGCCGGAAACGGGGTTCATTTTAGAAATGTATGACAGAAGAGCCTTCATTCTGTGACTTGGTATTTTATAGGAGAAACTCAAGTTGTACGTTTCTTGTTGCATTACTTTTGGCATTTAGTATCTGAAGCTTTCAAACTTGTTTCCACCTTAAGTGCTGCAACACGTTTTATGTCTTGAACAGGGGCGGATCCAGAGGGATGACATGGGGCCATGCCTCCCCTTGTGCCGCGAAGGGGCTCATTAGCCGCGAGCGGGGCCCCATAGCCGGCCGAACAGGTGTAGTTTTGTTGCACAAAACGCAACAAAGCTGGATATCTCCGGACTTACAGGCGACCAAAAACAATTGTAAGCGAAAGAAAGAGCCTATGAGAACTAAAAAAATTCTGTAATTGGAAGTTGTAAACGGGTTATTTTAAGCCTCGTTACACTGTCGAGGACCCCCATGCTGTTTCCGGGGGACCCAAGCCCACCTGCAGGATCATTTCCACCATTGAGGAGCACTCCACGTTGCCCTTCATTTATTTGCATTTGCTCGGAGGGCCCTGTGCTGTTGTTGCGGCCCTTCCTGTTAGCGTTCCGGGCCTCTTGTCAATCACGGCCTTTCCATCGATTCTTTCCATTCGCCGGAAAGGCTCTGTGAGCTTTATCTGAGGTCCCATATCTCGACCTGTCGGGGCGTTCTCGGCTGCTCAGGGGCCCATTACGTGGGCCTTAGTTAACCCACCGACACACTTGCGGTATGCTCATGAGCCCTCAACATTGGTCCAGGGCGTTTCCAATGCTCTGTCACTTGTTCAGAGAGCTCACTTTTGTCAGGGCCCATCTGATGGCCTGCTTGGCACACTCAGTCGTTCGGGGACCCTCCACCCTGGGTTTTGGGTACTTCTTTTCTGGATGTGAGGGGGGAGGGCTACGCTCCTGTGGGGGCCTGATAACCTGCTCGGGCACATTCGATCGTTCGGGGGCCCTCTACATCGGGCCCTTGGGCACCCGCCATTTTAATGGGGCCCTACGCACTTGTCGGGGCCCCCTCTGTTCATCTTCTCGGCCACACTGGATTACTCGGGGGCTCTGCACATTGGTTTTTGTTGTTTGAATTTAGGACCTTCTGCTGCTATCGCGGTCATCTGATAGCATGTTTCGGCACACTCCATCTTTTGGGGGTCCTCCGCACTGGGTTTGGGTACTTCTTATTTGAATGGAGGGCCGTGCGCTCGTATCGGTCCCCTTCTGATAAGATGCTCTGGCTTATTCGATCGTGGGGGACGTCTTCATCTGGTTTTGGGTATTTCCTTTTTGAATGGAGGGCCCTCTGCTCTTTTCGGGGGCCCTATCTGTTAACCTGCCCTGGAGCACTCGATTATTCGGGGCTCCCTGCATCGTGTGATGCGGATTTCATATTTAAACGGAAGGCCCTACGCTCTTGCTGAGGCACCATCTGTTAACCCGCTCGGGTACACTCGAATAACCGGCGGCCCTCCACATTGTCTTGGGTACTTCCTTTCTGAATGGAGGGCCCTACGCACTTGTCGAGGACCCCATCTGTTCGTCACTTCGGCCACACTGGGTTGTTCGGCGACCCTGCATATTGGGTCTTGGTGTTTGAATTTACGGTCCTACACTCATGTCCGGGCCACCTGATAATCTACTCGGGTATACTGCATATTTGGGGGGCCCTCCGCACTGGGTTTTGGGTGTTTCTTATTTCAATGAAGGACCATACGCTCTTGTCGAGCCTCTTTGGATAAACTGCCCAGGCACATTCCATCAATCTGGGGCCATTTGCATGGGGTCTTTCGTTCTTCCCATTCGAAATGAGGGCAAAACGCTCTTGTTAGGAGCCTATTTGTTAACCTGCGCGGACACACTAGATCATTTGGATGCCCTCCACATTGGGTCTTGGTTTCTTTCTATTTGAATGGAGGATCCTACACTCTTGACGGGGGCTCTACATGTCAACTTGCTCTGACGAACTGGATCATTCGGGGGTCCTCTGCATTTGTATTAAATACTTCGTATTTGAATGGAGGGTATTACTTTCTTTTTGTGAACCTTGCCTGTTGACCCGCGCTCGGGGGTCACATTGACCCACCTCCGAAGGTTTCTGTGAACCTTGTCTGTTAACTCGCGCTCGGGGGTCACATTGACCCACCTCCGAAGGTTTTTGTGAACCTTGTCTGTTAACCCGCGCTCGGGGGTCACATTGACCCACCTCCGAAGATTTTTCCGGAATAATTTCCGAACGGCGCGGCGTAGCCGCGCCAAATTTTGCTTAGCTGTAGACAATTGAATAGCGGATCGTTTGACATAACATATTTTGATGTACCTTGCAGGGTCGCTGACCTATGGCAGGTCAAATTTAGGCCATGGTTTCAGCGAAGGCAATTTCTAGAGAATCGTTCAATCTGATGCAACAACGGGGTGTCTGACGAAGCCACACATCTCTGAGATGCTTTCTTAGGCAAACAAGTATTTAAGGAGCAAATTACGTTGACCTAAGGTCGGATACAAAGGTCAGGCCAAGGTCAAAACCAACCTGTTTTATTACTCTAGAGCTTACTGTATGGGATAGCTTCCGGTGCTCATTTCGAATTTGTTGATAGCAGGAACCGCATTGTAAATTTTTCATTTGCTTGTAAAAGGTGAGAATTGGTCATTGACCTAAGATGAACCAGGTCAACATTTTGTTTTATGGAGCATACTGCCTAGCGTAATCCTTGTCGCTTTTCACATGCAAAACTCAGGGCAGTCTTGTATGATATGGTCACCATAGACTTTAAATTGTCAAACAAGGTCATTGGCCTTAGATGAGTTTGTGACATTCTGCTCAGAAACAATTATCTAGGTTCTGGGGGCACTTTGACCATCATAGAATTTTAACTTGTCTGACCTTATCTGACTTGAACGTCACGACCTAGGAACCTGAAACTTTGACCTAAGTGAGTTTACGTAGAGCTCAACGCACCCTGCAAATTTGGTGCCTCTAGCTTTCTTAGTTTTCAAGATCGCGTGGGGGGATCAAATTGACCCCCCACGGGGGCGAAGGGTATCTAGCCGACCACCCGGGCGCGTGTTAACCTACTCGGGCACACTCGATCATGCGGGGGGCCTCTACATTGGGTCTTGGGTACTTCTTATTTGAATGGTGGGCCCAACGCCGTTGACGGGGCTCTAGATGTTAACCTGCTTGGGCGCACTCGATTGTTCAGAGCCTTACACATTGCGTTATGGGTATTTCTTATTTGAATGGATGGCCCAAGTTCTTGGCGGGCCATCTATTCAGCTGCTCGGGCCGGTGGCGGATGCAGAGGGTAGGAGGAGCGGGGGGGGGGGGGGGGGGGGGGCACGGGACCTTGCCCCATGGACTAAGCCGAGAGGACCTAAAGGCTCCGAGAGGGGGCCCATAACTGGCCGGACGGACACAGTTTTCTTACAACAAAATGCAACAAAATTGAATGTCTTTGGGCCTACAGGCGACCAAGAACTATTGTTAGCAAAAATAAAAATTTTGATAAGCAAACGAAGCTCATTCTTCGCTGATTGAGAAAGTGTTGCTTGGGAGAAATTTGGGGGCCCATTACGCTGCCTAGAGACATTACGCTGCTGGTTGCCTGGCCCTATATGTACACTTGCCGGGCCAATCTGATCGCTAACAAGCTTTCCACGTTGGCCTTGATCTCTTTGCACTTTCTTTTAGGGCCCAATGTGCTGTTGTTACGCTATCTGCCTCCACGCCTGAGCACTGTTGATCGATCAGGTTTTCCTCCACGGACTTTTCCCAATCGCCCGAAAGCTCTATACACTTTTTTCTGGACCCCATGTGCCAGAGTGCACTCAGTTGCCCTGAGGCCCTTCATATAAGTCTCAGCTTCTTTCCACTTACTTGGAGCGCCTTGTACCGTTGCTTGAGCTCTTATAAGGTAAGGCACGGAGACACTGGATGCTCAGGGGACCTCTGCCTTGAATCGAGGGCTCTCTCCCTTCGGTCTCATGTGCGGAGGACTCTTCACTCCTATTGAGGCTCGTGTTGTTAACCTGCCTGAGCACTCTTAATCGCACAGGGGTATTAATTTATGGTCTTGAGCAGTTCCGTAATTGCCCGGGGTTCCTGCGCTATAGCCGGGGCTTTCCATGTTAGCCTACCGAGGCACTACCGATCGTTAAGGGGCCCACCACGTTGGTCTTGGGTTCTTTTTGCTCGCTCCGAAGACCCTGTACTTAATGACGAGAGCTATTTTGTTGGCCTCCTGCTGCACGCATGATCCCTCAGGTGCCGTCCCTATTGACCTTGGTGCCGTCGCCTTAGAGCAGCAGCCAACTATGCACCGATGAATTTTTACGCGTAACTGCCGAACGTAATTTTACGTGTCGCCGACGTGGTATGTGTCATTTCCATTGGCTGCTCGGCGTTTGACACTTATTACACTCCTGCATCGCGTTCTTAACATATTTTGAGTACTAGGATATGTTGTACTACTTAACAAAGGAAACATATATAGCAAAGGAAAACTTATGTAACAAAGGAAAAGTTCTGCACTAGTCATCAGCCACCAGCCGATTAGATCGCCCAGTCGGATAGATGTAAATACATAAGGTAGGAATCAAGTCCATGCTCAGTTTTGATGGTTGTTAGCAGCTA
>NW_023596576.1:22840493-22845493 GCF_011947565.3 Pollicipes pollicipes | reverse complement strand
CGTGCATAGCAATCTACCCTGCGGCATGAGGGACTACTGACCACAGATGACTTGGCAAGCTGGGTAATATCACAAACAGAAAATACAGCATACATCAGAGGTCTCGCACCTGGCAAAATACACGAGGCTATGCCTGTTTAAAGGTGAAGACGCATAGTTATATGCTCTGGAATCGAGCATATGCATTCCCGTGCGACCGTTACACCGGGACAAGTCCCATCAGTAAAACCAGTGTACGTCTTTGAGCTGCTGATAATGGCCTCGCGTGCATGCTAAGAGTGTCGGCTGAACGCAACGGCAATGCCGCCGCGGTCGTATTATCTCGGTAATCCCGTGAACAGTCGGCTGGCGGCCGTATAAAAAGAGGTGGTCTCTGCATGGCTCGTCACTCAGCCAAGAGCCACCGGACAAAAAACATTGAAATTCGTAAGTAAAACGGCCAAAGAGCCCAAGCTTTTTGTCCTCCTCGTGATTATAGCGTGTAGTGTTTCCTCGGTTTTGCCTCTCGCTTCCAATGCACGTTTATATCTGTTGTTGCGTGGCAACTGAGACCATTTCTGTACGATATGTGTGGACTTAGAACTTACAACGCGAGTGCTGTGAGCTTCCAAAGCTATTGTGAGCTAGCTTAGAAACAAACCTGAACCAAGCTCGGGTTTCCCTCTGTATTGCCATGGTTTCAGGATGAGGACTTGTGTACTTTCCTCTAAATAGCCCTATTGTTTGGCAGTGCTTATGAATCTGGTTTACCTAGTTATGGATTACCTAGTAGACGGACTCTTGACAGCGTTTTTACTGTTCCAGCTGCTGATCGCCTCTCTGATGGTGTTGGCGGCCGCTCGGCCCCAGGAGGAGATTGCCGAGGCTTCCCCGGTAATCATTGAGGAGGTTGTCGACGCTAATTCCGATATCATCCGCATGGAGTCTGTCCAGAACGAGGACGGCTCTTTCTCATACGGTTTCGAGACCACGGATCCAATCGTGCAGGACGTGAGCGGCCAGATCCAGCAGATCGGCGACAACCCCGGCGTGGTCATGACGGGCACCTACTCGTTCGTCGCCAAGGACGAAGATGGCAACGACGTGCCAGTCACTATCAACTGGACGGCTGGCCCGGGTGGCTTCCAGGCCACCGGCGACGCCATCCCCCAGGCTCCTGAGGATCCTAATGCCGAGGCCCAGGCCCAGGCGTACGCGGCTGCTGGCGGAGTCCCTCAGCTGGCGGAGCCCGAGCAGGTTGTAGTCTAAAAATTCTACTTCGGGAATCCCATGTTCTCGAAATTCATCAGCAATTTGAATCGGTTTGCCATGATTTTTGAAGAACGTCCTAAACCTACACCATGTGGCATAGTTCGCCATGGTAGTTGTCATGTGCACTCACTGTTTGCTTTTGTGTTGTACATATTTTATGATTGCAATACACAAACGCAGCAAATGGTATGTGATCAACGTCATGATAACATATGCCACTAACAGCGATGTTCACCGATCTAAGCGCAAATCCTCTTTTTGAGAGCAAAGGGTGATCAAGTCTTCCACGACAAAGTTTGGGTAAACCGCAACGTAAATCTCAATATCGCATACTTAACTTAGAACATTAATTCATGCACTCCGCATAGGCGGTCACGTCGTGTACGGTGTGGGCCAGTACAAGATACAGGATACAAGATATAGGATACAGGGTACACTGTCACAGGAGACACCACACACCGTGGCTGTGCAATGCACATTACCGCCATCGGAGCGGCCGAAGGAAGGATCACCACTCTGATCAGCAATCACCGTCGGATGCCGCGGGCACAGACACTGATAGCGCTCAACTCGCTCAGGCATATTACAACACAAAAACATCCGTTGGTTACGACAATGCGAACATTTGTTCATCCGACGCTCATACAGTCCTCTGCTGCGGTTATCCGAAGCATGATTACAATCCAACACGCCCTCCAACGCCAGTCTCAGGCACCTGCTCAGGTCGTCAATATGCTGAGGACAGGTCGGTGTGAGGTCTGCCGACGGACGACGCTCTCCCAGAGCAGCCTCAGCGGAAAGGCGGGCTCGCAGCCAAACATCAGGCCAAATGGATGTATGAGAGCCGGGTTATCGTGCATCTGGCTCTGATAAGCCGACATCAGTGTCGGAAGATGCATGTCCCAATGGGAGCCATGCTCCACGAACTTGGCCAACATGTTGAGGATTGTGCCATTGGCACACTCAGCCGCTGGGTTACGCTTGGGATGATAGCTAGTAGTTCGAGACTGTCGAATCTCCAAGACTGCGCTTGGGCGCGGCGTTAGTTGCAGAACATGATGGTACGCAATAGCATGTCATGGAGGTCGTGAATATTTATTCAAATACTGGAACCCAGCTTGTGCCAGCCGACATACCACATCACGTTCTCTTCGGTGCTGACATCTGGTGGCGCAAATATATTGTCTTATTTATCATCAAGACATGATGTGTAATGCATGTTTTATGACAAGCTAATTGACACAGTTCTCTTTGTGGTAAGCGCGTGTCGTAAAAATCGGCATATAATGATGAATTAGTGTCTCGCACGAACGTCAATCTATATCACTTTAGCAAGAATGTAATGTAACATTAAGTAACATAACATTAACGTTTGGCAACATAACATTAAACCGCACCAAAAGTCTTGAACCATTGCATCTCATGCGCATACTTCTCTCTCCACCTCTGCATGAGTATAGTTTCACGTATCACGAAAGATCACGAATATGATACAGCAGTGAAGTGACCAGCTCCCATGCGCCAAAAATAGGCCGTAGTGTCAAAATCGTTACAACAGCGTCCCCGTCCAATAATGTCCATGATCGTTGGAAGTGAACTTGAAAGCAGACAGATTGTCCTCCCGCGGCTTAAGATGTACTTTATGGAGGAACTGCACGGTTTATGTCGTTTTGCACAAGTTCTCTGTAGTGAATATGCTCCTTAATACGTTATTGTTTGATTGCCTCATCGTGCCATGCACAGCATTGATTGAATGCCAAGTGACGGCCGATGTGTCTGAAAATCGTGCTCACGAAAACCCGATCTGGTATACTTAACATCTATATTTTCATTGGCCTTGATCGCCGCATTGCCAACGGAATGTAAGGTTTTGGATTGGACCCTATTATGACGTCATGTATACCTGGATGACCTTGAAATAGTCTCCCAGAGAAAGCCTGTACATATTCTCATTATACACCGCATGCGAAAAAAACGAAGATACTCCTTTAAGGTCTCACCGAGCAATGCAAAATGTAACCAAAGCTCCGACTTAATGTCAAATGTAAGGTCACCATAGGTTGCGAAAGAAAAAAACGGCGTTTCAATGGATGCAGTTGAAGCTTTCCTTAACACGTCGACATAGATATTGAGGGTATGGAAATAAGCGTTAACACACGCCCGGGCCGCCGCTTGGATACTGTTCGCTCGGGTGGGGGGGGGGGGGCGGGGGGCCATTTGACTCCCCTCCCGCCCTGAGATCTCAGGAACTAAGAGAGCTAGACATAAAATTCGCAGGGTGTATTGGCCTGTACGTAAACTCACTTTGGTCAACGTTTGAGGTTCCCAGGTTATGAAATCGGGACAAATAAGGTCGAACCAGCTTGAACTTAAGGCTGGTCTCCAAAGTGTCCGCAGAACCTAATTGCGTGTTCTAAGCAGCAGGTCTTGCTCTCATCAAAGGTTAGTGGTCTTGTTTGACGTTGTGTAAATCATGATGACTAGAATCATACAAGACAGCTTTGATTTTTGCAGTTGAATAAGGGACAAATATTACGCTAAACAGTATCCTGCTAAAAGTACAATGTCGCCATCGGCTAATTGAGGTCAGTGACCTATTACGACCTTTAAGAACTCCATGGAAGATGTTTAGTGCCCTTCCTGTCATCAAAACAATTCGCAATGGTCACCGGAAACTGTCCCAATGCTCCTAGAATAATAGTACAACTGGTCTGACCTTTATACCTGACCTTGGGTCAATGCAGTTGGTCCATTCAAGTGTTGCGCAAATGTACAGCATTCCCTTTAAGCCCGCTGCGCCGCCGCTCATGCATTAGGACTTACGCTCCAGCCAGTAGGCCATTTGGAATTGTCAGCAGATGATGCCTTATTGCAAATCAGCCTTCTGGGACGAAACTATTTATAACGTTGATGGCTTAACGCAATTCTTTCAGCTTTATTGTGCGTAGCCTATCCCGTTTCTGTCTACATTTGGATAGTTAACACAGATCTGGCTGCAGGGGGAAAATGTAGGCTGTTACGAGTTTCGTCGGTGACAGAAGACACCTTTTCACCATTGTCTTCGCCATACTCGAGGGATATTGCCTGGTGTTCATTCAAATGGTTTCTGGTTTTGCCGGGGTGTGGGTGAAGTTGCCATTGAATTCGCCTCCGGGCTTGGCGATCGCAAACACTCTCTCGGCGTACATATCCTGCGCTGACATCGGTGGCAGGCTTCAGACCATTTGAGTACAATCCAGCCAGGTCCAAGCTACGCAAACATTTGGCTGTACACTGCGATTTCTCCAGCCGAACCTGGTGTCTGGTTTGCCACATCGTTTTGGGCATTGGCAGTTATACTCGCACCGGCTGCACTTTGGCAACTGATGTCTGTTGAGAGGCACTGTCCTCAGGCCTGAAAGAAGAAGCGCCGCTGGCATGCGCGCTGCGCGTTGCGGCCTTGTCGTGGGTTCGAGGTCGCAGAGTGTGCGGAAGGCCGGCAGAGGCCCTGTTCATCAGCAGGAAAACGAAACGGGCATGAATGGCTGATTACCTACAGTTTACCCTGCTAGCAACTGACTGCTAACCACAGACAGATGACCGACCTCTGCTACACTCTTGCTCCGACAATGCATTGTCAATACATCGCTCTGACAATTACATTTGACAAGACATACAACTATTGTGCTCTGCTGGTCACGACGCCGGCTCGTCTTCTCCTTATTTACCGTCCGCTCTCTTTCTCTCCCTCCCTCTCTCTCTCTCTCTCG
>NW_023596576.1:22801522-22839624 GCF_011947565.3 Pollicipes pollicipes | reverse complement strand
TCTCTCTCTCTCTCTCTCTCTCTCTCTCTCTCTTCTCTCTCCTCTCTCTCTCTCTCTCTCTCTCTCTCTCTCTCTCTCTCTCTCTCTCTCTCTCTCTCTCTCTCTCTCTCTCTCTCTCTCTCTCTCTCTCTCTCTCTCTCTCTCTCTCTCTCTCTCTCTCTCTCTCTCTCTCTCTCTCTCTCTCTCTCTCTCTCTCTCTCTCTCTCTCTCTCTCTCTCTCTCTCTCTCTCTCTCTCTCTCTCTCTCTCTCTCTCTCTCTCTCTCTCTCTCTCTCTCTCTCTCTCTCTCTCTCTCTCTCTCTCTCTCTCTCTCTCTCTCTCTCTCTCTCTCTCTCTCTCTCTCTCTCTCTCTCTCTCTCTCTCTCTCTCTCTCTCTCTCTCTCTCTCTCTCTCTCTCTCTCCTCTCTCTCTCTCTCTCTCTCTCTCTCTCTCTCTCTCTCTCTCTCTCTCTCTCTCTCTCTCTCTCTCTCTCTCTCTCTCTCTCTCTCTCTCTCTCTCTCTCTCTCTCTCTCTCTCTCTCTCTCTCTCTCTCTCTCTCTCTCTCTCTCTCTCTCTCTCTCTCTCTCTCTCTCTCTCTCTCTCTCTCTCTCTCTCTCTCTCTCTCTCTCTCTCTCTCTCTCTCTCTCTCTCTCTCTCTCTCTCTCTCTCTCTCTCTCTCTCTCTCTCTCTCTCTCTCTCTCTCAATATACATGATATCCTCAACATTATTGAGGTGGGCCGACCGCTTCTTTGACATTCCCCAATCAGGCAGTCCATTGTTACACCCCACCACTCACTGAGCAAGTAAACACGGAGAAGGGAACCTGCCTTTGCACATCAGTTATTACTTTACGATTTTAAGGGAGCATTCAACATTTGTACGAGGTTTCGAGCTGAAATAGCCATCTGGGAAGTCATTCGGTGCAGCCCACAGCCATGCTCTTCTTACGACCTAATCCCTTCTAGTTTCTGAGCTACACGCCCGCGAAGTTGGGCAAACTTTTTCGTGCTGACTTTTTCAATTTCACCTAGGTCTCTGCGACGCAGTAATAACGTCATTTAACACGCAACCGTATGGCCGATTGGATACCCTTCGCTTGGGTGCGGGTCAGTTTGACCTCCTGAGATCTCAGGAACTAAGAGAGCTAGAGACACCGAATTTATAACGTTTGTTAGCCTGTACGTCAACTCACCTAGGTCAAGGTTTGACGTTCTTAGATCATGACCTTTGGGTCAAATAGAGCCAAAATGATCAAACTCTAAGTTGTTCTCCAAAGTGTCCCCATAACCCAGATACCTGTTCTAGGCAAAAGTCACATGCTCATCTAAGGTCAGTAACCTTGTTTGACCATTCGAAGGTCACGGGGACCAAGGTCATGCAAGACTGCTCTGAGTTTTGCGTTTAAATAGGTGACAAGTATTAAGCTAGGCAGTGTGCTGCTAAAAACAAAATATTGACCTAGGTCATCGTAAGTCAACGACTTTTGTGACCTTTAAGAAGTCCATGGAAGATATCTCAACGGCTCCTATTATCAATAAATCAGAAATGAGCAACAGAATCTACCTCATACAGCAAGCCTTAAAGTAATGAAACAGGTTGGTTTTGACCTTGGTCTGACCTTTACACTGGAACCTCGGTCAATTAAATTTGGTCAATTGTTTCGTTGTCTTACAAAGTTTATCAGAGATATATGGCTTCTAACACCCCGTTGATCCATCAGATTAGACGATTCCCTAGAAATTGACTTTGCTGAAACCATGACCTGATTTTGATCTGCCGCAAGTCAGTGACCTTACACAGTACACCTAAATTTTTGACACCACGCAATCCGCTGTTCAATTGTCTAAAGCTAGGCATAATTTGGCGCAGCTACGCTGCGTCGCTCGGAAACTATTCCATAAGAACTCTCGGGGGCCAATTTGACCCTCATCCGAGCACGTGTTAAATTATGCCATTCTATTGGCCATGCACCAGTCAAAGCCAATACAAATGTAGATATTGCATCATTCATATCCGGCCTTCGTAAACAAGATTTCCAGATAAAATGGCTAGGAATTCGCTCCCAATCAATGTTGTGCAAGTTACGATGATGGAATCAAACAATGACGCATTAGGATGCATATTTACTGAGCGGAAAAATTGTGTTGTCTGGAGCCGTCTTTCCACTTGAAAGTATACCACTAGTTACAAGTGAGCTTTGGTATTACGGAGCGCGTCGGATACTTAAGTCATGTTGCGCTAAGTGAGCTTATTTCATGGTGTCGGATAATTACGTCGTTATCTGTGAATGTGGAATGTTTCCTCCAGCCGAAAACAAACGTAGGTTGATAACACGGCTACGCAAAAATGTTTTCCCTTTCGAGAATAACCTTTCTATGACTTGATAAGAAGCTCGTCTTGCTTCGATGTCAGAGCTTTTGATTTGTCCCATAGCATAAGATAATTGAGTACCATATGTTTTTTTTTCTTTCGGCTAAGCCGGTAAACCACCTAAAGCCGCCCGTCACCATGTCTGAGACACCTGACATGGGCGCCATGTCTAATCTTCATGCAGCCAGGCTGATGAGAAATGGTGATGAGAAACGAAGGCAAATCCCAACCAATTTGTTATACCAACTGTGAAACAACTTGCCCCGGCAGTTCACCACAGACGCACGAGCGTAGTCCGACATTCTACTGAAAAAGGTGGTTGCTGCAACCGTGCGTTGCACAAACTCGTGATGCCCAATGAAAACGTAACTGTTCCTCTGCCGGTGTTTTGAAACCCAATTCACGTTTGTGCCTGCACTGGGTGCCAAGATGACTCAAACGTAAAAACCGTTAAAACTATAAAGTTCGCATCTTCAACTCGCGTGCATGTGTTACGTGCCACATGGCGCCACAAAATTGCCAAGATTCGAATTCAAATTCGATTCCCTGTCCATCTGTGCAGATTTCACGTCACCCCGACCTCTCGTTGCGGAGATATGGACACGGTTTCGAACGGCTGCCTGCCCTCGCGTCCAGAACAGATCGCTGATCAGTGCGCTCCTCCTTCCTTCGGTCGCCCCGATGGCAGTAATGTGCATTGCACAGCCCAGGTGTGTGACGCCTCCTGTAACAGTGTACCCTGCACCCCTCCATTTGTCGCGCTTGCGACCGGAAAGAACAACGGCAGCCAGGAAGCGCAAGGGCGCGTGCAATGTACGTAGACTGGTCTATTACGCATTGTTCGACGAGTCTTTATGCGGGGTGCTCAGCGTGTCGGCACGTGTATGCTGAGGCGTTTGTGTTTACTTGGGCGGAGAAAGTTAGTGAAAATAGCTGTGACAGAGTTTATACATTTGCTTCATTGGCACGCAGTACCCAGGTGGTGGGTGGATTATGCGTTTTCCTCGCCGCAACGCTTTTCAATGCTAATTGCTTTGCAATGTTTCTCAGCACCCAGTACTTGATGAGGTCATGGAAGTACATAACATCTGGCTCACATCGTACACGACGTGATCGCCTATGCGGAGTGCATGAATTAATGTTCTAAACTAAGCATGCGGCATTTATATTTACGCTGCAGCTTTCCCAAACCCTCTCGTAGACGAATTGATTACCCTCTGCTCTCACAAAGAGGTTTTGCTTTTTGATCGGTGAATATCGTTTTCAGTGGCATATATTATCATGGCGTTGATCACATACCATTTGCTGCGTTTGTGTATTGCCATCATAAAATATATACAACACAAGAGCAAACAGTGAGTGCATATGACAAGTACCATGGAGAACTATGCCACATGGTGTAGGTTTAGGACGTTCTTCAAAAATCATGGCAAACCGATTCAAATTGCTGATGAATTTCAGGAACATGGGATTCCCGAAGTAGAATTTTTAGACTACAACCTGCTCGGGCTCCGCCAGCTGAGGGACTCCGCCAGCAGCCGCGTACGCCTGGGCCTGGGCCTCGGCATTAGGATCCTCAGGAGCCTGGGGGATGGCGTCGCCGGTGGCCTGGAAGCCACCCGGGCCAGCCGTCCAGTTGATAGTGACTGGCACGTCGTTGCCATCTTCGTCCTTGGCGACGAACGAGTAGGTGCCCGTCATGACCACGCCGGGGTTGTCGCCGATCTGCTGGATCTGGCCGCTCACGTCCTGCACGATTGGATCCGTGGTCTCGAAACCGTATGAGAAAGAGCCGTCCTCGTTCTGGACAGACTCCATGCGGATGATATCGGAATTAACGTCGACAGCCTCCTCAGTGATTACCGGGGAAGCCTCGGCAATCTCCTCCTGGGGCCGAGCGGCCGCCAACACCATCAGAGAGGCGATCAGCAGCTGGAACAGTAAAAACGCTGTCAAGAGTCCGTCTACTAGGTAATCCATAACTAGGTAAACCAGATTCATAAGCACTGCCAAACAATAGGGCTATTTAGAGGAAAGTACACAAGTCCACATCCTGAAACCATGGCAATACAGAGGGAAACCCGAGCTTGGTTCAGGTTTGTTTCTAAGCTAGCTCACAATAGCTTTGGAAGCTCACAGCACTCGCGTTGTAAGTTCTAAGTCCACACATATCGTACAGAAATGGTCTCAGTTGCCACGCAACAACAGATATAAACGTGCATTGGAAGCGAGAGGCAAAACCGAGGAAACACTACACGCTATAATCACGAGGAGGACAAAAAGCTTGGGCTCTTTGCCGTTTTTACTTACGAATTTCATGTTTTTTGTCCGGTGGCTCTTGGCTGAGTGACGAGCCATGCAGAGACCACCTCTTTTTATACGGCCGCCAGCCGACTGTTCACGGGATTACCGAGATAATACGACCGCGGCGGCATTGCCGTTGCGTTCAGCCGACACTCTTAGCATGCACGCGAGGCCATTATCAGCAGCTCAAAGACATACACTGGTTTTACTGATGAGACTCGTCCCGGTGTAATGGTCGCATGGGAATGCATGTGTTCGATTCCAGAGCACACAACTATGCGTCTCCACTTTCAAACAGGCATAGCCTCGCGTATTTTGCCAGGCGCGAGACCTCTAATGTATGCTGTATTTTCTGTTTGTGATATTACCCAGCTTGCCAAACCATCTGTGGTCAGTAGTCCCCCTTGCCGCCGGCTAGATTGCTTTGCGAGCCACAAGTTAAGGCAGTGTTACTTAATGTGGTGAAAAATTATTAAGCTGAGTGGTTTCTGTGGTCCACGCTTTGCAGAAGTAATATCTTTGTGACCCCTCTGCGCAAATTTATGTACTATGAAAGTTGTGCTGGATGAATCGTTAAGCATTTACACGGCTGTTGTTTCATCACTTCTTGCAACATTGCAATGCACGAGTTTGATTCCTCAATTGAGTACGATGAGGGGAGCAAAATTCAGATTGAACAATTTTGCCCAACTGGCCTCAACTGCCGCGGTGTTAAGCCTACAGCCACAGTTGGTAGTAGTACAAATGCTTAAAGCTTCTAACTCGTGTTTTGCCAATGCATACAAAAACAAACACCATGCAAAGTAAGATACATAAGGTTCACCTTCGACAGGCTATACTCTTTCTTGCAGTATGTCTATAGACCTCAGAACTTGCGTAGGTTTGCAGCACTCTTGATTTAGTGAAACAATACTTCCCGTAAATATGTAGCCGCACGATATTTTTTCTTGTCGAACACGGGTGAAAGATAAGCCTGGCGCTGACATGTTTGTTGCGAATGGAATGCTTGCAATACGAGTTGTAGAATTGATTGCTATTTTTCAAAGTTCACGAGAACCCGTCAACCATCGGTCGGCACTTCCCCTCTCGTTCAGGGTCTGTGAAATGCAAGGGGTCCGCTGCAGGGGCAAGCCGAGGGGTCACTGCGGAGGCGTCAGTATGCCTACAAGGAGACGTGTTCACTGTCCTAAGATTTCTCCTCGGAAACCGGATCCTGATTTGTGATTTTTAACCTAAAGGGACCGTGAATCAGTACGGAGCCATGGTGGAGATCCGTAACCAGAGCCCAGTACTGTGTTGTGCTGAAGGAATCAACAAGGATCGAGATGTACTGCAATAATTTTGGTTAGAAAATTATGATTCGGTACCTTTTTGGACCCCTGAAATGTGTTGCCTTTTAAGATAAGGGTTTTTGGTTCCGAAATGACGGCTTTGTTATGCCTTCACCATAAACTTGTATGGGGTGCCACGAAGGGTCACCAGGACTTCATGAGTGACCGAAGGAGAAGGGTGGCATGGCCCAGCGACCTCCCCCCCCCCCCCCCCCACATACACCATTCTCTGCCGGGCATTGTCTGATTACAAGCAGATGAGTCGATCAAATTACGATGGAGCATTGCCATCGTAGCATTCAATGAAGTATCTCCCTTAGCTCCAGTGGCTGATACCCCGGAGGAGTCTCAAAGTTACTAAAAATACCTGCTTCCTTGCAGCCTCTTGGAGCAGCCTCGGAGCGATCCCATTCGTGGGCATGCGCGCTGGTCACTATGTCAGGGGGTTGCTGTTGCCCAAAACTGTTTTTTTTGTGTGCAAAACAATAATCTGTTCTTAAACCATGCTACATTAGAAATTGTTTTATCACAATTTTCAGAGGCTGTGAGACGACATAAAGACATTACCAAGGTACGAACGCTCATCTGCTGTCTTACAAATTGTTACAACGCTGAAATGTTGTGCAATGTTTCATATTTGCGCACTCGAAATAACATCTGCTCAGTTTCTAATGCGTTTGCGTTTTGTGTGGAACGTATGCGAAGGAGTGGCAAGTTTGTGGACTTATGTATGTGATGTCGATATAATGATATCTAATATTAGCAATAGAAAGGCCCACACATGAAGCCTCCACTTCCATCCCAATGTCTTTTGTGTGCGATATCTTAGCTATCAGCTATGTGATATAAATTAGCAGCACACAAGTATTCAAGCTGTGACCGCATAATAAAGTGGTAGACACTGAATAAATGCATCCATGTAAAAAGATGGATAAGGCTCATGCCCTCATTCCAATCAAAAAACAAAGTCCCACCACCGCCAGCATGTGACATAGTGCTGCACAAGAACAAAGCTAGCACGCATTGGTCAAGCGACAATAGACAGAGAGCGGAGAAAGCGCAAGCCCCAATGAAGCAACTGAGAAAGAAGTGTTTCATATGCAAGGATCGCGCATGCAAGTCTATTTTTAATTAATTGCTGTCATTTGGAGCCTATGTCTGAATAAGGTGCAACGGGTATTGGCCGTCTGGAGTACATTTTAAAAATTGGTTACAACAGTGACATGCACTTTTCATGGCAAACAGTGACACATTTTTATATTCAATGATGCCAAGCTTACAAGCGAGTCACACTTGAAGTCTGGTGCTCATGCAGCATGACTTCCATTGCTGTGTATCATATCACCTCTATATTTTTACCTCACCAAAACAAAAACAAAAAAAAGTGAAGAAGGCATCCATGCTGGGAAGCCCATTGCAAGTTTGCAATATATCATAGAGTATAAGTTCATTAGCAATAATTTGCTGCCTGCCTCAGCAATGCACACAACAGTAGATGTGAATAACGGTATATGCATACAGCAGCATGTGTAAACAATAACATATGTGCACAGCGGTATATGTACACAATAACTGATGTCCACAGCAGTATGCATGCACAACAGTATATGAATGGCTAATTCGAAGTCATTACACATTTATGACGCCATGGGGTTGTTGTATACAAAACAAAACACATTACCAATCAATACCAACTGTGGAGCCATTCTAGAAATTTTTGACAGCAAAACCTGTAAGAGATACTGGATGTTGAGGAAATGTGGTCAATAGAATGATAACCAACGGTATATTGGTTTTGAAATATAGCAAGTATTACTTAGAAAATGTAGGCAAACGGGTGAAAACCTGAAGCCATTTGCAGGAGACACTTTGCATACTGGAAACACACAAAAGTTCATTGATAAATCTCACCGCCAGTTGTAGCCGATATTTGCGCTGTGAAAATGTTCACCTAGAGCAATATATAGCTGTTTTAAACGAAAACACGCATTATATACTTATTCAATCTAAAAAAGTTCCATATTTCCGTATGCATATAGATATAGATATAGATATAGATATATATATATATATATATATATATATATATATATATATATATATGAATGGTGGCAAAGACACACCTTTATGATGTTTTAAGTGACGTCACTTTCGGCATAACTTTCCAAGCATTTTATCATATCATCTGCACAATATCAGTGCGTCATCTGTTGAGATAAGTAACAGAATGAGCATGCGACATTTGGTTAGTTCCAACGTGTCAAAACACTAATTGGAGCACTACATTTCTTCTCTATGTTCATCCCATCAGCCTTCCGCCGCTTTATATGAAGTCTCACGAGCGCAAATCCGACAATGTAATAGCGGCTGCAGTTAACGCAGTTGCAGTTGCAGTTGACGTCACCGCCCCTTCCCCGCCTTGCCTCACAATTTGTCTGTGGTCGTTCATATCAAAACAGATAACGCATACACGTTAGCTTTTGCTCGGATCACAGCATTGTCTGACCGTGATCGCTTAAGACTTCTGTGCTAATAGGCTTCTATTAGACTGAGTCTTTGACCCAAGAAATCAAGACCTTTCTGGCTGGCACCGAGAGCAAATGTCGCAGTGACATCTTATCTATACTTAGGAGAACACGTGCCGTTATTTGATCTGTGGCTGATGTCATCGGGCGTCGGTGACGACACTCGACATAACGGCCTACGGCCTATCGGCCTATCACCAACGGCATACGGCCTGAAAGGAATGCGTATATAAAAATTGCAGAATTATTCGAGCATGACCACTTAAAAATGCACCACGGTTGTGGTTCAATCGCTATAAAACTACTGCCTGTCGCGCCATGAGTTAATTGCGAACCACGCGCTGGCACGAAGTCACGCGCTGGCCGAGCGTTTAACATGTGCTCGGGTGGGGGGGGGGGGGGCAATTCGACCCTCCGACGTTTTTCCGGAATGGTTTCCGAACGACGCGGCGTAACCAAGCCAAATGTTGCATAGTTGCGGATAATTGAAGAGCAGATTGTATGGTATCAAAAACTTAGATGCACCTTGTAAGGTCGCTGACCTACGGCAGGTCAACGACAGACCATGGGTCCAGCGAAGTCAATTCAATTCTTCTGTGGCCCGGAACAGTGCCGCGCAGCACACAACGCGGGATTCCTGTGTTCGACGAGCCTCGGCGACCCAAGAAGGGGTAGACGCCTTGCGGTCACGCAGTCTAGTTCGGACCAATTTCGATGGCGTGCGCCAAACACCAGGTAACATCATCCAACTGGCACTGCGCGCCGGCGCTTGCCTCCGTTTGTTCTGTCGACGGGAACGATTCGGTTTCACCCGTCACCGAAGCGTCCCTGGACGCTGATTTCGCGCCGGCGGGACCGGCAGTGTTCGCGCACCGCAACGTTCCGGTCATTTCTAGGTAACAGCAGTCCGCGACCCCGTGGACCTGATGGACCAGCGTCAGCCGATGATCCCAGAGTGGTACTGTGGACCTGATGGACCAGCTCAGCCGATGGTCCCAGAGCGTTTCTGTGGGCCTGATGGACCAGCGTCAGCCAGGTTGGACGGCATGATTATACCAAAACATGCTAAATTTCGAAATGCTGCCGGCTTAGCGATTTCACGTGCCAATTTAGATCAATTATTTTAGTAATAATGCAATAAAGTGTCATTTAGTACACGCAGACAAACTGGCTAAGGAGCATAATAAGTCTAAATTTGTGTGTTTACGTCCTCCATAGCCTAAAAATGTGACTTTATCTAGCAGTGTTACATTTATGGTGCTTCGGCAACATAACACAACTGCACTGGCTCTGTTAGCAGCATGCAAGGCAGCATAGACATTCTACACCGTTGATTGTTCATCGCCTTTGATTGCTTACCAATCCCGATGAGCATTTGCGTAAGAGTAGCCACCACTATATTTCAAATATAAAAAGACATCGGGAAAGACAGGTAGACTGAATAGAAGTGGACGAAGCATGGTCGTTAGTCTCCCTTCCAGAGGTGAAAGGTGCCTTCTCCTGTTACCGACGAAATCTGGAACCGTCTGAACTGTGATCTGCAGTCCAATCTTTCAGAAACCGTCGCAAGATATCTCTAAATGCGATGAAGCACAAAACACAAAGACAAATTGGGTGCAACGCAACATAGCCATCAAATATGTTCGTTTTGGGACTTCATTTGCACTGGAGTATCATTTTCTGGACATCAAACACTGAATGATGTATGACACTACACCAAAAGAATCATCAGATACTTACATATCAAGCCTCATTGCATATCGTTTCCTATTAAATTGGGGGGAGGGGGAGGCGGAATTGTGCCTCATGAAAGGGGTGCGGTTTCCTATTTCTGGGTACCATTTCTATCCATTTTTTCAGTTGCCATAATTTTGGGATGTTCAACCCCCCAATATAATTTTGAGAAACTACGCCCCTGCTCCTAACTACGGAAAGAAAGTACGTAAAATCTGTAGAGGAAACAGCTGCGTGCATTCCATAAGCAGGCGCAGCCATTTTTCTTCCTGCAGCCCCCTCCCCTCCCCCCCCCCCCCCTCCACTTCTCTCCTTCACCCGCCCGTATTTTGCAAAACTGCATCCCTGCAGCACTACATTTACCAATAACACGGTTCTGCAAGCACCTGAAACAGTGCTACTTTTGGTTTTGCGACCTCATCGTACAATCAGCTGGAAGCGCTGGCGACCTTCACTGCCTTCGCACTATCATTGCCGGTGTAGAGCTCGCACTTCCTAACATGATCCCAATTATTTGGAGCAAAAACCCTGCAATATTGGTATCAACAGATAGAAACAACATTTTACAACACCTCTAGCACCTTTATTTAGCTTTATATGCAATTTACGACAACTAAACCCGTTTTATATCACGCCTGTCTACCGATCAGTACGCTAAGTCTAAGGTGCGATGGGCAATGTGAGGTAATTTTTTACTTTGGTACCTGTATGGCCGACGGAGGGAAGAACTACGCTAGCTGCAGGGTTTCGAGTATTGTCGTGCGGGGGAAAAGCTGTGAGGCATCAGCTGACATTGTGACGTCACTGAAAATGGTTTTGCATCGATCGGGATCGGGGTTCTTTCGGGCCGACTGAAGGCCATAAGGCTTTTGCTTGTGATATGATGTCACTGGTATTCGGCTGGGTATGTGGCGTCACTGGTCGTGAGTTTGTAAGGCTCATTTGGGTCCACTGAATGCCATAATGCATCAGCTGGCCATGTGTCGTCACTGGTATTCGATTAAACATCAGGCGCGACCGGCCTCGTTCCATCTTTACTTTTCGTACCTGTCTGCTGCAAGCATTTGCGTGCCGCATAAAGGTTTGACCGAATCACCTGAATGTGTGACGTCCCTAATCATCACTTCATACGAGTGCACTTAGGCCCCACGACCACGGTGTGTCATGGTCCGCGAAGTATCACCGGATAGCGTGACGTCACTGGTATTCGAATAAATACTGGGCCGTGCCTCATTTTTACCTTTGTACCTGTCTGCTGCAAGCATTGGCGTGCTGGATGAAAGCTGCCGGACCACCTGAGTGTGTTACGTCACTGGTCATGAGTTCCACCGGTGCTTTTCGGCCAACTGAAGACCACAAGGTGTCAGCTAACGACGTCACTGCTATACGTCTGATTGTAAGACGTCAATGGTCGTGGGTTTCCACGGGCCCTTTAGGACCGACGAAATGCCGTAAGGCATCAGCTGGCGATATGACGTCACTGGTATTTGGCCGAACATCAGGCAACAGGTCATGCTCCATTTATACCTTTCGTACATGTCTGCTGCAAGTATTGGCGGATTTTTTTGGCGGCCAACTGAAGACCATAAAGCATCAGCTAACGATGTGACGTCACTGGCATTCGACTGTGCGTGTCGCTGGTCATGAGATTTTACGGCCTCTTTTGGGCCGACGAAAGGTCATACGGCACTGACTGACGATGTGACGTCACTGGTATTCGAATGAACTTCGGGCGCGACAGGCCATGCTCCACCTTTATCTTTGGTACCTGTCCATTGCAAGCATTGCCGTGGAAGGCTCTGCCAAATTACCTGAGTGTGTACGTCACTGACCATTAATTTGTATACTCTTTTGAACCTACTATAGGCCACAAGGCATCAGCTGACGATATGATGTCACTGGGTTTCGACTAGACATCATGCGCAACAGGCCATGCTCTATCTAAGCCATGTTTCGTCTGTACCTTTCGCACCTATCTACTGCAAGTATTCGCGCGACACATAGGGGCTCTGCCGAATTACCTGAGCGTGTGGTGTAACTAGTTATGAGTTTACGCGGGTTTACTCTGGCTGACCGAAGGACATCATGCATCAGCTGACGATATGACGTCACTGGTATTCGACTAAACTCCAGGCGCGACAGGCCATGTTCCATCTTTACCTTTCGTACCTGTCTCTTGGAAGTATTGGCGTGCTGAATGAGGGCTCTGTCGAGTCTCCTGAGTAAGTAACGTCACTGGTCAAGAGCTTTTTACGGGACCTTTTGTACCCCCAAACGGTATAATGCATCAGCTGACGATATGACGTCACTGGTGTCCGACTTAACATCAGGCGCAACAGGCCATGTTCTATCTTTACCTTTCGTACCCGTCTATTACAAGTATTGACGTGCTGAATGAAGGCTCTGTCGAGTCTCCTGGGTGTGTAACGTTACTGGTCATGAGTTTTTTTCTGGCTCCTTGTAACCCTCCATAGGGGAAAATGCATCAGTTGACGACATGATGTCAATGGTGTTCGACTTAACATGAGGCGTAACAGGTCATGTTCCATCTTTGCCTTTCGTACCTGTAAAGTTTTGGTGCGTTAAATGATGGCTCTGCCGAGTCACCTGAGTGTGCGACGTCACTGGTAATCCACTGAGTGTGTGACGTCACTGGTCATGAGTTTTTACGGGCCTTTTTTGGCCGAGTTCAGGCCATTAGGCATCAGATAACGTTATGGCGTCACTTGTATTCGAATTAACATCAGTTGCAATAAGCCATGTTTCATCTTTACCTTTCGCACCTGCCTACTGCAAGTATTCGTGCGCTACAAAAAGGCTCTGTCAATTCGCCTGAGCGTGTGGCGTAACTGGTCATGAGTTTGTGCAGGTTTACTCGGGCTGACTGAAGGACATCAAGCATCAGCTGACGATATGACGTCACTGGTAATCGACTAAACTCCAGACGAATCATCTGAGTGGGTGACGTCGCTGGTCATGAGTTTATACGGATTCACTTGGGCCGCCCAAGGCCACAAAGCAACACCTCCCGTGAAGCATCACAGGATGATATGTCGTCACTGTTATTCGACTTAACATCAGGTCCAACGTGCCACGTACTTTCTTTACCTTTCGTACCTGTCTATTAAAGGTATTAACGTGCTGAATGAAGGCTCCGTCGAATCTCCTGAATGTGTGACGTCACTGGTCACGAGTTTTTTACGGGCTCTTTTGAACCCATTATAGGTTATAATGCATCAGCTGACGACATGACGTTACTGGTGCTCAACTAAACATCAGGCGCAACAGGTCATGTTCCATATTTGCCTTTCGTACCTGGCTGCTGCAAATATTCGCGTGCTATATGAAGGCTCCGCCGAATCACCTGAGTGTGTGACGTCACTGATAATCAGTTGGTAGGAGGTCACTTGGCCACCTATGGCTACGAAATTCCGCAGCAGAGGTGGGAGATGCACCATAGTTAAGCACACTAATTTTATTGTGCGCACCATTAAGTAACAACTTCAAACCGCAACGGGCTGTTTCAACGACTAAAATTTTGAACAAACGTAAACACAAAACAAAGGTGATCCCAGCCCACAAACCGACGTATATGCAAAGCTATTCCGCCCGACATCACAGGATGCGCCCCTGAGCAGCTACGGTCCGGAATGCCCTGATGGCTAAATAATAATCAAGCGCGCCACCTAGCGGCCATAAGTCTGGGCCACAGCCCGAATATCAGTGACGTCATAAGGTCAGGTGATGCTTGATGTCCTTCAGTCAGCCCGAGTAAGCCCGCGTAAACTCATGACCAGTTACACCACATGCTCAGGTGATTCGGCAGAGCCTTTATGTAGCGCGCGAATACTTGCAGTATAGAGGTGCGAAAGGCAAAGATGGAACATGGCCTGTTGCGCCTGAGATTAAGTCAAATACCAGTGATGTCATATCGTCAACTGATGTCTTGTACCCTATAGGTACAAAAAAGCAGCCCGTAAAGAACTCATGACCAGTGACATTACACACCCAGGAGATTTCACAGAGCTCAACTTAAGCATGTCAATGCTTACAATAGACAGGTACGAAAGGTAAAGACGAACATGGCCTGTCGCGCCTGGTGTTAAGTTAAATACCAGTGACGTCACATCGCCAGATGATGCTTGATGTCCTTCAGTCAGCCCGAGTAAACCCGCGTAAACTCATAACCAGTCACACCACACGCTCAGGTGATTGGGCAGAGCCTTTATGTGTCGCGCGAATACTTGCAGTAGATAGGTGCGGAAGGTAAAGATGAAACATGACATATTGTATCTGATGCTTAATTGAATACCAGTGACGTCATATCGTTACCTGATGCCTAATGGCCTTAAGTCGGCCCAAAAAGGCCCGGGAAAACTCATGACCAATGGCGTCACACACTTAGTGGATTACCAGTGACAACATATCGTTAGATGATGCCTTATGGCTTTCACTCGGCCAACAATAGCCTGTAAAAACTCATGACGACGCACTCAGTTGATTCGGCAGAGCCATCATTAGGCTCGCCAATACTTTAACAGGTGCGAAAGGCAAAGATGGAAGATGACATGTTTTGCCTGATGTTAAGTCGAGCACCAGTGACATCATATCGTCAGCTGAAGCATTATACCATATAGGGGGTTGAAAAGAGCCCGTAAGAACTCTTAACCAATGACATGATATAACACGCGAATGCTTGCACTAGACAGGTACGAAAGGTAAAGATGGAACATGGCCTGTTACGCTTGATGTTGAGTCGAATACCAGTGACGTCATATCATCCCGCGATGCTTCACAGGATATGATGCTTTGTTGCATTGGGCTGCCCACGTGAACCTGTATGAACTCATGACTAGTGACGTCACGCACTCAGATGGTTCAGCATCACCTTCATACAGCACGCGAATGCTTGCAGTAAACAGGTACGAAAGGCAAAGGTAGAGCATGGCCTGTTGCGCATGACATCTAGACGAAAACCGGTGACGTCATATGGTCAGCTGATGTGGTATGGCTTGCAGTGGGTTCAAAACAGTCTATACAAATTAATGGTTAGTGACGTTACACACTCAGGCAATTCGGCAGAGCCTTCCTTCAGCATTCAAATGCTTGCAATGGACAGGTACCAAAGGTAAAGATGGAGCATGGCCTGTCCCGCCTGAATTTTATTCGGATACCAGTGACGTCACATCTTCAGTTAATGTCGTATGACCTTTCGTCGGCCCAAAAGAGGCCGTAAAATCTGATCACAAGTGACATCACACACAGTCGAATGCCAGTGACGTCACATCATTAGGGTATGCTTTACGGCTCTCAGTTGGCCCCCAAAGATCCATAAAAATGCATGACCAGTGACGTCACACACCCACGTGATTTGGTAGCTTTTATTCATCACGCCAGTGCTTACAGTAGACAGGTACGAAGGTAAAAATGAAGCATGACCTGTTGCGACCAATATTTGGTCGAAAATCAGTGATGTCACGATACCCGGTGATATTTCACGGAACATGATACACCGCGGCCGTAGGGCCTAAGTGCACTCGTATCAAGTGATGATTAGTGACGTCACACATTCAGGTGATTCGGTCAAGCTTTTATTCGGCACGCAAATTCTTGCAGCAGACAGGTACGAAAGGTAAAGATGGAATAAGGCCTGTTGCGCCTGATGTTTCATTGAATACCAGCGACGACATATCGTCAGGTGATGCTTTACGGCATTCGTTGCACCCAAAAGAGCCCTAAAGCATCACAACCAGTGACGTCACATATCCAGTCGAATACCAGTGACATCATATCGCTAGCAAATGCCTTGTAGCCTTCAGTCGGCCCAAAAGAACCCCGATGGATGCAAACCCATTTTCAGTGACGTCACCACGTCGGCTGATACCTAACAGCATTTCTCCATCACGGCAGTACAGGAACCCTGCAGCCAGCGTAGCTCTCTCCCCACCGTCGGCAATACAGGTACCCAAGTAAAAAAAAGCCCAATGTGAGAGGCCTACACCAGCGATGCTCGGTCTCTTACCTCAAAGCCGCTGTCCCTCTCAGCAGCGGAAAGCCCCGGATGAAGCCCTGTCACGCGTCGCTCCCACGACCTTCGTTTATGCGTGAACCCACAGCTAAGGTATCCACAAACAACATAATCCTGATATCGGCAAGGTGTTTGAACGCTTTTGCGTTAAAAAAAAACTGGCGGTTAGCTACGTTTTTCTAAACAGTCAGCTGCTAACGACATGAAAGCAACCAACAGCAGCCTACAGCTTTTCGCGGAACCCAATTCATTACCGCATGGCAAGCATTCGAGTCCATCTGTCTCAAATATCACGACGCCTTAAAACGCAGCTTACATCACGTTTGCCGCAAGGTGCTGCGCCCAGCCCAAGGCTATCTGACGGCCCAGGCCCAGCCACGGTTCAAGGCCCAGCCACGGTTCTTACGACTAGTTCTGAATCTAGCTACATATAATCTAGACAAAATCTAGTTCTTTGGTATTTTGTACCGTCTAGTGTATGAACTAAATTCAGGCTGAAATGTTGTGAAAAACACTGATATGAGGGGCATTGGGAAAGCACTGTGTTACCACTGACATGTGAGGTCACCACTGCTTAAGTGTAGCTTGTAGTATGTTTCTGTCACGTGCTAAAAACCATTCTGATTAAAGCTACTCTGTTTTGCAGTATCTTATGGCTAAACTTGCTCATGCGGCGAAACGTCAACATTTCGACATGTTCTACACATGCTCACGCTGCAAGCGTTAGCGAGTACACATAGGCGGATCCTGGGGGGGGGGGGGGGGCGGGGGCCCGGGGCTATGGGCCCCCCTAAAAAAACTCTGAGAGTATGTTTTGGCCCCCCAAAACATTCCCAAAACTTCATAAAAGTTTCGACTACTTACCGTCTGTTTCAACTTAAACTATTTTAACCGTTTTGTTTTAACTTTTGTTTAAGATTCAAAAGCATTTCGGTGCTTGAATGGTGTCCCTGCTAGCTACTCGCGGGAGGCACCATGCATTGGACTTCGGATCCCACACCAGCCAGCTGTCGACGAATGGCCGCCCCCCCCCCCCCCAAAAAAAAACAGCAACTCCGGGCTAGATCCGCCCTGCGGGTACAGACCATCACTAAGCTTTGAGCTTCGTCTAGCTGGTATGATCTGTTGGGGTATGGTTTGGTCTATTGGCCTCGCTTTCAATTTCGAAATTTTGTCGCCAATTGGTTCGCAAAAGTGTCGGTTTTTACCACCGATCATATCCAGTAAATCAGAGGCTTTTCTCACCCTGCTCCTTTCTCCAACTTGGGAACCTTCCGTTCCGCGGATACCTTAGGAAGCATGCAACCAGGAATACAGAACCTTTACCACCGCGGTTTAATAATAAATAACACATACCCAATTGCACTGAAAAACTGAGCTCGAGATGGTGGAGCTCAACGCTGCGAAGAGTTGGTAGCAGTCTGTATTTTTTATACCGCGCTTGCACCACACTTGAGGAATATTTTCCACCGGGTATGCTTAACTCGTTATGTATTTCAAGAAACGCCCATGGAATCGGGATCTGCCGTTTAGTTGGAGGTTCAGATGATCTCTGATGTGCAGTTGTTCTCACGCGTTCTGGTCATCTCCGCCCCGCTGGTTAGTACCATTCGTGCTATCCCAAAAACAGTCATAGTCGCATCCGTACTGCACATATTGCCATCGATGCCATGCATGAAAGACAAACTCAACCTCTTGAAATATCATTGTTGGAAGTCTCAAATGGGCTATCCATTACCGCCATTGGTGGCAGCTTGGTCCAAGCACCCGCTGGGATATTTTTGGAAAACCAAAAAGACAAGTTCATTTTAAATAACGACCAACACCTCCACCGTGTTTTTCGTCTCGACTTCTCGCCCATCAAACATGGCCTCAACATCCGCCCATGTTTTCAATCTCAGAATGTCCCTATTACTAGAAGCGGCAGCGCGCAATCTCCCGCTCGCACTTTCTTTCCCCATAGCAACAGATCTTTCCGCTGCACGCAGGGCTCTAAACCGGCTCACACCCTTTTCTTCTATGATTAATGCCTTATTACGTCGTCTTCAAACCATAGTGCTCTCCGACCCATCATTAGCTTTGTACCGCAGCTCACTGCCCAACTGGCATTGGCCGCACGCAGCCACACTCGCACAGGCACGCCATCCCCAGGCTGAACGCTGGGTCATTCAGCGCGTCCTCTCCAGCAAATGTGCTAACGGTTCGCGAGTCATCAGCACCGCTGCCACGCCGGCACTCCTGGAGCCTCACCCATCCTCCAACGCCCCCCCCCCCCCCCCGAGGGCACGCACCGTCCACGTGACGTCTGGGAGAGCCTCGGCGCCCAGCGAGCCGGCCGCCGCAACCGCCCGAGCGCGCGGCGCGCCCAGCCGGCGGCATTCCTCCCGTCCTGGCCGGCTAATCTGGCGTCCTGCGGCTCGGCGCCGCGCCGACTTCGCCGTCCAACCGCTCACCAACGCCAAATACGGCACCACTCCTGCGCCACCCAAGGTTGGCAGCTCTTCCGCTGCTGGGGGACGACTAACGCCGGGGGCCATCCACTGCCTGCGTCGGGGCGTGTGCCATCATTGCAGGACGTCTGTATTGCATGGCTGTCACTGAGCTGCAATGGAAACTAAACTGAACAACTGAACAGTTTTCCAGAGACACGCATTAAGTCATTCCTCATTTTGCCATTCCCTCACTTGTTATTCCTGATTTTGTCATTCCTCATGTGTCATTCTCCTTTTGCCATTCCTCATTTTGTAATGTTATTTTCCTCATTCGTCAAGCTGTTTGGTCAGTCCAAGTCCTTTTATAGTCCTATTTGTTGTATGATTACTTCAGCTGTCAGGAATTCAAAAGTAATGACGAGTGTCTTCAGTCGGTCCGAAGCACCTACCTGAAAAGCTTTGATTGGTGTGACGCCACAAAACAACGCATCCAACAGCTCCACGCAGCGCGAACACACTGTACCTCACACCTCACGCAGTGCAAACACTCCGAGGTCGCATTCGTCTTTTCGCTAGTACTTCAGAAAATACCTTTGCTCGAGTGTTACGCTTTAAAAAGCATGTTCGTTTTATTGTCACTCCTCAGCCACGCCCTTCCCTGGGTGAAAATTTTACACTCACTCAAAGTATATGTCAAACCTGCGAAACAGTGTCGCTGATCAGTGTAATACGTAACGCTAACGTAATACAAGACGCACATTTGTAGTGTAAGGCACGCAATAAACGGAACACGAGCCACTGTGCTCACGAATGTTTTGGTGCCACATAACGTGGCCTAGCTGTGACAGAGCTACTTGTCATCAAATATGAAAGCCTCTGTTTAGGGAAAATATGTCCAACAATGATGAGAGCTTAGTGGTTCATTCCAAATGTCCCCGGGCAATAGTGCCTTGGGGGTAAAGATTTCTCTAAGACGTACAGCAGAACATCACCAAACCCATGCGTATGATCCGAGCCCATGCATATGCTGCAATGCAATGCCCATGCCTACGCTCAAAGTGATCCAGACATTGCTATTGCCCGCATCGTGTGAAATCAGATTGCATCTAACTTCTCAGCTCATTCGGCCATTCAAAGTCCGGGTGTCTCCTTTCTCTTCCTCCCCTTCCGCCGGGTACGGAATACGGCCGCTGTCGCCGTTTTATTTGTTGTGCACGCGACCTTTTCCCTCCCACCGAGCTCGCTAATCGTGTATATGCCTCACATGATAGGCTGGATGCTACACTGGTAGTGGCTGGTGTTGGAACATGTGATTAGTCACAGCTGTTTTACCCCGGGCATGGTTATGAGGCGAATTAACGAACGTCTTGAGGCTCACTTTATAGAAAATAACCTCTTATAAGTACTAGAAAACTACAATGGAAATCTCGCACGCACATTTGCATCCCTATTTCGATCTACAATCTTCATTCGTCGGTACCTTAAGATCTCTGAGGAACGCATACAAACTAACAAAGCCTCTGAGTTCTACTGATGAGGAACACTGAGAACTGAGCCATTGTGAAATGGAGAATAAACAAAAAACAGCATCATAGTTACAGAATAGCGTCGGCAGATTATTCCATGTATTCACTTAGCGCCCCTTTCCAATAGTTTATCGACTTTAAAATGAAAAGAGACTTGGATTTCCGGTAGCTTCCGGTTAATCATTTGGATCAGAGCTCTATCGACCAACAACGTGGCTGGCGCACGCAGCCTGCTTCGGATAAGCGGGGTGTCGCGAGGACGCAAGATGAAGCAAGAAAGAGGATTGAAAGGTTAAATGCTGTTGGGTGCTATTCCAGCTAAATAAGTTGTAATCAAAAACCTAAATACAGCTAAGAAACTCGTGCCCTCGGAATGAAGCTGGACATATCCGGCGTTTTTTTTAGGGTGGGGGAGCTTTTTTCACCACAAATTGCATTATCTCATTACATTACATTGCAAATGACTTCGACGATTAAATCTATAAATCACAAATCCGAATCCGTCGGCTCAAGCCACGAAATTTTGGAGCACAAAATTTGATGTACAAACATTGTCGACACTTTTTCGAATTGCAACGCACCGCAGCCCCAGATCTTTTTCGTTTTGGAAGGTCATGTGCGGTACGTGCTTCTATAAGACGTGAGGCCTGTCTTCATCGTATGTATGTGCAAAAATAGTGGTTTTGAATATAACGAGCGGTCCCATGCATCAGAAAGACTGTTAGACGCACACAAAAATGCTATGGACGCACTCATATGGCCAAAAATGAGGGTGCTTAGATGGGCTGCTAACCTTCAACTTTCCAAACTGCTTGGGTAGTGTGTCTCGTGCTACTAAACATGCATCATAACCACCGCTCATCTTATTATCGCCAAGAAATGACTAAGCAAGAACACGAGGACGTCCCATTGTGTATATCCTGAAACCTCGTAAAGTGAATTCCTATCTTAGTTGATCAGGTGTTAAAGACCTTTTTATGATAACCCGAGTGGCAATCTTCTTATGAAACTCAGGTCACACATAGGGGCACATGGAAGCTGACAAAATGTCCGGGATGCTACGTTTGCTGTCCTACTACAAAATTTCCTACATTTTGTTCTCTTGCAGACTCCGAACATGGACTATCTTGCAAATATGAACCAAATCGGGTTTGCACTATCAAAGTGAGATCAGCTCTCACGAGTGCTGACGGAGCCGGCGGCAAAAATTAACCTTGCTACTCTGCCCAAAATTGTACTCTATTTCCCCACCCGGGGGCCGAGTACATCTGGCAGCCAACAGGAAATGGACTGTAGGGGAGCATGTCCCATCCCCCTTTTTGTACTTCCCACTCACAGTTCGATCAAACACATCCTATTGGATCAGCCTTACCTGTATAACCGGTTATCCGGATAAATCATGGCATCTGCATGCATATAAGCCGTTTCCATTAATTATTAATGTATTTTATATTATGTTATTTTATTAATATAATATAAAATGTATGTATGTATGCATTGTATCCAAAAATGTACTATATATGAATATATAAATGTATGTAATGTATTTTATACTATTATTATTTCATTAATAATAATTACATAACATATTAAGGGTAATGCCAGTTTTCTTGCTCCCATTCCGAACAGCTCAGAATTTCTATTTGAAACAGCTTCTCTGACCGGAAAATTCAAAATGCCATGTCCAATCTCAATACCAATATGCCTCTGCTCACAACTATGAAAGCAGTAGTTTTCGTTCGCTTTGCTATTCTTGAACGGTGTGTGATATAATATTTGCATTTCATAGTTGACAAAATCTTTGTGCAATAGATAATATGAGAGATTGACCTTCCCCTTATAGGGGGGCGGTGTCTACCTCCTAACGTTTTTTGAGGACATGTCTCCAGCGTTTTGCGCTATTACGACGCCATTTTTTAGTGACCTATGGGGGCTTCCACTTCGCGTGTTTTAGCACCGGAAACTTGTACCTGGCGTTCCAGGTTTCAGAGCAGTGGAGGTTTTCGAGGAGCACTGCGCGACGATCCACTGCCTGCGCGGGCGTCGGGTGGCACCTGGCGATGCCGCGGAACGCACGGCGGGCCGGCATCGTTACGCTGAAAGAGAGCATCCCACTTTTGTACTCTTCGCTTGGTGTCACATCAGGTGCATACGATTTGATCAGCAATGCCAGTTTTTTCTAAATCCTTTTGAACAGTGCAGCAATTCGACTTGTAGTGGAAGGCCCCTGCGATTCCAGCAGCTGACCCCGCGGGAGAAGTCTTCTAGTAACTGCGTAGCTAATAACTAGTAACGGCAAAAAAGGGGCAGCTCTAAGTAACTTCTCGAATAAAAAAGTAGGCAAGTTTTGACCTTGGTCTGACCTTCATACCCGACTCGAGGCCAGTAAAATTGGTTGTAGTGCTAAGTTTAATTGGTTTATTGCCTACGAAGCTATTTCAGATATGTATGGCTTCGTCTAACACTCCGATATTGCATCACATTGAACGATTCCCTAGAAATGCTCTTCGCTGACAGCAAGAGCCTGACGTTGTCCTGCCATAGGCCAGAGACCTTATAAGGTGCGTCCACTTTTTAAATTAACACATCCGCTATTTAATTCGTCATTGGTACCCAAAGTTGGGCGGGACTACGCCGTAATGTTCGGTAATCGTTCTGGAAAAAAACTTCGGGGTTGGGGTTCATTGGCCTCCTCACCCGATCGCGTGGCAAACGTCGAGTACTTAATATATAGCCTATATTTACTCTGGATGTCGTTTAAACAGTACCTTCTGGTATAGTGAAGGACGATTACTCACCACAAGAGCTCTGAATTTTTATGCATGAAGTGTATGTGCATAGCACAGATATGCTCAACCCTGCAAATAAATAATGCGGTGTCAACATATGTAGCCATCATGACCTGTTCAACAATTTTATCAGATGCTACTGATGCGCTCCTCCAGCGAGAACAGTCGGTGAATTTCAGCCCAGCTGTCGGTAGTACGCTTCGTCGGATATTTCTTTCGTCCTGAAACATATTCTTCGACTAATGGCCATTCACCATAAGATCCAAGTCACCAGTCGGTGGCATGCCCCCTCGACTAAGACAGGGGCGAAAGCAAACACGCCATCTTTAGGAAGCCACACAAGCCTCTCAATACAACCTGGCGCCGACTGACCGATCGAAGTCGGCGCCTGCACAGCACAATGCCCACCGCAGCGTGTCGCAGACCACCGACAAAAGCGTGGCGCGTTCCGCCCGGCCCGGGCGTGTCTGTGAAGGCGGACGCCTGCTGAAACGGCCGGCAAACATCCGGCGGCCGCCGGAAGTGACGAGGTGACGCTCCGGGCCGACGACATCGGCGCGCCTTCTCTCTGGCGGCGCACTCCTGCTGCCGTGCGGCCGCCGTGCTGACCATAGGCCGTGCCATGTCGGCGGGTCCGCACCGCGCTCTGGCGCGCCGCGTGCTGCTCGCGGGCGGTTGCCTGACACTGTCCATGGTAGGCAGCCGGCGGCCGGTGAGCCTGCTCTGGCTGCTGCGCGCCCTGCCGCTGGCCGGCTACCTGTCGCTGGCACTGGGCGTCGTCATCACGGTGACCACCCAAGAAACGCCGTTCATCGAGTGTATCAAGGGCTGCTTTCTAAACGGCTTACTGATACACGCGCCGCTGCTCCTGCTGGTGTTCGTTTGGCGCCGCGACCATTTGGACCAGCTGGATGCGCAGCTGAAGAGCCTGGAGCATCGCGCTGGCTATCCCGGGGCTCGAGTCCGCCGTCGACTGGTGACGCGACTCGTGTTCTTTGCCGGTCTCTCCGCGGCCAGTAGCGCCCTGTGGGTCGGCCTCGTGCTGGCGACGGGACAGCCTGAGGCCCCGAAGTACCCATTTCCGATGTCGCTGCCGAACATCTTCCACTCGTCAGCCACGTACTGGTGTTGGTTGATATTCCAAATTGCCATGGTCGCCGTCACGTGCGGCGTGGTGCTGACGTTCGACTCATGCTACTTTATCTGGATGGACGCTGTCGGATTCCACCTGACGGCGGTGCGGGATATGGTGGAGGCCGCGGACCGCTCGCCGCCGCCAATAAGCGACCCTGTCACTGCAGCCAAGCTTTACGAGGACCGGCAATTGTCCATGCCACTGAGCGGTGCCGGATGGGCAGAGCCGGAAGCTGCAACAGGACTGCGAACGGGGGACAGAACGGGACCGGAAGCCGCAGCCAGAAACGGACCAGCACCGGCATTCAGAGCCCAGGTACGAGCCACAGCCGGAACCGGGCCGGGAAACGGAGCCAGAGTGGGACTGGAAGCTAAAGCCGGCTCCGGAGCGGCGCCGGCCGGCACGCTGGACCTGCTGGCCGGAAAGGACTTCGGTGCTGGCGGGGCACTCCGGGAGGCGGTGTTGCTGGGACGTCACTGGGCGTTGGGCTCGCCAGGTCCGGACGCAGCCTTCAACCTTGACCCCAGTCGCACCCTCCTCATCGCTGGCCAGTACTACGACCAGGTAACCAGCTTGGTGGAGAGCATCAACGGACTGTGTGGACTTCCCATCATGTCGACATACGTGACGTCGATGTTAATCCTCCTATTCGGCACGTATTGTAGCATCTCCATCAAGACGACGCCTTGGTACCCCGGCAAAGTCATCGAGATGGCGGCCTTCGGGACGTACATGGGCCTTTTCTTCAGCCGGCTGGTGTTTTACTCAACCGACGGTGACAGCGTCATGAGCAAGAACTCGGCTCTGACGGCCTCGCTCACCGCGATGAAGTGGCCACCCATGACGAAAGAGGCAAAGCAGAGACGCAAGGCACTCATGCAGAAGACGAAGCTTCCACTTTGCGTGGACGCCCTGGGTTTCTTTACCGTAAAGAAGTCCAACATCCTGGCGATTCTTAGCTTCGTCCTGACCTACCTGGTAATCATACTGCAGATGACCATCTAACTGCTCTGGACTGACCGGCCATCTTGGCATGGCCGTAATAACGGACTTCGGACGCCCACAGATATCTCGAATTCGCTAGGAGGAAGATTGACAGTAAATGCTTAGGTGTTGCATAAAGGGAGTGTTGTACATTTTCTTGGGATTTTTAACTGAAATGCCCATCTTGAAGATCATTCGGTGCAATTCACAGCCTGCCCTTCTTACGACCTATAACCCTCCAGTTTCCGCCATTAAAATTTCGCCGCCCCACTGATCATCCGGTGTCTGTGAGCACGAGCTCCAGCTATAACGGGCGTCAGCTGATTTCAAAACTTTTAAATTGGCTTTTAAATTGGTGTGTGAATACAAGTGAGCGCCTTAAATTCCCGGATAGATGTGCAAAAACACCGCGAGAAAGGGCCAAAGCGCGAGCACACAACAATATTTGGTTCGGCAAGCACCCCCGGCACGTTGCGACACCACGGCCACCTCCTGGGAGATTGAAGTAGTACAAGTGAGTGGTGAGGTTGCAATTTCTAACGGCTATTTTGGCAACACCTTAACGTCCTACACATTTCTTTATGGCGTCATCAAGCGATGACGTATTGGGAAGCAGATTTACTGAAAAGGTTATTTATTATCTAGAGCAGCCTTTTCCACTTAAAAGTACACTAATAGGTATAAGTTAACTCATTACATCATATCTGATGCTGGTTGCCATATCTTCAAATGTGGAACATTCTCTTTCATATAGAGTTCTAATGATTGTATCATTCGCCTTATTTAAGTCACTTGCACGACACAGACATAGTATAAAGCATCACAGTTGTAGCCCAGTGATACTTTGCTGGCCGTCAAGCATCGAATGGTTGCGGCTTAACTAATGAAATTATGAGATAAATGCATCCTGAACATAATCAGCATTAAGGCGCGTAGTTTCCTTTCCAGTAGGGGGAGGGGAGGGTTCGATTGTGCCTCTCAACAAGGGTTGTAGCTTCCTATTTGAACTCATCATTTATATTCATTACTTCCATTGCGCACCACTTTCTGGGTTCAGCCCCCCCCCCCCCCACAGACAAATTTTGAGCCATTGCGACCCTGCTCCTAGCTCTAAAAGAAAGCGCGTCAAATCTGGGGATAAAGCTGTTTGAAGTGCATTTCGGAAGCAAACTCAGTCATTTTTGTTTTTTTTTTTGAGCCTACCCGCCCCCCCCCTTCCCCCTCACCTCTAGGCATTTTGCAAAACTGCATCCCTGTAGCCCCATATTTACCGATAGCATGAGTCTATAAGCACCCGAAAACGATGTTTCTTTTGGTGTTGTGACATCATCGCACAATAAGCTAGAACCGTTGGTGACCACTATCTCCGCTTACTTAAAACTGGCGCACAACTCGCACTTCCTGACACAGTCTCAATCAGCAGAATACTGCCGCACAACTCGCACTTCCTGACGCAGTCTCAATCCACAGAATACTGGCGCACAACTCGCACTTCCTGGCGCAGTCTCAATCAACAGAATACTGGCGCACAACTCGCACTTCCTAACACAGCCTCAATCAACATAATATTGGCGCACAACTCGCACTTCCTAACACAGCCTCAAGCAACGGAATACTGGCGCACAACTCGCACTTCCTGACACAGTCTTAATCAACAGAATACTGGCGCACAGCTCGCACTTCTTGACACAGTTTCAATCAACAGAATACTGGCGTACAACTCGCACTTCCTGGCAGTCTCAATCAACAGACTTTGGTACGAAGCCCATGCAATATTGGTATCAGCAGTTAGACAAGACATTTGTGAGCACCTCTATAGCCTTCATGTAACACTGTGTGCAATACAATGGCAATTAAAAGCGTTTTATCTCATGTCTGTCCGCCGGTCAGAACGCTAAACGTGAGGTGCAACCGGCAGTGTGAGAGGCCTACACCAGTGATGCTCGGCAATCCGCACTTTACCTCAACCTCAAAGCCACTGTTCAGCAGCAGGAAGTCCTAGAGGAATCCTTGGCATGTGTCGCTTCAATGTCATCCATGGATCTGTAAATCTACAGTCCGGGTATCCACAAACAACAAGCCTCCTAGATCGGTAGGGTTTTTAAAGCCACCACCACGACGGGGACGCCCTCCGTGGTAAATCTTCAGCAAAGCCGCACAGGGCCTTAACAACAGCTGACCGTTGGCTGCGTTCTTCAGTTAGTTTTTCATGACTGAAACGCAACTAACGGCGGCCCACAGCCTTGCAAAGAACACGCACTGAACCCTATTCATTAACGTTTGGCGGACATTCGAGCCATCTGTCTCAAATGACACATTTTAAAACGCCGCGTAGCAGACTGATCACGCTCGTCGAAAGGTGCTGTCGCCAGCCACGATTCTTGCCACTTGTGATAAGCTTAGTTATTTGGTATGTTATACTGTTCAGTATGTGGAGTGAATCTTGACGGAACACATCTGTGAAAAACAGTGATAAAGGGCATTGGAAAAGCACTGTCACCTCTGGTCTGCGGCGTCAGCACTGATGTGATTGTCTGTTACCTGCCGAAAACTATTCTGATTAAAGCTTCCATGTTCGGCAATATTTTGTTGCTTAGTCCGTTCATACCGCGAGACGTCAACGTTTCGAAATGTGTTCTACGCAAGCTCACGCTGCAAATGTTAACGAGTACAGACCAACACTAAGCTTTCAGTTTTGTCTGACTGGGATGGCCTCGAGTAATGTAATACAATCTGTTTTAATTTGTTTCTATTTTTGTAATTTTGTCACCAATTGGCTTGCACAGGTATTCGTTTTGCCAACGATCATGACCGGTGAACCAGAAGCTTTTTCACCCCTAGCCACACCCACCACTGTTTCTTTCTCCAAAGCAAGACAAGCTTCAGCGAAGCAAAATAGCGGGACAAATTCTAGATAGTAAGATAAGTGCTACCGAAACGAAGAAGAATGCAATATCCGCCTCTCGAACCCGGCTTTCACAACTGAATGCCACATTTCTCTACTTCACCGAACGAAGCTCAAACATCGCCATCGTAACGCTCAGGCACTGCCGCCGAACGCAGCCTTGGATTACAACCCGCGCCGGCAGACGGGACGCGTTCGGCCTGAGCGCGTTCGGGCTCGCCAGGACCCCGTGTTGTACCATTTCCGGCACGGCTGCGACGGGCGCCGTCACGGGCGGGGGTTCGGGTCAACTACGGCATCGCGGTACGCCCTGTCATGCTGTGGCGCCGAGGCGTGTCCACGAGGCTTCGCGTGCACGAATGTGATCCTTGTAGCGGCCTCCCGTCCCTCCCTCAAGCAACATAGCTGTTATTTTAGCATAACTCACTTCCAATACTAAGCCAGGTAGTCAATATCGTCCTTCTAGCCTAGCATAGTCACTGATGTGACCCGCACTGCATCACCCGCTTCTGCAAACCTCGGCCGAGCCTCTCGATCCCCACACCGCTTCGGAGACCGCTGTGGTTTTCCGATGGCATGAGCCATGTCCGGTCTGAATAAGCCCAGAGGAATGCACGGCGCCCGACCGATGAACGGTTCAGCCGGCTGTCGCTCGGTAGTTGTGGGACACGTGCTCCGACACAGGAACAGGAGCTGGGCCACCTCGGCTGCCGCTCGGTAGTGGTGGGAGAGGTACTCCAACACAGGAACAGGAACTGGGCCACCTCGGCTCCCGCTCGGTAGTGGTGGGAGACGTACCCCGGCACAGGAACAGGAGCTGGGCCACCTCGGCTGCCGCTCGGTGGTGGTGGGAGGCGTACCCCGACTCAGGAACAGGAGCTGGGCCACCTCGGCTGCCGCTCGGTAGTGGTCAGAGACGTACCCCGACTCAGGAACAGGAGCTGGGCCACCTCGGCTGCCGCTCGGTAGTGGTGGGAGACGTGCTCCGACACAGGAACAGGAGCTGGGCCACCTCGGCTGTCGCTCGATAGTGGTGGGAGACGTACCCCGACACAGGAACAGGAGCTGGGCCACCTCGGCTCCCGCTCGGTAGTGGTGGGAGACGTGCTCCGACACAGGAACAGGAAGTGGGCCACCTCCGCCGTCACCGAGCGCTGCGAAGCGGCATACTGCTGTTTCATTGTTTATACATAACACTTACATGGGTCGTTGCTTTTCGGGGACAGCAGAGTTGATGTGTCATGTGCAATGCTGTTCCATGCACAAAAGCGTTTCAAACGCAGGACTGATAAAGCACATAACATTGTCAACTACAAAACGCCCGGCAAACCACATATTGTAAAAGATGCTGGTAGCTTATCAAGCGTGGCTGCCGTGGTGGAAGCCTTGATAGGATAAGTTTGAACTCATTTCAAATAAGCGTCAACCGTGATCAAACATATACGTCAATCCAAGTGACCACAATAACAATGAACGTGGAGTTATATGGACCTGCCGGCCACTTGCACGAGTGTATGGGAACCTTGGGTGCCTGATTTCCCAGCCCGTCACACCTCTGGCACTGACTCACCAACCGTGTGACGCCATGCCAGCAGCGATTCGAAGCCACCCTGCATGCGACCGAGCAAACGCCTTCGTACCACATTTTCCCTGGTGGTTCGCATGCAGCAGCCGCGGGACCCTCACACGACCTTACTTTCGCGGGTAACTTCTTGGCGGTGCACGTTGGCGGCACTGTCTTAGACCATCGCAGTGTCCCTGCATGGCGCACGGTATGTGCTCCAGCTGGAGGCGCAATTTCCTCCAAAATATCAGCCGGGAGCCTGGCCCGCCCGGGCAGCTAGGGATCCAACCAGCAAAAACCTGCTGTATTGCAATGTTGGTTCCCATTAACCCGCAAGTATTAAGTTATTGCCATGTGCCGTTATATTTTCAGTTATTTCTCCTGAATTTTAGACGTATACATTAAACTGCGCGCAGAAGGGCATGACAGCGTTATCTTACACACAGTACTGGTTGGATAACATCAGTCATGTTCTTTAAGGGCAGCGATCAAAATATCCAGAGATGAAATTTGTATTGTACCAGAGTAGGTATAAAACACGGTGATGACAGTTCTGAACAACAAATCGGAAAAGGGTGAAATCTAAATTTGTTTATTAGCAGAATGTACCGAAGTTTTCAACCCTTCTTTCTCATTTCAACGGACCACAGGTCATGTCTTCTAAAACTTTATGCACCAGCTGATGAGTTTGCACTGAAAGCATAAAGATCACTGGAAGTACCAAGCCGCTTGTCCGTCCCGGTCGCTCAGCTGGTTAGAGCGCATGCATTGCGATCCACCCACCCGTGGCGGGATGGGTTCGAGTCGCTTTAGGGCGCTCGCTATTTGTCCTTGGCAGTTATGGCCTGCGGCCGGTGGCAGCGGTCGCGCTAAAGGTCAGCTCTAAAGGTCAGTTGACGTCAGAGGGCAGGACGGACCGTGCCGAGCATTGCGGCACGTAAAGTTTTCGCCACTAAATTCTGCCGTTGCCTGGCATTGCGCGATCGGATGGTGGGGGTCAGGGCTCACACAACAAGCACTGCTTAGCATGAGCGCTGATCCCAGAAATCCATCCACTCAAAGTGTTCGGATCAAATTGATAAAAAAGGAAGTACCTACAGTTCATTACACTGCACAAAAAGCACGAGCACCATTTGAATGTGTCATAATTGCCACAATGTCATAGTCCGCATTGAATACCGGAGGTAATCTATTGTAGAGTGTTTGCTGCCTTTAAATGGATACATCATGCAATGACACCCAATAAATAAGGCATGGTAGCTTCGAAATAACCCACATTTTACTCTTACCATTATCAATGTTTCATCCCACAATAATCGCCGCTCCGTCTGTGTGATGTTGCATACGAGCAAGGATGACAGCCATATTTTGTCCACGAATATTTACCCCTCGAGTGGCGTCACTATCATTTAGGGATGCCACAAAAACGTGAGATATTGCATGCTGTAGAAATATGTCTGTGACAGCAAAAACATAAATATACGAGTAAGACAATAGAAATAAAAGATATATGAGATATAATATATATAATAAATAACTGATGGATTATGCATGATAATGAAAAGAAATGAATAAATAGTGCAATAATAAACATAATGATAGCATATAGATAATATATAATAGATAATATAATAGTTAGCTATTTGATATAAAGATACATAAAGATAAACAATGATAAATCAGGTCCTGGAACTCTTTTCACATTCCACATTGCCTGCTGACTGAAGCTTTCGATCCTTGTCAAATCTTTCACTGGCGTCATGTGTTGAGATGTAACTTATTCACACATAACTGCAGTTTTTCACATCATATGTAAACAGGACCAGATAAGACAGCTGATTGGAGTGGTCCTCTGGCTGATACGTTTAGCCGGCCGCCATATTCGTACAGCCAAGCAACGCAGACTTGCTGTGACAGAGCCATTGCAACGCATGGGACGAGGTCTCTGTGTAAGGTTGTGGGGGCAAATGTCAAAGTCAGAAACGATTTCGCTTTTATAAGTCTTAACCGGATAAGGTCATATGTCACCGAACCTGTAACATCTATGTCTTGTATTTCTCTGTTCAATTAGTTACCCGCACGAGAAATCTCCGTCGCTGACCTCCGCGGCCGCCGCCTGCGCGGACGGTCCGCCGCGCTCACACCGGGCGATGGTGGGACCGCCGTCTTTCTGTCTCCCTGATGCTCTAGAACCTCGCGGGGGTCAGCTGCATCTTCATCCGATTTGTACCGGCGACATCCAAACAGAAAGCCTGTGGGGCACACAGTCTGCAAAAAAGCCAGTTGAATAGATATGATTTACCTCGTAGCGGCAAGGAGTCCAATGAGATTGCCCCCGTTGCAGCAAGTACTACAAATTAAATTTTTTAACGAATTATTTCGAGAAAACTATATGATTGGCCATATCGGGCCAGTATGATCTCACTATGTTTGAAAAGTGCGAATTAGGTGGGATTCTACCTTTAATACCTTCAAAGGTGTAACATTCGCTTTAACGGAGTCTCACCTTGTACATACATGCTCAAAACACATAACACTACGTGACGATGTACTCATAGATAAACAAGATGCACGTCGCTTTAATTTGCATGTCGCTGCGAAGGGAGCTTCGTACATATGAGCACGTAAAGCTGAAACATCTCGATTTTCAGAAACACTTGACTTTTGATCTTGTCAAGTGTAATCCATGAGTTGCATAGAAACTTAAAACATGTTACGAGTGACAGCTTCTCATTGAGGCCAATCCCCTGTCTTTCTGTGGTTTTTATCCGTGAGAATCTATCTTTCGTAGCTTGGAAACGGCAAACTTCCAAATTAGGGTGTCACATTGACTCCCCCAGGGGTGCAGACAGATCCGTGGTAAGGGGGAGGCCTACAGCACTTCACGGACATATTTTCAGGATCCTGCCCAGTCCAGCCCGGCTAGTCCAGATTCAATCCATCCGTCAATCCGCTTTCCCAGGATTCCGCAATCAAATCCCGTCCGGAGAGATCTTCCGCTTTCGCTGCCATTTAGACATTTTTTTTCTTAAGAAATCACGTCATTCGCCACATTATGTCTGTGGGCATCTGTCCAACCACCGCACTGTATTTGATACAATCCAATAGCATGCAGGATGTTAGTTTTTCTATGACTCTTCTCTAGTTCTTTGATGATGATGATTTGACGTTTTAGGGTGCATCCACATCAAAGGTCACAGAACGCTCAGACTTTGTCTCTTTGTACTAAAGCATTCGAAACATATCCAATGTTAAAGCAAGCCCTTGACACATATCGAGTCTAATTTTGAGACTCGTTGACCTGGCAGGATGGATATCGTGGCCATCCAGCCTGATTTGTATTTCCCCACACGAGAATGATACTCGTGCAGCCCACCAGTCGACCGATCCAACGTCAATTAACTCCTTTCGCCATGGCTGCCCTGGGGCCGCTAAAGCCGACGCACGTGCGCCCGACGAGGCTTGACACCAGACACGTAGTGCTCGATAACAGTAAAGACGAGAGTCGCTGGAAACCAGCAGCCGCGGTTTGTTGCAGGAGGTACATGGTCGTCCTGCGGGATCCACCCGAAAAGATTTCACGCCTTAATGTTGCTTTGGTATCTTTATCGGTGCTACGGCGGTGAGAATCTATCCGCGTTTCGTCAAGCCCTATGGCTAGCCTCGGGCTATGTATATATATATATATATATATATATATATATATATATTTTATTTATTTAGTTACACATATATACATGCATATGCGTGTATGTATACCGTGACGTACATCAGACGGAGCTGATGCTGTGCTTAGTGGATTTAAAGCGCCAGAGAACCACTGGTGCTAATTTGTGAATACATATGAGTGATTATCAACACACTAAAACCGCTTGCATCATCACTCGGGCACAACTATAATAAATAAAACAATACATTGTAACTTGGGAGACAAGCGTTGCATTTTGTTGAAAGCCGAATACCAAAACAACTAAAGTGGACCATTTTTCTAGTGGCGATGAGTGTATCGTGACTGCGTTCTCGCCATCACAGGGCCCTCGCTAAGTCGGAATATCTGCAGAAGTTATTGCAGCGTAAAAAATAGAGAGAACACAAAACTTATGCAATGCTAGCTTAGTCCCTAGCTCGAATTCAGAGTGTGCTTTCATTTAAAGGTAGCACTTGCGCGTGCACTTCCATATGTGTGCATGCATGCATATGAGTGGAGCTTTATAGGTATATATACATGTATATGTATATATATATACATATATATAAAATACATGTATATATATATATATGTATATATACATATATACATATATATATACATATATATATATATATATATATATATATATATATATATATACATGCAAAAAGGGAACTCTAGCAACCGCGTTGTCTGTGTCCTTTGAAATGGCGTCCATGCATGTGGTATAGAAATATTCTCCTACTGTTCCAAAAAGCGCACACCTCATATATTCGCTATTCGTAATGTCTGCACATCTTACCTGTTCCAGATTGCCGTTCAGTGGTGACCTGTACTGAGGGAGCCTTGTTTTATGGTTATCAACGGAAATGATCAGAATTAGCACTGTCGTTGAGCACTGAGCACGTGGTCGGAAAGATGTCGCTCGGGTAAAGCTTGCAATTAGCGTGTGCGACATCCTGTTGACCTCATGGAACACATTCATAATTTTAGTGTCTTTGATGAACGCTTCTAACTGGTAACATGGATCTCGGGTACCTACGCGTTCACCAACGTCAAGAACATGGGTTTACCCCGATTTGCATTAATAAATGGACGTTTTCACAACTGCGCTATTCGAGTCCGTTTTTAACAGGTTGTTAGGTTGTTCTTCACATTCCATTTCTTTCCCTCACTCCTGACGAGGTTCACGTCGTCTCCGGATCCTAAAGCCATCCGTCATATGCATGTGTGGCTGTTCGCTGTTGCGTGGCCTGTTCCATAGAAAGAATACAAAATAATCAAAAGCGAGCATGTTGGGGAGATGAAACCGTTTTCCAGCCTTTCTTCGACCGATGACCTGAGCCGCCGGGATGTCTCCGCACGATCACCCCAAGTGAATGTATGTGAGCGCAGCGTAAACAAAGGCTCCGAGCAGCTGATGTGTATTTCTAATCGATTCGCCTGCACATGGCTGGCATGGCATGGCATGGCATGGCCTGCACAAACTGTAGCAGCGGGTAACCGAGCGTGCAGCGAGATGCAGACTCCCCAATGCACATTCGCGTACGCAGCGAGACACAGACACCGGCGCTGAGACCGTGAAGGCAGCCGCATGCACGTCTCTGTGATCACCGAGTCCGGCGACCGAGTGCACTTCGCTTGACCAGCGTCTGTACATCCCACACATACCTCGGCGGGCACCGACAGACGCCTGCCCGGGCCGCGGCAGGTCTGATCGGCGGCAGGTCAGGTCAGCGGCAGGTCACATCGGCGGTATGCCTCAGACGCTCCGCGGCAAGTGATCGCCCGTCGCCCGGAAGCCGTTCTCGTCGGCTGTCCACGTGACCGTGTAGACGACGCCGTCGAGCCCGACGAAGCTGTAGCTGCCGCTCATGACGGTGCCGACCTCGTCACCTATCTGGCGCTGCTCGCCCTGCACGTCCACCACCTGGCCGTCGGTCTGCTCGTACCCGTACGCGAAAGAGCCGTCCTCGTTCTGCATGTGCCGCGAGCTGATCACTTCAGGCAGGATGGCGTCCTGAGGCCGGGCGGCGGCAGAGGCCAGCAGCACAGCGGCGAGCAGCACCTGCCGACCAGGTCGGGCCGGGTCAGCTCGAGTCAGGCTGAAGACAGGAGCGGGCGCGTCTCAGATATGTTGAGAAGAAACACGTCCCGGACGTAGGGCTAAAGATATCATGAGGGGCTCAGTGTTCACAGGCCGTACATGAGTGCTGGGGGTCCGAGACGTGCATCGAGTGAGGTCGAAGGTGGTGAGGAGAGGATGCAAAAGATCCTATTCACAGTGTTGGGTGTCGGCGCTGGACAAGAGCGATGAGCAATTCATTACAAGCGCTAGACTTACTGGTGACATATACTAGGTCTGGATGAAATATGCAAGACTTCGACATGCGTACAGCATGCATGTCTATATTTAGCCGAGATGTAAGACGGCAATACACATGCCGTATCCATTCCAGCAACGCCATTGCCATCATTGCCTCCGATTGATATCAGCACCGGCTGTGGGACTGTTATGTCTCCGGCAACGCAAAGCGCCAGTCACTCACAAACTTCATGGTGTGATATTTGCGTTGCTGGACTCGTAACGTCGACTGATGGCCTCACATCCCCTCCCGCCATTATATACACGACGGCGAGAGGGGCGGGTGCCCGGATGCCTCTGAGACGCGTCCTCCCAACGCACATTGGCCGTCCGTTCGAGTGCCCCGCGGGGATGCTCCCTGATCGCGGGCCGAGCCGAGGACACGGCCGGTCAAGGTGAGGATCACGGCTGGCGCCCACAAGCTCTCACTGGCCGATGACGCGTATTCATGGGTGTCGTTCCGAACAGGAGAATATCGCTGATCTGCTTGTCCGACGCGCCGCTGCCCGCCGGCTGTGCGTGCGCGCGCGCGCGTGGGCCGAAAACAGCCACGGTCATTGACAGGGCGCGCGCCGCCGAGGGTCACCGCCGGACGGGGGCGGCGTCGGCCACCGACCCCGCGCAGCCGGGACGGCACACGGCCACCCGGTGGGGGCACCCCGCGTGGCAAATACGCCAGCGGAGCTTTTCCCTGTACACTGCCATGCCTCCTGGACGCTCGCCTCACGAAATGAAATCACGAGCCGACGCGTAATCTGGAATCTCTGCGGCAGTGGTTCAGCAGAGAGTGGGCCAGCCGCCAGTTGGCTCAACATGCATCCTTCCTTTTTGTGCGCTTCCGTCGTTGTTAATGTTGCGCTACGCTCGCGACAGCTTTGCTTGCAGTCGTCCACTGGTAACGAAATGCAAACACGCCAGGAGCACTGCGCTTCAGGTGTGCCTGAAGGAGTCTCAAGCCAACACAACGGCTCATTGATAGCAGCGGAGTACGCGGCATCCGCCTAGCTCAAATCGCCGCCTCTACGCAGGACTCAGCGTTCCAACGCTAGAATTGACTGAATTGAATAAAATTGACTATAACTGACTGATAATAGAATTGACAAGAATTGACATCGTCGTTGTCATTTGGAACCTTACGACGCGTTCAGCTGCTGAGGCATGGCGTCGCATGGTTCTCACCCTGGCCGGACGCGCGGTGACCGCAAGGTTCTGGACCCCGTGCCTATGGTTAGGATTAACCTTGCGCTTGTGGCAGACGCGAGCTGCGTGCTGTGCAGCCAGCACAGACAGCCTCGGAATGTTTGTGTGAACCACGCCCGGAACCTCCACAGGAACACGCAGTACCATGACACCAGTCTGAACAAAGCTGGGAAAGTTTTCCAATCCGTACGACTGCCAGGCAAATCCACATTTGCGATGCAGGCCATTTCTTTTTACGGTGATGTGCCGGCGGATGCTTGAGGAAAACTGCGCGATGCATACCGGCGATCTATCCCCAAGCTGGTGGTCACGTGCCTGATTAATTTGCTGCAAGTTACTTCCATGCAAGTTAAATACAAAGAACCTGGGGGGATAAAACATTGGTTTTGTGTAAGTTCGACCTTCAGGTCACAACGAAAAAGCCTTGAGATTTCCCGAGCATCACAAAGTGAAAGAGGAACAAACGGAGATGTGACATTTTTGCACAACCTGCGGGTCGGCTTGTGCACCCCCCGTCAGGTGGAAGAATCCCTAAAAGAGCAGCGCACGAGCTATGCCACAAGTTCGTCAGATGATTTTCTCTTTTTTTAGTGCAACTTTTAAAACACAAAAGTTGCACTGTTGACATGAACCTTCCAAATTAAAGTGAAATCAACATGATCACGTAGTTTGTTGCGTGCATTTGCAAGAAGCATTGTGCATATAACTAAGGCCGCAAAAATACTTTATTCTTTGTAGAATACCCAAAAGAATGAAGATATGGGTGCGTTGATATTTTGGCTACATTCCTCTATCGTAACGAATATCACTACACGCTGAATATTCGACGCGGCTGCTGATATTTGTTACGATTACATGACTACATGATACGATTACATTGTTACATGGAGCCGAAATACTAATACATTTATCTCTCAATTCTCATGGTTGTTCTACGAAGATTAAGGCTCCCAGTGATGTCTTCTTGAAATCGACGTGATTTCTACAATCCACGTACCAATGGGGTTAAATGAAGCAAAAGAACATAGCCGTCTGTGGCGGGCGTCGCCATTGGCAAAACAACATAATCATTCATGTACTGTGAATGATTATGCTGACGTGCATGCTTATTATGATGTGAGTGATTATGCCCTGTTGCATCGATGCTTAGTGAAACAAGAAGCTCATCAAGTGCCGTGTACGCTGAGACACGATTATAATAGCAACGGAAGCTATCTTAGAGTTCGTCTTGGTCAGGAAG
>NW_023596576.1:22604022-22799022 GCF_011947565.3 Pollicipes pollicipes | reverse complement strand
AATCTGCAGGATCAATAACGTGTTCTAGGCACTGACAGATTGCCTGAACGGTGCACCGGACCTGTGCGGATTCCATTAGTAATTACTGCCTTAAATTATGTAAGCGACAACTATGGCGCACGTGCTATCGAAGACAGCTATGCCATGAAACTGATAACAAAATTGTATGATGTATATACCTATGTATATATATATATATATATATATATATATATATATATATACCACTACCGCAGCCATTTCATCAGCCGAAAAGCAATGGGGGTGGATTCAAGTACACACATGCATTTATTTCCTACGCAGACGGTGGGTCATTGTTACTCCTTGATGTCATCGTGTTTCAGTTTCATACTCATGCCCTTGAATTCTCCATACGCTTGTAGCCAACACCTGTAAGAGGACCACCACGAATAGTCATCGTAACAACTATATAATTGCCCTGACATACAGCATCAAGCTTATTCTGCAACGCATTACAAAACTGGGATAAGTGCTAGACGTCATGCCCCTGACGCTCTTAAGGGACTTCCGACGTCCATCCTAAGGTTCTCATATATTTAGTTTGAGCCGCTGACTTCATGCTTTTGAAATTTAGAGCCAAAGAGTTTTCAGCAACACTAGGTATTCTCTAAAATATAATATCTTAACTTCTTTTGATCACGAGTGGTCATCCATGCAAAATGGCCCCGATGCCGACGCGCCCTTTAACACCAAATCACCACCACCGGGGGGTCATCCACGATAAATTGCGCTTTGGTCACGCACATAAAAAGCCTCTTTCCTCTATGTGTGACGTACTTCATGACGGGTTTACTTTTGACGTACATAAGTGACGTGTCTATGGCACACACGTAACGTAGATATGGACCAACTCATATGATTCATTACGCTGAACTTCCCATCCCCACTTCATAGCTCGCATAGTTCTGAAGAAAGGGAAATACTTAAGCTCATTAGTCTTGTCCCATTGACCTGGTTAAAACATCAAAGGCCGATTGCACAGATATTCAATGACGCTTATCTGATGGCGCCTGACACGGTTACCTGGTGCCGCTTTTAGTTTTGGAAATCGCGCGAGGCCTGTGAACACTCCTCTGATGGCGAAGGTGACCGCACGCTTATAAGCCGTCGTCGTCGTCATTGGGGCTTTACGACACACTCAGCTATTCAGGCTGTATGGCGTCACCTGCCGTTTAGCCTGGCAGGAAGGGGCGGGCTTCGACGCTCATCAGCCGGGGCTTAGTGTCAGCAATTTTAATGCGGCTTTTCCTAAATGAGGTTTACCCCTCGCTTTCAGTGCAGCGAATACATGAGGCCGCAAATATTTGTGCCTGTGCATCTGTCATAATAACTGGTGTATGCTAGCAACGATAGATTAGAGTATGTCTCAGCAAACAGCGAACATGCGGTCAGCTCCAGCCGTTTTCGCACCCCACGCGTTTCGTTGGCACTTTTGATGCCACTTATATGCTGTGGGAAGTGTCATGGAAGGAGGCGATTTCCCAAAGGCAGATTTAGTCCGTTTTGAACTTGCATGCCGAAGCGAATGGCCAATTTCTAACCGAGGCCTCCCATCGGGCTCTGTTCACCGCCACGAAAGTGTGTTTTACCGCAAGATTTGCTTTGGTTTCACTTTCCTGCAGCCCGTGCCTTGATTTCAGGGGAGCACGATAGAAGCGGACTTCTGCACGAAATCGCATGGTGGAATCTAATCACGCGTTTGACGTGTCGTGGAAGATTTCCCCTTTTGCGGTAAACCGACCACTTGCGCTTTGACGCTGGAGATGTGTTCCGTGCGCGGTCAGCAGCACCAAACCCACGCCACGTGCCAGGCGCTGGGTTCTTGGGGATTCTACAGGCGTAGGCATTTCTCCCCGCCCAGCCCACCCGACCGTATGTGAAATTACACGCCTGGATTTTGCAAACCATTCATGAAATAAATCACAGGTCACATGCAAAAGCACGATGGTTTGTAAGCGCATCTGATGCAACTGCGCCGGGGATGCTCAAACGGCAAACACCATCCAGTGGCTGGACTGAACTGAAACCGTGGCTTTGCATTAAAATTGCAAAACGTATCTGTGAAGTACATTACAGCATACCGCTCCAGTTTTCTGCAGCTCAGACCTTATCTGCAAATCAGGTAACTTTATGTAGCAATGCTCTCGCTGTATGCATACACCGATTTGGTATTTACCTTTTGTCATCTAGGAGGAAAACCACAGGCAAACACCAATCACCACACTATCTCTGCGATTGCAATAAAATTTTACACATAATAAATAAATAAACGCATCCAAGGAAGACATTAGCACACGGAGGTCGACAAGGATTGACTATGTCGTCAGCTGTTCAGGGAGCTCGGTGCTTATCTAAGGATGGTCTTTGCGTGGTGTACGGACGAGCGCGTATTTCACTTTTACGGAAGGCTTGAGGCAAGGTATAAATATCAGTGACGAAACAATTGTTTGGTCTAATGTATTCGTCTGGTGTTAGTATGTAAATACCCGCACACCAGACGAGAACGATAGTCCGAGCAATCACTTCATCCGAGCTCGTATTTGCTAGTCACGTTTGAATGAATCACCAGCTGTCCATGAGGAAACCATGGGACATTTATGGCGCGCGCGTCTTTCACCAAATAGTGCGTTTACCCTCGTCGTCGATCGCTCACTTGGTATGTGGCACGATGATGCCGAGAATGGTCGGCATTCTGCGTACAGGCCAGTATTCATGCCGAGGATGGCCAGCATCCTGTGTGCGAGCCGGCATTCATGCCGAGGATGGCCAGCATTCTGCGTACGAGCCAGTATTCATGCCGAGGATGGCCAGCATTCTGTGTGCGAGCCGGCATTCGTGCCGAGGATGGCCAGCATTCTGTGTACGAGCCAGTATTCATGCCGAGGATGGCCAGCATCCTGTGTGCGAGCCGGCATTCGTGCCGAGGATGGCCAGCATTCTGTGTGCGAGCCGGCATTCGTGCCGAGGATGGCCAGCATTCTGTGCACGAGCCAGTATTCATGCCGAGGATGGCCAGCATTCTGTGTGCGAGCCGACATTCGTGCCGAGGATGGCCAGCATTCTGTGTGCGAGCCAGTATTCATGCCGAGGATGGTTAGCACTCTGTGTGCGAGCCGGCATTCGTGCCTAGGATGGCCGGAATTCTGTGTGCGAGCCGGCATTCGTGCCGAGAATGGCCAGCATTCTGTGTACGAGCCAGTATTCATGTCGAGGGTGGCCACCATTCTGTGTGCGAGCCGGCATTCGTGCCGAGGATGGCCGGAATTCTGTGTACGCCCGTGCTGAAACCATTTGGGGTATAAATCCACTATTTAAAGAACAGTTTTGCAGTTAAACTTTAAGCCTCGTTACTGAACACAGACAAGCGCAGTCAGCCACCATCCCGTTGCTTAATGTTGTCTATGCGATTGGAAAGGTTGTTATTGAGATGCTTATTGGCCACGGACAGTGCTGTTTCTGGTATTCTTTTCGTTACATGTACCCATGTGTGAGGCTACGCATTTTTCGGTACACATGCCAATGTTTTCTTGTAGATTAGGACTGAGCTGGTTCAAGTGGTACCTACTACCACTTCAAACCAGCTCCAAACTAAGCCAAACCAAACCAAACCAAACCAGGGTGGTCTTTAGATGGCCAATGTTGGTTTATAAAAGCGATGCTTAATGCATAGAACTGAAAAGTCGTTATATGAACTCTGGCTGATGTAAATTCGGTCTCGGGTTTGCTTTCTGGCGTTGTCTGGATTTGATGGATTTCTTTTATCTCATTGGATTGTTTTGCTTCCTTTTGAAGACACTTCTGAAGGACCGATAGGATTTGTTTTGGATGACGAGGATTTTATACCTGGGACTAAGAGGATTCAATGTGTTACCTGTTTTAGCAACCACTTAACACTGAGCCATCATATCATACTTTAAAGATAATAAAATACAACTTCACTTGAGGCCAGTTGCCCACAAAACAGGTGCAGGAATAAATGTTTGCATGCTTATGGATGATTGTGGTGACTCTTGTATTTTGATAAGGTTAATTGAATGCACCAGAAATGCAAAATAAGATGTCTTGATGTTCCCTGGGACACAAACACAACTGAACAGATGATTGTGTTTTTAGGTTTCTTACAGCTTTTGTAATGGCACAAATAATTTTATACCATTGAGTAAATGCACCTGAAATGAACAATAAACTTAATGGACACATGCAAACTTTTTGAGAGAACTTGTCTTGTGTGATGGTGCATGGTTTTATAATTTGAGTGCGGTGCGGTTACGGGTGCTCCAAGTCTCAAAAAAATCAGCTGTTTTGGAAACCGAAAGTTTCCCCAATCGGCCTGGAAAGACCTTGGGGTTTTCCAAGCTTTCTCCGATCGAGCCCCTGCCGACGGACATCGCTTGGAGAAACTGGGGATTTCGCCGACCCTCCCCGACCGTCAGGTTTGGGATTTGCTTTGGGAGATCGTTTTTCAGTGTATTAGCGCACTTCTACAGCTCGAAGCACGCTACGGATACCCCGCTTTTGGAAAACGGTCCGGAACAGGCCTGAGCTTCCAAACAAAGTTGCTCACTTTCGAAGCTGATCCCAAACATTCTCATGACGGACACTTTGGGAGCAGTCGGGGCATTGGTATGTTGATATATTTAGTTATATATAGTTACATATATATATATGTATATATATATATATATATATATATATGGATATGTACTTAAATATATGACTATAAACTATAATCATGATAATAAAACTGTGCTACAATGTGTACGTATAACTATATCTTAGCGCATATGACATGTAAATATATATATATATATATATATATATATATATATATATATATATATATATATATATATATATATATATATATATACATATACATGTATACTGGCCATCGCTTGCTAGAATCATGCTTAAAGCGAAATGGTCATGATGCAATGCTTCGACTTGTAAGCATGGAGTCGTGTTGACCATGTTCATCATGCTTTAATGCGATGAAAATAAGCCATTTATTGTAAGCTGTTGATCCAACTGGCAGTTGCCATTTCTTGCGACATGTACAGCAATAGCCAGTCGCCCTTTACTTATTCGCCTCACTCCAACGGTAACTCCGTTTCACTAGTGCCACGAGCCAAACGCCACCTGAATCCGAGTCCAACTCGGCTGAGCATGATGCAGTGCCTACATTCACTCAGGTGCATGACCATGGGAATATCTCATGGCGTAGGTTTCCTGCAATTGTCGTCACAGCTTTTATTTTTCATATTTAGTTGTTATAGTCAATGGCATCGCAATGCATCTTCATATTTGATGTCGTCACACGACCAGTGATATCTTAAGAAAACAAAGGTAATTCGAAATAGGATATTATTACTCCACGTCAAATGTCATGCCGATAACACCACTTTGGAGAGTAATTTGACAGTTTTGCGCGTCACCGCGCCTCACATAAACCCAACCCTAGATGGGAGCTGCGCTGTCCTTGCGTGGTGGTCAAGGTGTCGCTATACAGCTGTCCGGACGGATTCTGCTTGTGACTGCGGTGTAGGGATTTGCGGCAGCTGGTTCATAAACCGCTTGGCAGGACTTAGAGGTGGAAGCAATATTTTTTCGACTAAAATAAGCTGCTTTACAAGCAGATGTGCCTGCACGTGGCTCTAATCCAATTTGTCATGTCGCGGCGGCAGGTAGTACAAGCTAATCTTACTCCCTGCATCATTCATGCTGGCGTAAATTACATATAGGCTGTATGTCATGGTCTATGCAATCTTATGCTCCCGGAGTCGCCAAGCGCCGTCACGCCTGTTTCCTGACATGGGCGTTCGCGGCTGACGAGGAGATGTGTAGCGCTGCATCAGCGGGAGGAGCGGTCCGGCGCAGCCGCGGGTGGGTTGTCGGAGCTCTGCCGGCTCGGCACGCACACCCCGTGTTCAGCGGGAGGGCGTGTAGGAACACGGAGGAGGTGTCCGGCGAAATATCTCAAAAGAGGATGCGGGAGGATTGTTCATCCCCTCTCGTTGCCCATCCTTTTCATCCCCCCCCCGTGTTGGCCAGGTGACGTGGTGTTGGGCAAGAAAGGTGTCGGATGGAGAGTTGTCGGCCGGGGCGAGATGTCTGGTAAGAAGCGTGTCGGAAAGGATAGGCAGTGCCCAATGGGGAGGGCGCGTCGGACCGGGGGGTAGGAGCTGTCGGAATTGGAGGTGTCGGACGGAAGGGTGTCGGGGTAGGGGAAGACATCGGACGGGAAGGGTGATGGATAAAGGAGGTGCCAGGTGGGAGATGATGTGCCAGGTATACGAGTGTCGTGCCGGTGTGGAATCGTCAACCCGGGGAGTATGCATCGGGCTCTGGAGGTGTCGGACGGGAAAGCGTCGGCCAGTGCAGGATCCCCTCGCGTCGGGTCGGCGCGGGGCTCTGCCGCCTGCCGGGCCGTTAACACCGGCCGCCCCGGGCGCGGCCAAGGTCGCCGTCCCAAGGCCGCCCGCTCGTCGGTTCATCTCCCGCCGTCGGCGTCTGGGCGTCCGACCACTTTCACTGGGCGCTGCCGCCGGTCCGCAGGCATTAGCCGCGTGCCCGCGGATCACGACGCGCCTGTCGCCGTTCCCCGGTCCGGACGTGCCACGGACCGGACCGGCGCCGGCAGTGCGGTCCGGTCCCCGCCGCGGTCCGGACGCCGGCGTCGCCGGTTTGGCGGGAGCGTCACCCGAGCCGGAGCAGACCCACTCGGCACGACCCCGGCCGAACCCAGGGAGCACTTCGGAGGTGGCGGGCAGGAGTGACCAGCTGGGTTCAGGGGTCATGTGTGCATGGCATATACGGAACAGGCGTTACAGTCACGGCGGACCCAGCTGTTATCGTGGAGCACGGCAGAGGGAAGGGCCGGGCCCTGGCCGGACTGTTGGGACTTGAGCTCGGGCGAAGCCGACTCTTGGGTGACGACCCAGCCGGCCGACCGACAGAGAGTTACTATGGGGTGCCGGTGGTGTGGTGGTTGACGCGTCTACGTTAACCACTGCATGTCTGGGAAACCAGAGGTACGGGGTTCGACTCCCCGCTGTGCTAGCTCCTTCCGCCAGGCGAGCGGCAGGCGACGCCGCATAGCCTCAGCAGGGGTGCGTCATAAGGCCCCAATGACGGCCGACCGCACAAGTTCAGACGTTTCTTTATCTTCGTAGCGCCCTCTGGCATGCTGCAGCGCAGAAAGAGAAGGTTATGAAGGGATACAAAAAATGTGTCGAAATTTACAGCTGGCTGATTTACCTTGTAGATGCCTTTCAATTTGATACCAGCCTGCAAGGCAACCCGCGGAATGAAGTGCCTGAGGCAAAATTGTATTGCGGGGAGATTTAGTATCAACAGTCGCTATTTGTCATTTGTCTTTCTCCAACAGAATGAGTTTTGATGTGACATTTCGAGTCAAGAGTGGGACTAAGGCGAGTCAACCGGGTGCAAGCGACTGTAAGTGGCCCGAGTTGGGAGAAACGTTAACAAATTTCGCGACTTCGAAGAAAACTGAAGAAACTTTGACTGAGAGAGGCTTCTGTAATAACATTCATAAAATACATAAAATACATAACATAAAATACATTCGTTAAAGTGAAAGGAGCCAAAATCCGATGACTTTGTGGATATAAAAATACGTTTTTGGATTTTGTCTCGCAAGCCGGGGTTGACACCCCATGGTGGCGCATGGAAGCCTCCACCCCTGTTTCAAAAATACCTGTGATAATGCGCTAAAGTGGATGCAGATTTATTTTTCGAACACTCATATGTAGACTAAACCTTTTTTGTGAAGTGCTCCCTTTTGGTTTTAAAATGCCAAGAAGGAAAGTAAAAATAGAAATTACCAGGTGCAATGTCCTGGGCTGAAACCGCTACCCTAAGACTTTCCGCGCAGTTGCAGCAACCGCTGTGGTCATTTCCGCGCAGCTACAGTTCCTGCACCATAATCCTGAAGCTTGTCACTTCCAAGCGTGTCTTTTGCAATGCCCTAAAATTCCCTGCTGGAACGGCTGCAAACGGTACCAACCGCGAGGATATTTGGTAAAACGTGGTCGAGGAATGCTGGATGATACCCATCTTGCCATGGATGGGTGAAAGTGAAACAGATCACATATTCCACGGCAGCGAGTCGGCTTCTTCGAAGCGATGCCTCCAGTAGTCACGTCGTGACGCCTATTAGCCAATCCAGGCAATATTTGTGACCACAATGCTGTAAACCTGTTCTTACACTGATGACACATAACTCGTGATCATTGGCCTGCTTAAGGCATCAAAGGTACTATTTCTCACAAATCGTGATCATTCTGGGTATTTTGCAAAGATACGTGGAACGTTACCGTTGGCTTTCCGCAGCACTGGTTTTGCGCCGCGGAACAAAAGCAGTGGCTTCCTGGCACCAAGTTTTGTTCTGTGGATGCGCCTTTTCTACCGCTTTGAACTTCGGCTCGTGTTGATTTAAGTCAGGGGCGGATTCAGTATTTGTCAAAAAGGGACCACGCTTCGCTGTTGTACCCTCTGAAACATGGTGTTCCACTAAAAAGTGTCCCCGGGCATTGAACACTTCATTTCCTTTTTTCACCCGAAATGGTCCACCGGACTTAGACCACTGTACTCCGAGGGGTAAACTTTCCGTTGTGTCATCATTTCTTAAATCTTTTTAACTGAAAGCCAAGCCAAGAGCTAACAGAAGATAAGACAGATTAAGTGTGAGGAAGATAATAATAATATTCACCATGTATCAGAAATAAATAAACTGAATTTAAATAGAACTGAAGTAACTACATCGAATTAAACACTGGCCCTATTCAATTAGAGTGCACCGTTCATCCTTTCTGTCCAACGAAAACCAACGAAGGTCAATGGAATTTGTTCATTCAGTTGCTGTGCTACCTAAGAAAGGATCTCAGAGATGTATGGATTCGTCTAACACTCTGTTGCTGCATCAGATTGAACAACGCCCTAGAAATTGGCTTCGCTGAATCCATGGTCTGACTTTGACTTGCCGTAGGTTAGCAACCTAACAAAGTACACCTAATGGCTTATACCAAGCGATCCGCTATTTATTTGTCTACAGCTATGCAAAAATGTGGCGCGCATGCGCCGTGCTGCTCGAAAACCATTCCGTAAAAGCTTTTGGGGGTTTAGTTTGACCCCCACCCAAGCACGTGTTATCGCCTTAGTCGTCATTTATCATATCTTCTTTCATTGCCATGCGGGCCCGCCGAGAGCAACAGGGCCTATGACATTTGGGGTCTCGTACCTGGCCCTGCTCAGTCGGCGTGCCCGGTCGACATGAGCGCATTGCCGGCATAGTGTCTCCTGTTTGGTATTCTGGGTCCCTGACCAGCACAGTGGACCCCTCACTGTTGCAGGGGCCCGGCCAGTGCAAGAGACCTTCCGATTAACACTTGCAGACCCCAACCTCGCCCCTGCATGGGAAGGCGGTTACATAGCGCTCAGACCGGCACAGAACGGACTGATCGGCGTTGGCGGTTCCAGCTGGCTAACGCAGGCTATTTCATGCGGTCACCGATCGGTACATGAGGTTCTGTGACTAGCATTTAACGTTTGATATGTTTCCGTCCGACCTTCGCGCTGGGGTCTTTTACCGTGACCTCCGCTCTGTACCTCGAACGCTCCAATTAAGCCCTTGGTCGTCGACCCCAAGGTCAAAAGGTCCCTCTGAACCTTCGGGGCCTGACAACCTGAAGGGGAGTCGGGGGTATTTGCGTGCATGCACGCAGACGTCGCAGCAAGAGGACATCGTGATTGTCACGCTATTCGTCACTCGCCATTCGCCACTCGTCATGCGTCAGTCGTCTTACGTCACTCGTCATTTTCAGTTTTTTCCAGCACAGTGGGCCATCCATGGTAGTTAGAGACTTAACACGCGCCCGGGTGGCCGGCTCCCACCCCCACCCTTCGCTCGGGTGGGGGTGGGGGTGGAGGGCCAATTTGATCCCCTGAGATCTTGGGAACCAAGAGAGCTAGACACCAAATTTATGGGGTGTGTCAACCTGTACGTGAACTCACTTATATCAATGTTTCACGTTCCTGGGGCATGATCTTCGGGTTAAATGACGTCAAACAAGGTCGAAGTCCAGGGTGGTCTCCAGAGTGCCCCCAGAACCTAGATAACCGTTTCTAAGCAAAAGGCCACATGCTCATTTAAGGTTAATGACCCTGTTTGACCTTTTGAAGGTCGTGGTGACCAAAATTATACCAGACTGTTCTGAGTTTTGCATTTAAATAAGCGACAAAGATTACGCTAGGCATTATGTTCCGAGAAACAAAATGTTGACCTGGGTCATTTAAGGTGAATGACCTTTTCCCGCCTTTAAGAAGTCCATATAATATGTATAATGCGGTTCCTGCTATCAAAAAATTCAAAATGAGCACCCAAAACTACCCCATTTAGCAAGCTCTAGAGTTAAAAAACAGGTTGGTTTTGACCTTGGTCTGACCTTCATACCTGACCTCAGGTCAATATAATTGGCCCATTCCATTGTTGTATTGCCCAAGAAAGCATCTCAGAGATATATTGCTTCGTCTAACACTCCGCTGTTGCATCAGATTGAACGATTCCCCAGAAATTGACTTCGCAGAAACCATGGCCTGCATTTGGTCTGCCATAGGTCAGCAACCTTACAAGGTACATTTACATTTATGGTGCCAAACGACCCGCTATTTATTTATCTACAACTGTGCAAAATTTGGGTGCGCTACATCACGCCGTTCGGAAACTATTCTGGAACAACCTTCGGGGGGGGGGGGGGGGTGTGGAGCAGTTCCTAGTGCCGCCCACTCCTTGTTCCCGGAACACTGTGAAAGGTGGCAAAGCCGGCGGCGAGCCAGCGCCGGCGACACCGGTGACCGATGGCAACAGCGGTGAAAAAGCTTCCGATTTACTGAATAGAAGCGGTAACAAAAATAGACACTTGCGAGCTGATTGGGGACAGACTTGCGAAAATGGAAACAAGTTACAGCATGGCATCCCACTTAAGGCAAGCTCAAAAACTAGGATTGGCCTGCTACCCGCTAACGCTTGCAACGTGAATTTGTGTAGAGCGTATGTCATAACATTAACGTTTTGCTGCAGGAGCAAGTTGATCCACAAAGTGTCTCCAAGCATATAAGTTTTATCAGGATAGCTTTTAGCATGTAACAGAAATAAACTAAAAAAAACTGTACCGTGCCAGTGCCGACGTCATGGATCAGCAATGATGCAGTGCTTTTCCAATACCCATCAGATCAGTGTCTTCACAGACTTTTCAGCCAAGACTCACTTTACATAGGTAACAGTATACAATAACAAATAATTAGGTTTATGACTAGTCGTAAGAAACGTGGCTAGTCCCAGCACCTCGTGATGAATATGATCAGTCTCCTACGCGGCGTTTTAAAGCGTCGTGCCATTTGAGACAGGCTTCCAACGCTCGTAACGCGGCTGGGAATCGTGTTCAGTGCAGGGCTGTAGGTCGCCGTTGGTTGTGTTCATGTGATGAGAAGCATACCGGCTTGAAATACGTAGCTACTCGTCAGCTTCTTTAATGTGATGTACGGCACGTTTAAGTTTCTTCCATTGAGGGCGTCGCTGGCAATACGCTAAAAAGGAATGCCAAATTAGGAAGGTTGTTTGTGGATATCCAAACCGTAGCTTCAGACGTTAACGGGAGACGTTGGAGCGCCACATATCAGGGATTCACCTGGAGCGACACTTGTCAGGGGTTCTCACCTTGACCGGCGTTGGCCTCGTCCCTGCTCGCGATCAGAGATCAGCCCGCGGGGCATCCGGATGGACAGCCAATGTGCGTCGGGCTCACGCGTCGCGGGGTCATCCGGGCACCCGCCCTTCTCGCCGTCGTGTATATAATGGCGGGAGGGGATTTGGGGCCATCAGTCGACCTCAGGAGTCCAGCAACACAAATACCACACCATGAAGTTTGTGAGTGACTGGCGCATTGCGTTGCCGGAGACATAACAGACCCACATCTGGTTCTGGAACGATGGTACTTGGAAGCAATGATGGCAATGACAATGACGGCATGGGTACGGCATGTGTATTGCTGTCTCAGTAACGTGTCCTCGAATGTCCTCACCGATCTCGGCCCCGGTTGTTCGCAGTGTTGCAAGTTTCGTCCAGGTCTTGGGATGTCCCCCTGAATTTTGGCCCCGTTATGAGCTGCTCACCGCTTTTGTCCGGCAGCGACACCAAGCGGTGTGAGGAGGGTCGCTTGTATCCCCTCCTTACCACCTTCGACCTCGCTCGGTGCACGGTCTCCTATCTCCAGTATTGACAGCCCGTGAACACTGATTCCTCATTGGATCTCAAGCGCAACCTCCGGGACGTGTCATCCTCTCAACATATCTGAGACGTGCCCGCTCCTGGCGTCAGCCTCATCCGAGCTGACCCGGCCCGACCTGGCCGGCAGGTGCTGCTCGCCGCTGTGCTGCTGGCCTCTGCCGCCGCCCGGCCTCAGGACGCCATCCTGCCTGAAGTGATCAGCTCGCGGCACATGCAGAACGAGGACGGCTCTTTCGCGTACGGGTACGAGCAGACCGACGGCCAGGTGGTGGACGTGCAGGGCGAGCAGCGCCAGATAGGTGACGAGGTCGGCACCGTCATGAGCGGCAGCTACAGCTTCGTCGGGCTCGACGGCGTCGTCTACACGGTCACGTGGACAGCCGACGAGAACGGCTTCCGGGCGACGGGCGATCACTTGCCGCGGAGCGTCTGAGGCACGCCGCCGATGTGACCTGCCGCTGACCTGACCTGCCGCCGACCTGACCTGCCGCGGCCCGGGCCGGTGTCTGTCGGTGCCCGCCGAGGTATGTGTGGGATGTACAGACGCTGGTCAAGCGAAGTGCACTCGGTCGCCGGACTCGGTGATCACAGAGACGTGCATGCGGCTGCCTTCACGGTCTCAGCGCCGGTGTCTGTGTCTCGCTGCGTACGCGAATGTGCATTGGGGAGTCTGCATCTCGCTGCACGCTCGGTTACCCGCTGCTACAGTTTGTGCATGCCATGCCATGCCATGCCAGCCATGTGCAGGCGAATCGATTAGTAATACACATCAGCTGCTCGGAGCCTTTGTTTGCGCTGCGCTCACAGACGTTCACTTGGGCTGATCGTGCGGAGACATCCCGGCGGCTCAGGTCATCGGTCGAAGAAAGGCTGGAAGACGGATTCATCCCCTCAACATGCCCGCTTTTTATTGCTTCGTATTCTTTCTGTGGAACAGGCCACGCAACGACAAACAGCCACACATGCATATGACGGATGGTTTTAGGATCCGGAGACGACGTGAACCTCGTCGGGAGTGAGGGGAAGAAATGGAATGTGAAGAAAACCTAACAACCTGTTAAAAACGGACTCGAATAGCGCAGTTGTGAAAATGCCGATTTCGTTAAGTAAATCGGGATGAGCCCATATGGGCGACAATGGTGGATACATAGATACCCGGGTCTCTGTTTTCATTTCAAACGATACGTATGGACTCCATTCCAAAAGTCAGTAGCGACGAGACATACTGGAGCTCTCTGGTGTATATATATAATGTTTAGCTTATGTGTATAAGTGCAATCATATGAAAGTTTACGCTTGTGTTATCTCTGAAACAATGTGCGCTCAGATTTTGAGTTTTAGGGACACAGCCAGCAATCAAGATTCCTATGTTTTCTACACTCTTACGCAGACATATTTTTCACAAAGATTCGGACTTAGCGAGGTCCCTGTGATGGCGAGAACGCGGTCACAGTACATTCGTCGTTGATCAAAACATGGTCCATTTCACTCATTTTGACGTTCTGTTGTCACCGACAGGAATTAACAATGCTTTCGATTTACCCCATATGATCAATGGTAAAACTGAGCACTTTTTCCAGGTGATAAAATGGTGAAAGTGGAAATCAAATGCAGCAGACCATCCCAGTTAGACCAAAACACAAAGCGCAACATTGTTCTGAACACGCTGGCGCTTAAAGCGTGAGCATGTTTAGAGAACATGTAAGCATTGGCGTTGTGATTTATGGGTAAGTTGAGCCGCATAATGTTTCCAAATACAGTATCCTTAATCAGGATAGCTTTTAGCATGTGACAGCAACATACTTTAAGCTATACTATATCGGTGCTGACGTGACAGGTCAGTGATGACGCAGTGCATTTCCAATGCCCCGGACATCAGTGCTCTTCACTGATTTTTCATCCAAAATTCACTTCACATACCTAACAGTATAAAACACCAAATAACTAGAATTATAACTATTACTGAGACACCTGGCTGGCCTCAGCAGCTTGTGACAAACATGACCAGTCTGTTGCGCGGCGTTTTAAAGCGTCGTGCCACTGGAGACAGGCCTCGAACGCTCGCAACGCGGCTGTGAATCGTGTTTAGTGCAGCCGTTGGTGGTGTCCGTGTGATGAGAAGCACACCGGCTTGAAATACGTAGCTAATCGCCAGGTTCTTTAAGGTGATGTGCGGCACTTATAAGTATCTTCCATGGAGGGCGCCCTGGTAATAGCGTTGAAAAGCCCTGATGATCTGGGAGGCGCACTGCTTGTGGATATCCGAGCTGTACCTTCAGAGGTTAATGGAGCATGTTGGGGCGACGCATGTCAAGGATTCATCCGAAGCCTCCTGCCGCCGAGAGGAACAGCGGCTTTGCGGTAAGAGGCTGGGTATCGCCGGAGTAGGCCTCTCATACTGTCCTGCACGCGTCATATCTAGCAAACCGACCGGTACACAGACGTCAGATAAAACGCTCAAACATTCAAAAGTGTATTTTGATTTTCTGATACCACAGTGTTGCACCGCCACCAGTGCTGTCCGTTGGTCACCGTGTAGCGCTCCTAAGAACATCGCTCGAGGCTAGGGGCGCGTCAAGACACCCGCAGTGAATGTTCCAGAGGATGCCGAAAACTTGGGTGCGATTACACAACACGCCGGAAAGTTATCCCCAGAAAGCCTCGTCGGTAAATTGCTTCCTCTTTCAACATAAGCGGGCGTTGGGCTTGTAATTGTATGGGTCGATTTCCACTCCACTTATTGCTATGCCATATGATAGATTAATGAATCCTCAGAATCCTGGATGCTAATACTGCTAATACTGCACATTGTGGGTGAGCGACACATTTATCAAGGACAGGGAACATTTGTCGTACATAGCTTTCGTTTAATGTAAGGGTTCATCCATCCGTAGTGAAAACAAGTGGTTTCAAATCCAATTCTAGGTTTCTGGAGTAATAATTCAGCCTATGGTGCGGAATAATCTAACCTTATGTCCAGACGAAGGATCGAATTACATATGTCCACACACACAAAGTCCATCCGTGCTGAGGGACAGTGAGGAGCCTTGCTGGGCCAGGTTTTCATCGGGCGTGGTCGCGGGTTAACGCGACTCTGGCGTCGGCCGGATCAACAGTGTTGCACCTGATGCCTCCCAGCCCTTGTCCGGTCGTCGAAATGGGTGGCCTGGTCCAAACCTGCCACATCGTTTGCCAGGCAGTCAGCAGTTTCGTTTCCATGATTGAAACTGGCGTCAGCCAGTCGTCAATGCAGAGTTGCTGTTGTGTTTGTGAAAGGCTGGGAGCCTGTCATATAACGTGTGCACCAGGCTCTGTAGTTTAGCAGACTGTTGAAGCATATGGCCAGAAAGCGCAGCAAATGCTTACCTGATTTTGGGCCCGGGATGAGGCGGATCTCGTTGAAATGCCTGAGGTCCGAGGCAAGCAGACCGTGCACAACCTCCCGCGTTTCCAAACAGCATCAGCTGTGTACGCGACCCCCTATGGTTTTCGGAGGATACCTCTGTGTAATGTCGTGCAGTAGCGTCTAAGTTTTTGGTATTTCCCTGGCATTCATGGCACGAGTTGTGGCGTGTCCCCGACAATTTTGCTGTCTGAGCAGCTGCCTTCTCTTACGAGCACTATAGATCAATCCACGGCTGATGCGGGCGACGGGCGGCAACTGACCATCACCCACAATACTGGGGAACGCGCGGCTGGCCTCCAACGCTGCTTAAGGGCATGTGCAGTTCAGTAAGTTCAATCTCGGGAAAAATTTGGTTTTGACCGGGCGTTCAGGAGTGAATTGTTCACTTGGCAGCATGCCAATTATTGCTTGTTACGAGATGTTTTTAAGATGGGTGAAAGTGCAATGGATGAAAGTGAAATGAATGAAAGTGAAAGTGAAATGGATGGGATGGGTGAAAGTGAAACAGATCACATATTCCACGGCAGCGAGTCGGCTTCTTCGAAGCGATGCCTCCAGTAGTCACGTCGTGACGCCTATTAGCCAATCCAGGCAATATTTGTGACCACAATGCTGTAAACCTGTTCTTACACTGATGACACATAACTCGTAATCATTGGCCTGCTTGAGGCATCTAAGGTACTATTTCTCACAAATCGTGATCATTCTGGGTATTTTGCAAAGATACGTGGAACGTTACCGTTGGCTTTCCGCAGCACTGGTTTTGTGTCGCGGAACAAAAGCAGTGGCTTCCTGGCACCAAGTTTTGTTTTGTGGATGCGCCTTTTCTACCGCCTTGAACTTCGGCTCGTGTTGATTTAAGTCAGGGGCGGATTCAGTATTTGTCAAAAAGGGACCACGCTTCGCTGTTGTACCCTCTGAAACATGGTGTTCCACTAAAAAGTGTCCCCGGGCATTGAACACTTCATTTCCTTTTTTCACCCGAAATGGTCCACCGTACTTGACCACTGTACTCCGAGGGGTAAATTTTCCGTTGTGTCATCATTTCTTGTTAAATCTTTTTAACTGAAAGCCAAGCCAAGAGCTAACAGAAGATAAGACAGATTAAGTGTGAGGAAGATAATAATAATATTCACCATGTATCAGAAATAAATAAACTGAATTTAAATAGAACTGAAATAACTACATCGAATTAAACACTGGCCCTATTCAATTAGAGTGCACCATTCATCCTTTCTGTCCAACGATAACCAACGAAGGTCAATGGAATTTGTTCATTCAGTTGTTGTGCTACTTAAGAAAGGATCTCAGAGATGTATGGCTTCGTCTAACACTCTGTTGCTGCATCAGATTGAACAATGCCCTAGAAATTGGCTTCGCTGAATCCATGGTCTGACTTTGACCTGCCGTAGGTTAGCAACCTAACAAAGTATACCTAATGGCTTATACCAAGCGATCCGCTATTTATTTGTCTACAGCTATGCAAAAATTTGGCATGCGCCGTGCTGCTCGAAAACCATTCCGTAAAAGCTTTTGGGGGTTTAGTTTGACCTCCACCCGAGCACGTGTTATCACCTTAGTCGTCATTTACCATATCTTCTTTCATTGCCATGCGGGCCCCGCCGAGAGCAACAGGGCCTATGACATTTGGGGTCTCGTACCTGGCCCTGCTCAGTCGGCGTGCCCGGTCGACATGAGCGCATTGCCGGCATAGTGTCTCCTGTTTGGTATTCTGGGTCCCTGACCAGCACAGTGGACCCCTCACTGTTGCAGGGGCCCGGCCAGTGCAAGAGACCTTCCGATTAACACTTGCAGACCCCAACCTCGCCCCTGCATGGGAAGGCGGTTACCTAGCGCTCAGACCGGCACAGAACAGACTGATCGGCGTCGGTGGTTCCAGCTGGCTAACGCAGGCTATTTCATGCGGTCACCGATCGGTACATGAGGTTCTGTGACTAGCATTTAACGTTTGATATGTTACCGTCCGACTTTCGCGCTGGGGTCTTTTACCGTGACCTCCGCTCTGTACCTCGAACGCTCCAATTAAGCCCTTGGTCGTCGACCCCAAGGTCAAAAGGTCCCTATGAACCTTCGGGGCCTGACAACCTGAAGGGGAGTCGGGGGTATTTGCGTACATGCACGCAGACGTCGCAGCAAGAGGACATCGCGATTGTCACGCTATTCGTCACTCGCCATTCGCCACTCGTCATGCGTCACTCGTCTTACGTCACTCGTCATTTTCAGTTTTTCCAGCACAGTGGGCCATCCAGGTTAGTTTGAGACTTAACACGCGCCCTTGTGGCCGGCTGGATACCCTTCACTCGGGTGGGGGTGGGGGTGGGGGGCCAATTTGATCCCCTGAGATTTTGGAAACCAAGAGAGCTAGACACCAAATTTATGGGGTGTGTCAACCTGTACGTGAACTCACTTATATCAATGTTTCACGTTCCTGGGGCATGATCTTCGGGTTAAATGACGTCAAATAAGGTCGAAGTCCAGGTTGGTCTCCAAAGTGTCCCCAGAACCTAGATAACCGTTTCTAAGCAAAAGGTCACATGCTCATTTAATGCTAATGACCTTGTTTGACCTTTTGAAGGTCGTGGTGACCAAAATTATACCAGACTGTTCTGAGTTTTGCATTTAAATAAGCGACAAAGATTACGCTAGGCATTATGTTCCGAGAAACAAAATGTTGACCTGGGTCATTTTAGGCGAATGACCTTTTCCCGCCTTTAAGAAGTCCATATAATATGTATAATGCGGTTCCTGCTATCAAAAAATTCAAAATGAGCACCCGAAACTACCCCATTTAGCAAGCCCTAGAGTTAAAAAACAGGTTGGTTTTGACCTTGGTCTGACGTTCACACCTGACCTTAGGTCAATATAATTGGCCCATTCCACTGTTGTATTGCCCAAGAAAGCATCTCAGAGATGTATGGCTTCGTCTAGCACTCCGCTGTTGCATCAGATTGAACGATTCCCCAGAAATTGACTTCGCAGAAACCATGGCCTGCATTTGGTCTGCCATAGGTCAGCAACCTTACAAGGTACACTTACATTTATGATGCCAAACGACCCGCTATTTATTTATCTACAACTATGCAAAATTTTGTTGCGCTACATCACGCCGTTCGGAAACTATTCTGGAACAACCTTCGGGGGGGGGGGGGCATTTGACCCCCACCGAGCGCCTGGTAGAGTCCCAAAGAACTTCGAAATGACCTCGCGCGGCCCGACCTGACGGGTAAATTATACGACACACTGTGCAGCAACTCTTGGGAAGATCACAACAGCCCTTCTGAAAGCGCGCAAACTGTTTCTTTGTCTGCTCTCGCACGCCAGGCGTGGAGCAGTTCCTAGTGCCGCCCACTCCTTGTTCCCGGAACGCTGTGAAAGGTGGCAAAGCCGGCGGCGAGCCAGCGCCGGCGATACCGGTGACGGCTGGCAACAGCGGTGAAAAAAGCTTCCGATTTACTGAACAGAAGCGGTAACAAAAATAGACACTTGCGAGCTGATTGGGGACAGACTTGCGAAAATGGAAACAAGTTACAGCATGGCATCCCACTTAAGGCAAACTAAAAAACTAGGATTGGCCTGTACCCGCTAACGCTTGCAGTGTGAGCTTGTGTAGAGCGTATGTCATAACATTAACGTTGTGCTGCAGGAGCAAGTTGATCCACAAAATGTCTCCAAGCATATAAATTTTATCAGGATAGCTTTTAGCATGTAACAGAAATAAACTAAAAAACTGTACCATGCCAGTGCCGACGTCATGGGCCAGTAATGATACAGTGCTTTTCCAATGCCCCATCAGATCAGTGTTTTCGCAGACTTTGCAGCCAAGACCAACCTTACACAGGTAACAGCATACAATAACAAATAATTAGGTTTATGACTAGTCGTAAAAAACGTGGCTAGTCCCAGCACCTCGTGATGAATATGATCAGTCTCCTACGCGGCGTTTTAAAGCGTCGTGCCATTTGAGACAGGCTTCCAACGCTCGTAACGCGACTGGGAATCGTGTTCAGTGCAGGGCTGTAGGTCGCCGTTGGTTGTGTTCATGTGATGAGAAGCATACCGGCTTGAAATACGTAGCTACTCGTCAGCTTCTTTAATGTGATTTACGACACTTTTACGTTTCTTCCATTGAGGGCGTCGCTGGTAATACGTTAAAAAGGAACGCCAAATCAGGAAGGTTGTTTGTGGATATCCAAACCGTAGCTTCAGACGTCAACGGGGGACGTTGGAGCGCCGCATATCAAGGATTCATCTGGAGCGACACTTGTCATGGGTTCTCACCTTGACCGTCGTTGGCCTCGTCCCTGCTCGCGATCAGAGATCAGCCCGCGGGGCATCCGGATGGACAGCCAATGTGCGTCGGGCTCACGCGTCGCGGGGTCATCCGGGCACCCGCCCTTCTCGCCGTCGTGTATATAATGGCGGGAGGGGATTTGGGGCCATCAGTCGACCTCAGGAGTCCAGCAACACACATATCACACCATGAAGTTTGTGAGTGACTGGCGCTTTGCGTTGAAGGAGACATAACAAACCGATATCTGGTTCTGGAACGATGGCAATTGGAAGCAATGATGGCAATGACAATGACGGTATGGGTACGGCATGTGCATTGCTGTCTCAGTAACGTGTCCTCGAATGTCCTCACCCATCTCGGCCCCGGTTGTTCGCAGTGTTGCAAGCTTCGTCCAGGTCTTGGGATGTCCCCCTGAATTTTGGCCTCGTTATGAGCTGCTCACCGCTTTTGTCCGGCAGCGACACCAAGCGGTGTGAGGAGGGTCGCTTGTATCCCCTCCTTACCACCTTCGACCTCGCTCGGTGCACGTCTCCTATCTCCAGTATTGCCAGCCCGTGGACACTGAATTCCTCATTGGGTCTTAAGCGCAACCTCCGGGACGTGTCATCCTCTCAACATACCTGAGACGTGCACGCTCCTGGCGTCAGCCTCATCCGAGCTGACCCGGCCCGACCTGGTCGGCAGGTGCTGCTCGCCGCTGTGCTGCTGGCCTCTGCCGCCGCCCGGCCTCAGGACGCCATCCTGCCTGAAGTGATCAGCTCGCGGCACATGCAGAACGAGGACGGCTCTTTCGCGTACGGGTACGAGCAGACCGACGGCCAGGTGGTGGACGTGCAGGGCGAGCAGCGCCAGATTGGTGACGAGGTCGGCACCGTCATGAGCGGCAGCTACAGCTTCGTCGGGCTCGACGGCGTCGTCTACACGGTCACGTGGACAGCCGACGAGAACGGCTTCCGGGCGACGGGCGATCACTTGCCGCGGAGCGTCTGAGGCACGCCGCCGATGTGACCTGCCGCTGACCTGACCTGCTGCCGACCAGACCTGCCGCGTCCCGGGCAGGTGTCTGTCGGTGCCCGCCGAGGTATGTGTGGGATGTGCAAACGCTGGTCAAGCGAAGTGCACTCGGTCGCCGGACTCGGTGATAAAAGAGACGTGCATGCGGCTGCCTTCACGGTCTCAGCGCTGGTGTCTGTGTCTCGCTGCGTACGCGAATGTGCATTGGGGAGTCTGCATCTCGCTGCACGCTCGGCTACCTGCTGCTACAGCTTGTGCATGCCATGTCATGCCATGCCATGCCAGCCATGTGCAGGCAAATCGATTAGCAATACACATCAGCTGCTCGGAGCCTTTGTTTACGCTGCGCTCACATACATTCACTTGGGGTGATCGTGCGGAGACATCCCAGCGGCTCAGGCAATCGGTCGAAGAAAGGCTGGAAGACGGATTCATCCCCTCAACATGCTCGCTTTTGATTGTTTTGTATTCTTTCTGTGGGACAGGCCACGCAACGACGAACAGCCACACATGCATATGACGGATGGTTTTAGGATCCGGAGACGACGTGAACCTCGTCGGGAGTGAGGGGAAGAAATGGAATGTGAAGAACAGCCTAACAACCTGTTAAAAACGAACTCTAGTGGCGTAGTTGTGAAAATGCCATTTTGTTAAGTAAATCAGGATGAGCCCATATTGACGAAAGTGGTAAAGGCATAGGTACCCAGATCTCTATTTGTATTTCAAACGATGCGTATGGGCACCACTCCAAAGGTCAGTAGCGACGAGGTATTCTGGAGTTCTCTGATATATATATATATATATATATATGTATTCATATATATTCATATATATATATTCATATATATATATATATATATATATATATATATTCATATATATATATATATATATATATATATATATATATATATATATATATATGTATATGTAATGTTTCACGTATGCGTATAAACGCAAGTATATGAAAGTTTACGCTTGTGTTACCTCTGACAAAATTTGCGCTCTGATTTTGGGTTCTAGGGACATTCGAGAATTCCTACGTTCTCTACACGCTTACGCAGAAATATTTTTTAACAAAAAATCTGACTTAGCGAGGCCCTTGTGATGGCGAGAACGCGGTCGCGGTACATTCATCGTTGCTCAAAACGTGGTCCATTTCACTCATGTTAACAATTTGTTGTCACCGACGGGAGTGAAACAATGCTTTTGATTTACCCTATGTAATCAATGGTAAAAATGAGCGCTTTTTCCAGGTGACAAAACGGTGAAAGGGGAAGTAAAATGCAACGGACCATCCCAGTTGGACCAAACACAAAGCGCAATATTGTTCTGAACTCGCTGACGCTTAAAGTGTGAGCAAGTTTAGAGAATATGTAAGCATTGGCGTTGCGATTTATGAGTAAGTTGAGCCGCATAATATTTCCAAATACAGTAGCTTTAATAAGGATAGCTTTTAGCATGTGACAGCAACATACTTTAAACTATACTATATCGGTGCTGACGTGGCAGATCAGTGATGACGCAGTGCATTTCCAATGCCCCGGTGATCAGTGATCTTCACAGATTTTTAAGCCAAGTTTCACTTCACATACCTAACAGTATAAATACCAAATAACTAAGATCACAACTAGTCCTGAGAGAATTGGCCGACCTCAGCAGCTTGTGACAAACATGATCAGTCTGCGGCGTTTTAAAGCGTCGTGCCATTTGAGACAGGCCTCGAACGCTCGCAACGCGGCTGTGAATCGTGTTCAGTGCAAGCCTGCAGGCTACCGTTGGTGGCGTCCGTGTGATAGAAGCACACCGGCTTGAACTGCGTAGCTAGTTGTCAGCTTCTTTAAGGTGATGTGCGGCACTTATAAGCATCTTCCATGGAGGGCGCCCTGGTAAAAGCGTTAAAAAGCCCTGGTGATCTGGGAGGCGCACTGCTTGTGGATATCCGAGCTGTACCTTCAGAGGTTAATGGAGCATGTTGGGGCGACGCATGTCAAGGATTCATCCGAAGCCTCCTGCCGCCGAGAGGAACAGCGGCTTTGCGGTAAGAGGCTGGGTATCGCCGGAGTAGGCCTCTCACACTATCCGGCACGAGTCATATCTTGCAAACCGACCGGTACACAGACGTCAGACAAAACGCTCAAACATTCAAAAATGTACCTTGATTTTCTGATACCACGGTATTGCACCGCCACCAGCGCTGTCCGTTGGTCGCTATGTAGCGCTCCTAAGAACATCACTCGAGGCTAGGGGCGCGTCAAGACACCCGCAGTGAATACCTCAGAAGATACCGAAAACTTGGGTGCGATTACACAACACGCCGGAAAGTTGTCCCCAGAAAGCCTCGTCGGTGAATTCCTTCCTCTTGCAACATAAGCGGGCGTTGGGCTTGTAATTGTATGGGTCGATTTCCACTCCACTTATTGCTATGCCACATGATAGATTTATGAATCCTCAGAATCCTGGACGCTAATCCTGCTCTGAATTGTTTTTAGTCCCACATTGTGGGTGAGCGACACATTTATCAAGGACAGGGAACATTTGTCGTACATAGCTTTCGTTTAATGTAAGGGCTTCACCCATCCGTAGTGAAAACTAGTGGTTTCAAATCCAATTCTAGGTTTCTGGAGTAATAATTCAGTCTATGGTGTGGAATAATCTAACCTTATGTCCAGACGAAGGATCGAACTACATATGTCCACACACACAAAGTCCATCCGTGCTGAGGGACAGTGAGGAGCCTTGCTGGGCCAGGTTTTCATCGGGCGTGGTCGCGGGTTAACGCGACTCTGGCGTCGGCCGGATCAACAGTGTTGCACCTGATGCCACCCAGCCCTTGTCCGGTCGTCGAAATGGGTGGCCTGGTCCAAACCTGCCACCTCGTTTGCCAGGCAGTCAGCAGTTTCGTTTCCATGATTGAAACTGGCGTCAACCAGTCGTCAATGCAGAGTTGCTGTTGTGTTTGTGAAAGGTTGGGAGTCTGTCATATAACGCGTGCACCAGCCTCTGTAGTTTAGCAGACTGTTGAAGCATATGGCCGGAAAGCGCAGCAAATGCTTACCTGATTTTGGGTCCGGGATGAGGCGGATCTCGTTGAAATGCCTGAGGTCCGAGGCAAGCAGACCGTGCACAACCTCCCGCGTTTCCAAACAGCATCAGCTGTGTACGCGACCCGCTATGGTCTTCGGAGGATACCTCTGTGTAATGTCGTGCAGTAGCGTCTAAGTTTTTGGTATTTCCCCGGCATTCATGGCACGAGTTGTGGCGTGTCCCCGACAATTTTGCTGTCTGAGCAGCTGCTTTCTCTTAGGAGCACTACAGGTCAATCCACGGCTGACGCGGGCGACGGGCGGCAACTGACCATCACCCACAATGCTGGGGAACGCGCGGCTGGCCTCCAACGCTGCTTAAGGGCATGTGCAGTTCAGTCAGTTCGATCTCAGGAAAAATTGGGCTTGATCTGGCGTTCAGGGGCGAATTGCCAATTATCATGCCAATTATTGCTTGTTACAGGATGTTTTTGAGACGCATCTATGGCATGTTTCCGCGAGGCCCTTTCTTTCTTAGTTTGGACACTGCGGGCACGTCGGATCGACCACCTCTCATCGCCCCCCCCCCCCCTCCCCCAACAGTCGTCATGAAAAATAGTAGATTAGGGCGAGGGTCAAGCACTTCGCAGCGCCGCGCAAGCGCTTCACGACCCTGCATCGGACACGCGACCTCTCCTGTGCCCGACACGCTGCCGCTCCGGTGTCGAACGTGCGTCCACCGTAGTGCCGAACAGGCACCGACTCCAGTGCTGGATACGCGACGTCTCCTGAGCCGGATAACTGACCTCTTCTGTGCCGGACACGCGGCAGCTCCAGTGCCAAAAGCGCATCCATCCCAGTGCTCGACGGCAGCCCCCGTGTCAGACGCGCGCCGTCTCTTGCGCTGGATATCCGGCCTCTCTTGTGCCGAAAACACGGTCACCCTAGTGGACGACGGCTGCTTCTGTGCCGGACATGCAGCCCTTCCCGTGCTGGACCCACGGTCGGTCCAGTACCAGATACGCGGCCGGTCCAGTACTGGACAGGCGACCCGTCCAGTACCGGATACGCGACCATTCCTGTGGCGGACAGACATTCGTGTCAGACACGCGGCCGCTGCCGTGTTTGGAAACCGGCCGCTTTTGTGTCGGACGTTCGACAGCCCCACGGACTCGAAACAGTGACGCCGCAGTGAGAGGCTCATCGCCGCTACAATGACGCACTGGCACCGCGCGATCTGCTACGATGCAGTATACGCCCCGCAGTATAGTACGCCCTGTTCTATCTTTAAGAGTTCATGATACGTGATCATTAGGTCTTAGGAGATCCACAGTTGGAACATGTGATGTGCTGTGCGTGGATATGCCCATAACAGGATAGCGGACAAATGCTATCAGCGGTTATTAAATCTACGCTGCACAATTGCTATTTTAAAGGGTCGCGATCTTGTCCTACGAGCGGTGCTGGAACCAGGATTGTTGCGAAACGCTAACCAAGGTCGTCATTGGACGCGATAGTCCAAATCCAGAATCCAAAATAACCCAAAATCGCCCCAAATCCAAAATAACCAGCCAATCTCGCTAAGTGCGACCCATCACTCGGACATTGACCCGCCATCCATGTAATCCAGGCCATGAAATAAGTTATCCAGTGCTGGATTTCTGGTTGATGGTTCTGGCTTTGGGAGTAAATATTCCCAATGCGCGGAATATCAAAGCTTGAAATTCGAACTTGAGAACCTATGGAAAACTGTGAATCTTCGTTTCAGGCCATGCTCCGACAGAACATGGCAGCGTTTCAAATCGAGATGACGTGGCTTCTAGCATCAAAAAAGGAGTGTGCGGCCTGCCAGCAAAGCTGCGGACCGTGATTTTTATGGATGGGCTGAACCCTGCAAAGCCGACGTGTTCATCGGCATTAAGCCTGCTGCTCCGGCCACTTGTGCACTGGGACCTGTGTCCCAACCAGCGGGACTCCTGGCATGGCCAGCAAATGATACTTTTGTGGTTGGGGAAAATTCCAGAAACGATTTTCTTTAAAATATGACGCATTGCATTCTGTTTATTTTTGTTCCGTGTGATTTATCCCACTAGAAGCTATATCGCAACGGTTTCTTATCTACCTATTTCCAGGCAACAGTTGAGACTGTTCCAAATTTCGTCGGCGACAGAAGACTTGTCTTCCCCTGGCTGGCAAAGATCGCATGCTGAGCGGGGCACCTGGTAGAGGAAGCCAGTCATACACGCACAGGTTACAATGAGGGGAAACGCATCCCACCCACGATAGCGAGGAGATGCTTTGAGGGTTTTTGTGGGATATGGGACTCCGAATTAACCAGCCGTCGCTGCTTAACTGGAAGGAGGCCAGACTGTCACCGCGTCTTATATATATATATATATATATATATATATATATATATATATATATATATGTATATATACATGAGTGCAAATGTGTACATGTATATATATATATATGCACATCTTTCGATATTGCATATAATTTGTCATAAAATACATATGTTTTATTATTTCTATTGCATCTTTATCTGAAAAAACTAAAACTATTTCATGAAATGGTGATACTGAATAGGGCTGAACGTTTCAGCTGAAGCCATTATCAAAAATTCGATGAAGGGGCCAGGCTCAAGAACAAATATGTTCCCGATACTTGGGTAAGGCGAGTCCAGATGAAGCAAACCCACCCCGTCCATAAATAGCTGGCGCAAGAGCAATCCTTAGCTCCAGCAAGGACAATGCAGGATTAGAAAGGCAAAAGAGGCCTACACGGATACACCGTCTTGTCATGACGTCTCGTCCTACCATGATCTGCGGTCTTGAGTGCACCAGCCGCTGGAACCAACGTTTGAGTAAGCGCTGCTAACCGTTATTCATCCGGCCTGGTTTGAAAATGCTGCTCTTCGCGATTGTTCATCACTGAATCAGTTTGCATGTGATCCCGAGGGTATGGAAACGTGTAAGCTCATCACTAAGGGCGAGTGTACGCTGTGTGCCCCCCCCCCCCCCCCCGCCCGCCTTCCCTGTCGACTAATGTCACTTGTGATGAAATTAATAAAACATTAAAATCAAATGTTTTCGCCATCACGTTAGCAGGATTTTCTGCTTGGCTTGCGCTGGTATCCGGCAAGTGCCTGGCCCCTGGTCTTCGTTTCATATGAAGGGCTCCTTTTTCTGAACAGCCATCGATAGCATGCGATGAATAAGTATGTAGAGCACTGGCGGTAAATGGAAGATAGTTAATTTAATAAATATGCAATTATCTGCCAGTTTTGGGGCTTGCTATCAGCTACTGGATAGCAACTAATTGGTGATTCTGTAAAACATATTATCATGCTAAATGCGTCTGTAAATGTGTGAAATGATGCAATGATGCAATGGTGGGCGCCTTTGATTGATGGAGGGCGTAAACAGCGCTTTTATTATGATGTCAGAAGCTATAGCCGGGAGCGCAAATGCTTAGGAAGAAGACATTTCAAAGCCGGGTAGTGGTGTATATAGGCGTCGCTTTACATAATGTTGTTGCAGGGACGGGTGCACTGGTTTGAGCGTTTTGAGCGGCCGTCCATGCGTAACGCATGAATGGAAGAGAATGCTGGCGCGTAACGAAAGCGTATAACAAAGGCGGAAGGTGAAAATTTTGGGTAACAGAACGCTTTACTGATGTGTAGTTGCAGTTTATGATATGCAAATGATGCATGGCATGTGATGATGGTGAAATGAATGAAAATCTAACTAAACGTAAAAAACAAATCAAAACCTTAAATATGGTGCCGTTGGCTACCACTGATGACCAGGAACACACCCGTGATTTGCCTTGCATCTCTAGCTCACTTTGGGGAACAAGCGGACGTTTGTTTTTTGGGACGTTACGAGTGGCATAGCCTGACCACAGGAAGGTCGAGCACAATCGAGCATAATCAGTGCTGCATCAGATTCAGAGCATCAGATTGTCGAGCATTACCAGTGCTGAGCAAGGGAGAGGGAGGGTTTAAGATGATGGAAGATACGTAACGAATTCCACAAAACGGGGGGGGGGACGAGACGGCCGGCTGAGAATTACTAGGCTTGTTCGTCCCCACGAGACGCTGTGAAGTGATCATAATTATATATTGTGTCATGGGGTACATAACACTGCTTCACTTTAAAACTACGGACATCATTTGAAATGAAAACGTCGAGGAGCAACAGGGACAAACGGTGATCAACACATTCACAAATAACGATGATTTGCGCACTCGGCGGTGAGGAACGTTTCGATATGGGAGGTGATGAGCATTTCTTCCCCTAGCAATAGGCCCGCCGTATCCGTGATGCCCTGGGAGTGCGGTCGTGCTATGCCATAAGAAAGACTAACCTGTTGCCAATGCCCTGCTCTCTGCGGAAAATAACAGGCCTGCTATGGTGAAGATGAATGCTGTCTGCGCATTTAGATGTTAATGTCGCCATTAACCACGCATCCTGCCAACTGTGCTGTTTGCAGTGCTTCTGTAAGTTGGCATTGCGATCCAGCGGAACAGCATTGAATGAATTATGGCGTGCTGCAGCTATGGCATAATATCCTTCCTCAGAGAGCCAGGTCGCTTCAACAATCCCAAGGAAAAAGCGTAAACACGGCTAGCGCTTACATAGGTGAAATACAAACGGTTCATTTAATTGTTATATCCTACGCGCACACGTTTTCGTCCTGACGATGAAAACATTACTAACGTTCGCCCCTTTTAATCTATGTTTGGGATGGCGCTCAACCCACATTGCCCAAACGACAGCAGATTTACCAAAAGGTAGGAGGATTAGTTGGAGTTTAGTCTGGACCAGTGCTTAAGAGCATTAAAAAATGCAACAACAAATGCCTGGCCGCTGCTGATCACATGATCCATGCGAACAGGCCGAGATTCGGTCAGCCGAAAGGGAAGCGACCTTCATGCATCGCGAATTGGCTTGGAGCGCATTTCCAGTTATAATTCGGGCTCATCAGTGGTTACTTACAACATGACAATCTCATTTCAAAACCACAGGTAAGCGAAGTTGATCCCCTTCTGGGGAAATGCTATATCTTCACATCCGGTTCTAAGCTCTGACAGCCATACGGCGGCTAACGTGCACTTGGGCATAACGGCACAGAGAATAGGCCCAGCCCTAACGCTGTGTGCATAGGTCGTACACTCGGGGAGAATGAATAGCAGGCTCAGACGGTACAGTACGTGGTGAGTGCAGCTATCTGGCGGTCTGCGCAATCTCGAGTGAGAACACGTGCAATGCGAAATAAGTCACGATGCCTTGATGTCGGAGAATACCAACATAGCATGCGACGATTCCTCTTATCCTTGCTCTTGAGTCTTGCCAGGTTTACCTCCTGCATAACCACTTTTCGTCAATGTCATTCAAGGACGTAATCACCATCAGCCAAAGCTTGTCAAAAATGAAGAAACGGCCAGAGTCAAATTTATCAGCCCCAATCCCAAGGCCAATCACAACTGTTTTCTTCCGTGCCTGAAATGTTTGATGAGCTTTCTCCTCGCGCGGTGAAGGCAAAACCAAATTTGACGAAAGCTCACAGGCCTGTGGTGAACAGGGTCGTGGCCCATCCACAAGTCTGATTTTCTTAGATAACGCTAAAGTTACAACATGACACTCGGTGACTTTTGAGACACCAACTAACGAGACGACTAGAGGCTGAGTGAATCACAACTGCACCGAATCCGCGGGCAATGCCGACGGATCGCGACCGTGCGGCGGGCGCGGGGGAGGGGTGGTGGGACCGGTCGCGGCCAGCAGCTCTGGACTGCATGGCTGCTCAGCCAGCTGTCCGGTGACGTCGGCCGGCTCTTGGTCGGACTCCGGCCTGGTCGACTTGTACGCGGGGGATGGCAGTTTCCCCCTGGCGGCCGATGCCTAAACGATGACAGTTGCTGCCTCTGAAGCCATCCCTCACTTTGGTACCCCGGTGCTTTGTCGGAGCTTGTTTTGCACCACCCCAGACTCTAATTGCGGCTAACCGATGACCACGACCTGACTGGTCTGACTGTTCCATGACCTGATGACCTGACCTGACTGTTCCATGACCTGACTGATCGTGTCTGCTGTGACGCACGTGACGCACATGGAGTGATCTCCTACCCCAAGCAGTGCGGCGGGACATTGTCACCTGGGTATTTGTTGGTAGCGGCGCGCGCGAGGCAGTCGTGGCGCTGCTGGGCGCCGGCCGGCGCACGAGACTGCACCTCGGTGGCACTGTCGGAAACACTGTTGGCTGGCATGGCGGGGCTGACGGCCTTCAAATTACAGGTGCTCTTAACAGTGGACAGTCGCGCCGGTTTAATGTAGACATTTGGTGACGCACTTTTTCATTGTGAGCCCGAATCCGCGGGATCGAGGTCCGAGGCTGGCGCTGCGCCTTCACAACAACGTATTTTTGGTAGGGCTGAACGAGGTTTCGACATGATGTACTGACCACACAGTAATACGTGCGGCTGATGTGTGTTTCGCCAGTTAGCAGGTCAGTTTAGCTCAGAGGCCAGGAAGTGTGATATTCGCCATGCGTTTTTTTACCTCGCATGTATCTGCACCTGTCACTGTCGACGAAACACTGCAGAACAAATTCAGACACCTCCGCACTGTGACATCCGACCCCCGTATCCTCTATCTTGCTTCATCCTGCATCCTCGCGACATCCCGTTTGTCCGGGGGGGGGGGGCTGCATGCCGTAGCCACGAGTGGGCCGAGAGGCCCCGTGGGAAGGGGACCCCCACAGGATACTCAGCGCACGTGCGCGGGTTAACACGCGCCCGGGTGGCCGGGCTAGATACCCTACGCTCGGGTGGGGGGAGGGGTCAATTTGACCCCCTGAGATCTCTGGAACTAAGAAAGCTAGAAACACCAAATTTACAGCGTGTCTTGACCTTTACGTGAAATCACTTAGATCAAAGCATCAGGTTCCTAGGTCACGACCTACTGGTCAAAAAAGGCCAAACAAGGTCAACTTCCGGGCTGGTCTCCAGGGTGACCCCAGAACCTAGATGACCATTCTTAGCGAAAGGTCACATGCTCATTCAAGGTCAGTGACCTTTTTTGACTTTTTGAAGGTCAAGGTGACCAAAATCATGCAAGATTGCTTTGAGTTTTGCATTTGACTAAGCAACAAAGATTATGCCAGGCAGTATGTCCCTAAAACAAAATGTTGACCTGGGTCATTTTAGGTCAATGACCTATTCTGACATCTAAGAAGTCGATGGAAGATGTATAATGCGGTTCCTGCGATCAATAAATTCGAAATGAGCACCAGAAACTACCCCATAAAGTAATCTCTAAAGTAACAAAACACTCCGTTATTAGATCCAGATTGAAGGATTTCCTAGAAATTGCCTTGCTGAAACCATGGCCTGACTTTGACCTGCCATAGGTCAGTGACCTTACAAAGTACACCAAATTTTTTATGCCAAACGATCCGCTATTCAATTGTCTACAGCTATGCAAAATTTGGCGCGGATACGTTGCGCCGTTCGGAAACAATTCTGAAAAAACCTTCGGGAGGTCAATTTGACCCCCACCCGAGAGCGTGTTAAAGCTCAGCGGTTAGACTCCCTCGGGCGCATGCGAGTCTGCCCCATCGTTAACCATTTTCCTTCATTTAATAGCCCTGAAATGATCATTTCTGGTCGAAAGAGCTGTAGTTCAAGCAACCAATCAACCTCCGCACTGCACACAGTCGTCACGATGCCAATGCGTGTGTTTGCGGGTACGGTGTGTACTTCCGACGCTTCTTCTCGTAAGGTTCCGTCCTTGAGCCCCACCCAGTTCCCAACAGAGCAAGACCCGTCCAGTTCGCTCCGCAGCGTTCCCTTTTCCTTGCGCTCTCTCCTACGCTCCGTCGTACCTCACGATAACTGATCCGCCGGGAGATGGCGCCGCGGTTCGCGGCGTCCCTGAGGAAGGCTGCAGAGCAAATATAGTGTAACGATCTCGGCATACAGGACGTCGGGCTTTTGCGCAGGCGTAGAGAAAAATTAGTTCCCCTTAAGGAGTGAGCTAATTGGTCTTCTCATCAGGAAGGTTCAGCAAGTTATTCGGGCGACCTTTAAGTTTATACGTGGTTTTCGCTCAAACGCTTTCACTGAACACAAAGACCACATTGAAAATGCGCCAACCAAAGCTGATTATTGACTTGCTCAAGAAGATGCTGCCCGGCTAGCACAGATTTTGCCGAGACGGGCTCCCGCTGGCACCACTCCGATCGCTAAACCTTAATCCGCTTTGGGGATCCTGCCGCTTAGGGTTCCGGCTCAGCCAAAATATTTGGCCTTGTCGTAGATAAAACCTCACTTAGGAATCACAACTGCCACCGATTGTCAAGCGCTTCAACGCGCGAGTCTGCGGCGCCTTGAAATTACATCCTTGGTACATGGTAAATCTTGCCCATCGCCCTGCCCATGGGAGTTATGTCTACCTGCGCCGTACGAAGGGGCTTCAGAAAACCGATAAGATCTAAAAAAGCTATGTTCGCCGGAGCTATGCAAAAAACGGCGATAAAAGATTATTACTCAAGCTGCCTGTGTCATGAATGGCGTTATATTTATATCACGTATACATGTGTCAGTCATGTATACGTGAGCAATGGTGAATGTGACCTTGTGAGTGACCTTGAGTGAAAGGCGTTCTTTAGAAAATCACTTTCAAGTGTGTTCCTTGCATTAAATCGGCATTATTTTTGAATTTTGAGTACACTATTACCAGCATTCTTCACCAATATCTTTCAGTCTCTGCACGTTTGTTGTGTGCTATCCCCATGCCTACATGTTTGCCATCAGCTCAAGAACTTGGACGAAGGCACTGGATAACTGTCGACAAGAAAACACTGGTTGCTACTTTCTGTTTACAAATCCACATGCGCCTTTACTACTCTGTGGCAGTTGATTTGCAGTTTCATCTGCCCCCACCCATATTTCCTAAGACAATGCACCCTTGGCTACATTGCCACTAGGTAAGCATTCACCGTCATTCGTTCGCGTCAGGCCTGACTTTCTCTTCTGTGAGCATTACGTTTAGCAATTTTGACCCATCGCGTGCCATTCTCACACCCTCCAAGGCGCATGGTAACAGCAGCTGGCTTAAAGGCGACATTTCATTTGGCAGGGTAATCGGAAAAGGAAGCCATGTGATTAAGGGCTTATTCGCAGCGACCCAAACAACAAAGATTCTATGTCGTCCACTCCCTCCCCCCCCCATGACGTCACACCGTGTAGATTCTGTGCCGTTTGATGTGCGCAGCGGCCCGGACGACAAAGATTCTACGACGCCATTCATGACGTCACACCACGTAGATTCTGCGCTGTTTGGTGTTCGCAGCGACCCGGACGACAAAGGTTTTACGTGACCTTAAGTAGAATCTTTGCAGGACTGAGAAATAGAGCAACAGATTCAGTTATAAATAGATCAACGGCGTGCCTAGCGCAGACGATGATAAATAAAAAGGTTTTGTATACATTACACAGAGCATAGTTGACAGTTTCCATTTTTACGAGCACTCATAGTACCTGCAAACGGAATTGTTTGCCTTGCGTGTGCAGCTATTGTCACAAAGGTTACGAAGAGATCACACAGGACGAGTCGTGCTATGGACAAGTTTGGCAAAGATTCTACGTAACATTAGGCAGAATATTACATTCTTGGTGCGCTGACAATACATCCTACAAACAGAGATTCCTGTCCCACCGTCCATGCACAATGCACCTGCCATCCACCGGCCAATCTGAGTCTCCCTCGTCCTGACGCAATCGCTGATGACTTCATACATGGCATATGCCCCAAACGAAATTAACTCCATACTGACTCCATCCAGGCCCAGGTACCATGACGTTTAAAGTATTGATAATTTTGGCTTTAGGTCATACAATACGTTGCTTTAGGACCCAAAACTCGGGTACGCCACCTTGGATCAAAGCCTCATCTAAAGGTGAAACACTTCATTTAAACGGCGGACGTCAGCCTCAACAAGCCAATGCACCGAAACTCGCTACCACAGCAACACAAGCGCTCATCCCATTTGTCAGTCCCTACCGCTCCGAAATGTTCCCCGATGAGTCTGTAGCCAAGTGCTGTAATCCCGTTGTAAACCTGCGGAATGCCGGCGCTCCGACCTTTCCGCTGACGGCGGCACTGACGCGCCGCGGACCCTGCGGTCGCTTTCCAGAAAGCCTTGAACCCAGCAAGGTGAACGTAAGCCCGTCGGCTGGGAGATGACGTAGACTGCGGATGAGCGCTAGCTCCTGAGCGGCTCGGACGGTCGGTCGCCCTGACCTGGGCCGATTAGCTCGGCCGGAAAAGGCATCTCAGTCTCAGCGGCGGATGAGCTCGCAGCAGAGATCACCGCCACATGGGCTGGTGTTGAGTGTGACGTTTTGTGGAAGGGTCGCGGAATGAACGACCGTTAGCCGCGAGCGTGCACTTCACCACAGGAAGGCGGGAGGGAGGAGGCTCGGGGAGGGCGCGTTCCCTGAACTTCTCTGTACGATATAATGATTTCCCAGCTTTATCGGAAGAGTAGCGTGATTATTGCACCACCAAAAATTACTGGTGTATGCACTTTGCAGAATGTTTCCATACATATACTTTTTAGATTTAACTTTACAGCTGTAAACATAAGCTGGTCTAATCCGCGACAGGAAAAATGTCATGTGCTGTACACTGAATCAATCACCTTTCATCCCGGTTACTGAGCCTGCATGGGGGGATTCAATGCTGTGGTATATCAACGTCCTATCTTTACCGTATCTAACCACATTTAAGCGTACCAGTGCGCCACTTTCTGGTCCCACTGACATTTCATCTCGCGTATCCGCCATTTCGTTTGGTGTTCGTCTCAAGGAGCTGATTCATGGCTTCGTGCACTCACATTTGTGTACATTACAGGTCCGGTGGATGGCAGAAGCCAACGAGGCTTTTCTTCTATTTTGGACCCGTATCATGCGGGGATGGTACGTGCAAAGGCAAAAATACGCAAGCACACACACACACACACACACACACACACACACACACACACACACACACACACACACACACACACACACACACACACACACCACACACACACACACACACACACACACACACACACACACACACACACACACACACACACACACACACACACACACACACACACACACACACACACACACACACACACACACATGCACGTACGCACGCTCGCAAGCACACACACACACATACACGCACGCGTGTACGCACGCACGCACGCAAGCACACGCGCGCGCGCGAACGCACGCACACACGCACGCACGCACGCACGCACGCACGTACGCACTTTAAAAACGTCACGGCCCGCGGTTTAAACGGCTGCCGCATATCGCTCAGTGACGCTTCGAAACATGCTTAAACTGGGAAGCAGCTATGACGTAGAACTCGGATGGTTGTACCCGACAGGTAGAAAAGACTCGACACTCCGTTTGCGAACTGCCGTTTCCCGACAGCGGTGTCACGATTGGAGGACAGGCTTAGGAGCCAGTCCTGCTGCGTGTGGTTAGGGCACTCTTGGTTAGATCGAAGCTTTGCGGCAGAAGATTCAGGCTCGCCTCTAGTCCGTATTGTGTGGAGAAGAGTGTGGGTTTGGTGGATAAAAGCATGATAACCGTTCAAAAGACTATCTATTTTTTCATTTGGGCCATTTGAGGAAAACAAACATATTCTGACATCGCCTGGCGTGGGTAAAAGCCTGGGCGCCTCAAGGCGTGGGATCGAACATAAATGACAACCGACGTTAGGCTTGACTCCAAGTCATCGACTGGCTGATGGGAAGCGGATTTCTGGCCAGAGACGAGAAGCCGCGTATCGTCGAAACATTGCGCTACAAAAGCGCCGGAAGCATACAGGCTGAGTTTGCTAGCCAAGATAGTGAAGAGCAGGGGCCCCACAAAGGAGCCCTGATACACTCCCTCGCTTATTGGCCGCGGAGCGCAGATTGGAGTATCAGAGAGGCGGACGCTTTATCTTTCGCAAGAAAATTAAGCCAGGCGGTGTCTGCTGTGATGCTTCAATTTTGTGAGCTATCTAGAATGGTTGGTGACATCAAAACAATTGCTCAAGTCAATGAGGTAAATATGATTACGCATGACTGCCCCACGCATCATTGTTGTGCACACGCCGCTTTTCCGAAGATGCCGAATTGTGCGAGTCACTGATCGAGCTGCTGCGAAGCGGTTATGCAGAGGACCTGCTCGTGAAAGAAGCGTCGGCAGCCGTGACGTAACTGATCCCGGACAAAGTGGTGGGTGGGGTGAGCCTAGGTGTGGGGATGCCGTCATCAGTATCCGTGGGAGTGATGATGTATCCCACGGCGTGACATGGGCGGCCTTATTCCCAGTCTCTAACCAGACATTCCTAACAAACTGGTTGCGGCACCTTGCAACAACCCTGTACCGGTATGTACTGGGAATAGAGCTGTGGGAGGAGGGGAATATAGGGAAGAAAGCGCAAACTCGCCGTTGAAACAAACCAACTCTGGGGAAGCTCTGTACCTAGGCGGGTGACGACTGACGGGTATGGACGTTGACAGTTCGACTGCCTCCTTCATGTCCTTGCTTTTTAAGAAACCTGTGGTGTTGTGTGGCGTCGAGCAAAATATGCCCGCCAAGATGGGAGGTGCCTGAATTTGGCTATCAATAAGTACTGTGCAATATTTGCATTTTCCTTAAGATGCATGTCGAGAGGTCTGGGATAGATTTTCACCTCGAGCGCTTTGCCCTCAGGGTATATCACGCTTGGTAAACTCGGTACATTGTACATTCGGTGCATGGCTAGGTACATGCTAGGCTAGCAGAACTTATTTGGTCGGAACCCGCGAGCAGAATTGTCAGTGATGCACGAACGTAGCAAGGGTGGCAAAGATCTTATTAATTCAGTATAAGCTTCAACAAAATCCTTGTTTTTGATCGATCAATACCAGGGAGTCCCTCGCGTGGGATCTGCATGCATAAACATGTCCATTGCATCCCAGCAGTAAGACCAAACGAAATGATGGTATGTTCAGCCAATGCACGCAGTTTCTACCACCTCTCGCCTGGCCGCTTTACAGACAGCTTATTTATTAGAAAAGCTAGTAGTTGGTATTCGTACACCAAAGGTACTACACAAAATATCACCAGGCATATACATAACGCATTGACTACTAGCTTCGGTTTACAGTATGCCTGAGCTGCGGACGTCTCGGCGAGTTATGGACGCGCGTACATGCCAAAGTACGGGACCTATAGAGTTAAAGGGTGTCTTGAGCGCTCTAGTGCACAAACCTCAATGTCACCTGCAGATGAGTAACGCGTGCTAAAGTAGTGTAGTACAAATGCGTAAGAGTGGCCGGCCTTCAGCCAAACGAACACGCGCCGACTCGGAGGAGCCGAGCAGTAGCCTCAGGCATATCCCCGGCGCAGCCATGACGTCAGTTACTCGCGGTTCATCGTCAATAAAAACCTCATGCATGACATCAGGTGAGACTGTAGGTTCCACGCCCCGGCTAGTTCGTTTGCTCTGGATGATGACACTCATGTGACCCTGTGCTGGAGGCGGATGGTAAGGTCCCTGCTGCTCTCGGGTATAGGTGGCGCTGATGGGCTGTCTCGTGGTGCGCCTGTAGGGGGCGCGCCGGTCTGGTGTGCTTACAAGGGCAGCGGAAAACACATTCCACATATCGCTGACGATTTAAAGCGAACACTGCTTCCCATTCACAGGGGTGCAGGCCAGATGCTTCGCGGCCGATGCTATTCAACAAACCTGCACGTGCATAGGTCGGCTTAATGATGCGATGCTCAAGAAAAGCACATGGCCATCAATACATTCGTGTGGGCAAAAATTACGAGCCTTGACGCAAAGCGATAGCTAAAATAACGAGTCACAATGTGTGCGTCCAAGAGAGAACTCGCCGAATAAGTCGTCACATCCACGAGCCGAGGCAGGAAGTACGCTGCGAGAACCGCGGATAGTTTCTTACACGCTGGATGGCCCCGGACGTCGGCCAGTACGTCGGCATTAAGGCCGCCACCGACAATGATGGCAGTCACGAAAATGCGCAAGAATACGCTGGCACGGCATGGCTAAATGATCGATCTTAGCGTTTAGGGCAGCAGAGGTGCTACAGAGCATGCGACAAACGGGGCCAGCAACCAATTTCCCGCGCTTAGACCGCGAGCCACAACTCAAAACGAGACACCTGATTCACAGAAGATGGCGCGTATCTTCTTTTGACATATGTTTGAACAAGCCCTGCAACACCTCCGTGACCCTTGGGGCAACTTTTAGATCAGCACACATCCGGCCAAGTGAGACCAACAGCCTGGTGGTAATAGCCCGTCGGAGCCACGTCTCTCAGATGACGGTCACATCGCAGTGAAAAGGTGGAGTTCAGGAGAAAGCTGAGTATCTTTTGTCTTAGTGATTGGTCTTGATCGTGCAAACACAGAGTGTGCCAGGCTGGAGCTTCTTCTCCAGCTGTGGCCCTCCTCGCGCACCTCGCTGACGATGTCGCGAGCGCTTGTTATGATGTACTTTGCGGACACAATGGCTCCGCGCTGGGGAGAGGCTGTCTTGCAGCGGCTAGCCGGCAGATCGGGTCAAGGTTGACGGCTCAAGGTCATCTGGACCACTTGACCGATTAAGGTCACAGCGTAAGTAACGCTTCCAGGTCTGGGACAGGCAGGCCGCCGCGCCGTGACCACATGGGCAACGCCCTCGGTGGCTGCGACTCGCAGCGTTCAGGATCCGTCGCGGGCCACGGGCGAGGGCCTGGCGTGGCAGCGGCGACCAGCACACGGGCGATCGCCAGACAATCAGATAGCCGGCCAAGTCTCGTCGCGTGGCAACAGGCGGGCCATGTCCCCCCACAGGAACCGGTCCAGACGAGACGTGGAAGAGCTGGCTTCTGCTCGCAGCCAGCCACGTCCAGTTGAGAGGCAGGCAGAACCAGAATTGCGCACGTGAAACGCAAGCAAACGGCGCTCTAAGACACACTCACTCAAAGCTGCTGCACAGCAGACGACAGGCATGTAGAAAGGGCGATGATAAACGGGAAGTAACCCCTGACGGCGCTTCCGTTCCCTGCGACAGGCGCAGCCGTACTTCATTGGATACCGCGACGCTCCACACTGCTGTATAGGCGGCTACAAGCTCGGTATTAGGCCTGTAACTTTAAGTTAAATCCCTTCTCTCTCATCTGATGTAGCTTAGATATACTTAGGCATAATAAACGTGATAAATACAAAATTAATTTTCAACCCATCCCAGGATAACAGTTGCATGGAGGGACAGTCTGCTGCTGCAATTTTTGTCTCCGAGCGATTACGTATGTCATGTGTTCAGTGTTTTAGGAGTCCGAGGCGTTGCAGAATGATGAGTGAAGGGAACACTTAAGATCAAGGAATTTCAACCCAACATTGTAATGTGCCTCAGCCTTGAGCATATTTATTCCAAAACGTTTTTTGCGTTTGCTACCCCAAATTAGCACAGTTTGACCGAACAAATCGCACTTTCTCTCCACGCCGTGGCAGATAATGTATCCATTACATTAACCCTCGCTCCTCGAGGGCCTCAGACCCACTTACTTTGCCTGGGATAAGTACTGGACAGCTAAAAAAAATCAGCCTCTGAGCACAAAATTGAGGTTTCATCATTCCTGCACGTGTTGTGACAATTACAAGGTTCTGACTTTGACGGTCCTCGATATATATATATATATATATATATATATATATATATATATATAGCCTCATGGTTTAGTTCATGTCGGTGACATTTTGCTCAGCATAAGTTTCAAATAGCCCCTATTTCCCACAGGAAATGCACTGCAAGGAAATCTTCTGGACCACTTCTTAACTCGATTACCCTGAAGCACATCCCTTCCGGCTGCTCTTGTAAGGTCAGCTCCCCCATGTTAAGCTAGGTAAAAGTTTACCAGGTTTAGTGACCAGATGTTGCCTTTAAAAGATACACGATTCAAGCCATTATGGTCCATGCCTTATAGTTTTGAATGCGTCTCTAACGTTATTTTCTTCATGTGTGCGGTTCGTTTAGCCATTTATTTAGTTGGACATGCCAATGCAACAAAGGCCTTCATCCCTTTGGCCTGTATTGGCTTATCAGATGTCTCATTTATCGATGTTTACTGGTGCCGAGAAGGAAGTTTCCTCGGAGCTACTCAACGCCATTTGCCGCATTGTCTTAGAATGGACAGCTCTTGAGGTAGCGAAAGAATGTGTAAAGTGCTAAGCTGACCCCTGTAACCCTATTTAACCTGTCCAAAGTGCATTTACCATTGTTTAGACGGATCCATCTGATACAATTTGACGAGAGCTTTCAGAAGAATTCTCCCCCGGGCTCTAATTTGTTTATGTCAGGACTGATATCAGGATACCAGGGGTCTCAGAAGTCCCCTGGTAGGGCCACGGTGAAAAAGATACGCTGGATGCCCGATGGTGCATGCGGGATCTAGATTGCTAAGGTTACCAATGATCCACCGCAGTCACCATTCACGTTTCTGATAGCTAGCAGCTGACGACCTTCACCGCACGAGTTACGGAATTTTTAAGGATCTAACAGCCGTAAGTACCGGATCACGAATGCGCTACATTCTTCCTGCACCGCAACACATAGAAAGGACGGAATTGTCCAGAAAAAGTGGCATTAAATACAGGGAGCCACTCCGTAAAACGTGGGATTACAACGATTCCCATCACGGATAAATGAAACCGAGCTTAATCGGCAACAGCCCACTCGTCCAACCAGTTCGAACAAATATAGACCCACGCAAAGAGGCAAACGGCAGGTCCACTGCATTCTGTGTAACTTGACGCTGCACCTTCCGCATTTGCGGAAGAGAGAGAGAAAGAGAGAGAGGGAGAGAGAGAGAGAAAGAGGGAGAGAGAGGGTGTGGGGAGATGTGTTTGTATATAAGTACATACATATATATACACATCAATGTGTATATACATAGTAAATATGCATATATGTGCATATATAATCAATGTATATATACGTATATATGCATGTACATATATATATATATATATATATATATATATATATATATATGTGGGTGGGTGTGTGGGTGTGTGGGTGTGGGTGTGGGTGTGGGTGTGGGTGGGTGGGTGTGGGTGTGTGGGTGTGGGTGTGGGTGTGGGTGTGGGTGTGGGTGTGGGTGTGGGTGTGGGTGTGGGTGTGGGTGTGGGTGTGGGTGTGGGGTGTGGATGTGGGCGTGGGTGTGGGTGGGTGTTTATGATATAATAACGCACCAGACAAAATGCCAGGCCTTTCAATGCAGTGATGACCAAATTCAAATGCAAACATCATTAACAGGAAACGGCTATTTCATACGGGGTGCAATGCTTCGGTTGCATTTTTAGGAGCACGGATTCTACAGAAGAGCGATGCTTTAAGCAAATATTTGGAAAAACATATTGCAGTTCAACAGAACGTAAATCAAAAGCCACTCAGGGGACAGCACTGCGAAGACAATGCACGGGGTATACGAATGCCAGCGCTATACGAATTCACATTAAATGTTATCAGCGCAGCATCTTTTTTGGTAAACGCATAAGATCGCGCATGCGCGGGGATGCGCGTGCTATCTCATTCGGCGTAGGAAAAATTATTGACAAGGTCGGTAGACGACATAGCACGCATAGCCTACACTTTGGAAATAAATGTATTGGTCGCAAATATATGTATCGGTCGTGTACTAAGTACACTTCCAACATGAGAAATGTTTAAAGAATTCCTGCTTGACGTCCCAACATTTGTCGTTGTTTTCTCCACCACCCTCCGGTTCTTTCTTTTTTGTGATACCTGCTGTCTTTATATGATTTGTTATATGATGCATCTGTTGGGCGGCTTTTTCAGTAAAGGGGCGTCTCCAGTGGAGTACACCGATGCGGTGCATAACACGGGTGAGACACATTAAAAAAGCTGAGAACTAGCTGGCCTTGGCATGACATTTCATCGAGCACTCTGCAACCAAGTTTTGCCAATTGGTAAAGGGTACTGTGAGTTCACCTCCAGAAGAGCATTATAGGCAACATGTATTTGGTTCCAACGCCTTTCACCCCAAACGCGTCTTTTTCAACATAATTGTCGATTGATTCACAAGCATACTTATTACTCAGTATAGAGAGCTCGACATCTACCGCACGCACCTAAAGCAGACACTGGGTGCAGAGGTCAGACCAGGCATTAAAAACATGTTGACACCCACGCAGCTAGTGTAGAGGTTCAGCTGTTGGCCTGCATCCAGAAGTACGGGGTTCGATCCCCCGCAGTGCGCGTCCTTCCTGCCAGACTGAGAAGCAGGTGACATCATATATACCCATCAGCTGAGTACGTCGTAAGGCCTTAACGACAGTGTTGACAACCCCCCCCCCCCCCCCCCCCCCCCGAGCAATAGATGACCTGTGTGGGAGCACGGTCCTTGTCCCGCTCTGAATCGCTCGGCGCGCCACCTTTCGGCGATCGGTGCATCATCTACCGGGCTCGCGAAGAGGCGAGCGGTTCAGTTCGACCCTGAGTGACGCCTCACAAGAATGTGCTTAGTCCAGCACTGAACGCCGCCGTAACGCGAGTCCCAGAACCAACGGACGGGCGGACTCAGCCGCCAGACAGCGAGCGCCATCTGTGAGCACGTTCTGAACGCCACCTTTCGCCACGACGATTTTGCGGTCCTCTGTCAGGTTACTCTAGAATTGGTAGCACTGAGGTAGAGTAACAGCCAAAGATAAAAAAGAGCCGCTGAAGACACTAAGCCTCAGTGCGCTACTAATGGACTGAATAAGCTCACACCCGTCAGATGGAGCTACTTTCACGCTTGCCGGATGACTTCAGACTAGCTTAGTAAGCAAATTTTCCAGCAATAAAGCGCTTTACCTTGATCTGACGTCCATACCTGAACCGAAGTCAATGGAGTTAGTCGCAGTCCTAATCTCAATTGTCTTTTGGTCTAGGAAACCCTTTCAAAGATCTAGGATTTCGTCTAACATTCCTTTTTCATCAAACAGAATGGCTGAATAGGAATCGCCTTTGCTGACAGCCAAGGCCTGGTTTGAACCTGCCGGACGCCAGCGACCTTACCAGGTATATACATAAAGAACATTGGCCATTCAGTTGTACACAGCTGCACAAAAGTTGGTGGTTTGGCGTTCAGAAGTTGATCTTGAAAAACTATCAGGAGCGGCAGGGGTCAAATTAACCTTCACCCAGCGCGCGTTAAACGACCAACGTTCCGTACGCCTTCCGTATTCGGAACCCTTGGCATGATATGGCAGATGGATATTTTGCATTCCCTACGGGATTTTCTTAACCGACCATTCAAATCGCCAGAGCCAGCCTGTGATCAGCTGGGGGTCACGGCTGGTGGTCTAGTCTGCAGGCCAAATCCGTTACGTAGAGTCGCGAGCCCGTTGAAAAACAGGACCATCATGGCGGTCCTGATGTCCCGCTACGCTAAGGTTCCACGAGGGATATCCTCGCAGCCATCTTCCCACTGGCAATGCCCTCATCAGCAGACCAGTACGGGGTTGCCCGGTTTTATTATTCGGCTTTGGTATTCTCCATCTTTTAGTGGTCCTACCCGCTGATTCCCTATTGGACAAGCCACTGTTTGAGATTATGAAGCCCCCGCAACCGAGTTCAGAAGCCTGCTCAACCCCGCAACTGAAGTGCCTTGGAAAAGCTCGCTTACCCGTGGAGGAATAGTTTGTCACCACAGGCACAAAATCACACGTCATATACTGACATATTTCCAATCACAAAGAATAGCGATAAAAATACACTGCTTAACAAAGATACGCATGGTTTAGTCACATACAAATATATTGTATGGGGCAGCCAAAATCTTCCGCTTAGACACATTACTATATTTCAAGATATTAATCGAACCTGTTTTCTAAAATTTTTCTCGGAATACTATGTAGGCAACTAATCAGTTCTGCCGTGGAAAATGGTTCTGGGCTGGGGCGATCCACATCATCTGCTAGCCGTCACTGTCATTTGCCCTGCTGTCAGTCCCACGTCTATTTTGTATGCGCAAATGTATCAGACGCGCCAAAACGGTGGCAAACAGTCGCGTTTTGGTAGCTGCGTTGTGTACACGCGCCCTGACCTGGCTAAGCGAGAATACGGCGTCAGGGGCCGGATGTGGTGTTTATGTCAAGCAACCGCCACAGTCATGTCTGCACGGCGGGGCACGTGATTGTGAACAGTGGTTCTTTTTGGAGCCAGGTGAGACGCTTCGAGGGAGATCATTACAAACGAGCAGAAACAGTCATCTGACACAGCTAAAAAACAGGTGAGAGACGATGGTCACGAAGGAAGGATAGGAATTATGGTTGGCAGAGTCGAGTGGTACATCTCCTGCGATAGCAGGACAAGTGAAGCTGTAATTACGGCTAACCGAGCAAATTCTGAGATACAAATGGGGCTGCAAAGTACCGCGCATCTGGAACAGGTTTCCGGCAAGGCAGACCAAAATTCCACCAAGATGTATTTAATGCTCATCAGGAAGGCAATCCCCCCGATCTGTATCGATGGCAAACCAATATCTATTTTGGGATCTCTGCTCAAGGAGCAGATGGGTTACCAGCAGCATGTGAAAAAAGCCGGACGTACCGCATCAGAATTGGGAAACCCGGTTTGACGTACCATAGAACAAAACTGGGTTATGATCGGGACAAGAGTCGCAGAAGTACAGACGGACTGAAACCTGCGTATACCAGAAGTTTATAACCAAAACTTAGTAACTCAATAGGTGGCTAAGCGTATATACTAAATAACTAAAAAGTCAAGTTCCTGAGCGGTAGGCGAGCTTCCAGGCTCTAAAACACGAAAAAACAGGGTAAGGTATATTCCTGTCTACGCCAAATGTATTGTTCTGTGCAATCTTTGGTGTAAGGATCATCCGCACAGAACATCAAGCATTGACACCATTGGGCCTTTGCTGGGACCGCCTAAGGCGAGGCAAGGTCGTCGACCCCAGGACTGGCAGAGGCGGCGATGGAGAGGACGACCTGCGGCCCGGCTGCTCGAACCATATGAAGGTGTCGTCTGCAGCGGTCTGGGGGCCGGACTGGCCCCTGAACGCGGACGTGGGGTCGCCTGGCGACTGATCGCTGTCGGTACGGTGAGGTGACCCGGTCGCTGGGGTGAACCCATTGAGGTGACTCGGCCGCTGGGGTGAACCCGGTGAGGTGACCTGGTCGCTGGGGTGGACCCAGTGAGGTGACCCGGTCGCTGGGGTGGACCCGGTGAGGTGACCTGGTCGCTGGGGTGGACCCAGTGAGGTGACCCGGTCGCTGGGGTGGACCCATTGATGTGATCCGGTCGCTGGGGTGGACCCGGTGAGGTGGCTCGGTCGCTGTGGTGGACCCGGTGAGGTGACCCGGTCGCTGGGGTGGACCTGGTGAGGTGACCCGGTCGCTGGGGTGGACCCGGTGAGGTGACCCGGTCGTTGGGGTGGGCCCATTGATGTGATCCGGTCGCTGAGGTGGACCTGGTGAGGTGACTCGGCCGCTGGGGTGGACCCGATGAGGTAACCCGGTCGCTGGGGTGGACCCGGTGAGGTGACCCGGTCGCTGGGGTGGACCCGGCGAGGCGACCCGGTCGCTGGGGGGGGGGCCTAGCGGTCGTGACCCGAGGCTCCGGCACGGGACTTTTCCAGAGGTGAAGCGCTATGGTCTGATTGTGACCTCACTCAGGTACCGGCACTGAGTGCGGGTCCGAGCAAGTCAAGGGGCTCATTGGAAGAACTGGGACAGGGCTAGTGTCCCAGAATGATTTTCAGTGGCTCCCTGCGTCTCTCGAACCCCCTGAGACGATGAGGAACTTGACCTCTGCAGTCAGGGGTGCTGGTAATGACAATGAGCAGGGACCCCGGTACGCAACCGGCGGTTTACGCCAAGTAGAGGTAGAGCATACCTTGATCCTTAAACAATGGATCTTCCGCTTCCGTAATCCAGAGTTTATCACTTTCTCCAGGATGCTCTGCTAAGTCCCGTCATCAAGCGGGCTGCGCAAGATTTGGTCGCGCAGGACAATGATCTATACCAGAGCTGCGATTAGATCTGTCATCTGTACATCGCGAGCTCAATGTGCTGGAGCAGTTTTAACGTAGAAGCTGTCTTGCGATTATCTAAGTGCCAGGAATTGGAGTCAAGAGGACCGATAAGCTCTTGTGGATCTAGCCAAGGCTGTTCGCGTTTCGGCGGCGTCTACGGACACCGATGCAACCGTCGAGTCGGCCCGATATCCCGGTAAGATTGCCAGCTCCCGTTCAGCTTCGTGACCTTTAATAACAGAGGAAAGCGGTTCTCGGCCACAAAAGGTCTGCGATAGCGGTGCGTACCCCACCACCCAACGTTGATCGGGGAGACCTTGACCCCAGTCCCGAGTCTACCTAGCAGATAGCGGAGCAAAAAAGCAACAGCAGACCATAGCCGTGGCTTGGGAACTGAAACATAGGGGAGCATTACACGCCGTGTCTTATCGAACAATTGTCGCATAAAGGCGAGCGTTCGCGAACGAGGGCAAACCTGGAGCACCAAATCCCTCTTCACTGAATTGCTGGCGACGACCCCGATGTTGTGGCTGCCCTCCAAGAGGGTGGCACCCCATCCGCCCCTGCTACGTCAGGTTCCTGGGCTGCGTCTGCCCTGTCACACGAGGTCCTGGGCTGCGTCCGCCCCTACCACGTCAGGTCCTGGGCTGCGTCTGCCCCCGCACGCCAGGTCTTTGGCTGCGCCCGTCCCTGTCACTTGGACACAATGTTATTACTTTCCTTGTACGTGGTATCACACAAAGAGCAAAATGATGGTCATGCTGAAGAGAAACATGGATGGTGGTGGGATGGAAATATTGATCATTTGAAAGCGGTCGTGGTGAATCTATTTCGTGCTGTGGTATGATGCATCCACTGAAGGACGGCAAACGTCATATGAGAGCCCGAACTTCTTTCTTCGATCCAGTTTAGTACATTGCGGCTATGTGGCGAGCACATGTGGTTACGTGGATGCAGTAGTCAGTCCGAGTGTTGTTCCAGTGCGGACTGCTGCCTCAGCCCGATCACTGTAGTTTTAGGCAAATGCGGTCGCGCGTTGCGTGCTCTGCGCCAATGCTGCTAGGGATGGCCTTCATTTCCAGACGATTATTGGAGAATACCATCCCAAGCACGGCTATGGCAATGTTAAGATTCACAAAACAGGAAACCCGCTGAGCCCGATCATTTCCCGATGCCCAACGCCAGTTTACCAACCGGCGAAGCAGCTCGACTGCCTCATCGCACCGTACGCTCCTAAAACATGGCCTAAAGTCAACGGCTGAGCTCTCCGGCATCCTAGAAAGCATGCAACCTTCTGGCTTATTACCATCACTAGACGTCGAGAGCCAATCTAGGAACGTTCCTGTAGAAAGACGATACGAATCCTACCTGAAAACACCTATCACCACCCAACCATCCCTCCTCCTGAACTCAGTCCCTCCCCCCTGGAGAACCTCCTACGAGCATGTACAACAGACGGAGGCACCATTTCGTGCACCAGATAGCAAACTCTGCCGACGAAAGAATGGAGTGGCCATGGGGTTCCCCTGGGACAACTTTTGCCAATGCCTACATATGCCACGTGGAAAGCAAAGCCCTCGAAAATACATTCCTCCGTCCCGCGGTTTACGCACGATATGTCGATGACATTTGCGTGGACGCCAGTGACGAAAGCCAGCTGATCAAACTAAAAAATGCAATGGAACAAACTTCAGCTCCCGATTCACCTACGAACAAAGCGTCATTAACCGCATTCCATTTTTAGACACAGACATCACTGCTGACCAGGAACGATTCGTGGCAACAGTGCACAAAAAGCCGACAGATACTGTATAATGCCTCAGTGCAAAAAACGAATGCCCCGACCGGCACAAGATCAGTGTAATGCGCTCCTACCTCCGAACACCCTTTAAACTCTGTTCTGATTGGATGCAACTACACAGTGAACTACAGCGCATCAAATGAGTCCTAGTAACTAATGGCTGCTCCAGCAGTGCCATTGACCATGAGATCAGCAGCTTTATGCCACGATACCTGACAAAAACTGACGCTATCAAACATCAAACATATCCAGTCAAGTTGTTGTATCACAATAAAATGTTCGATGGCTCTAAGACAGACGAGCGTACCGCCAAGAAAATAATATCTGAGAATGTCAAGCCAGTCAACCAGGACAAGGTGACGCTCACCATTTACTGTAAAACAGAAAGGTCACCCAACTCATCATGAAAAATAACCTCACAGCCAACTCTGACGTTCTGAAACGAATCAACGTCGTTTACCAATTTCGTCATGACATGGGAGATTGCAGGCTCCTGCAGCAATCAAACCACGTTGGTGTCACTACCACCACAATTTCAACGCGGTTGACGGTGCGCTTGGCTGGCGGGGCTTCAAAAGAGCACGTGGGAAAAGAACACGGCCGGAACATCAACCAAGATGACCTCACCAGAAACACTACCATCGTCATCATGAAGCAAGAGGAAACCTTATGTTCTGGAGGCTGTCACGATCAAAATATCGTCACCTAAATTAAGCAAGCAAACCAACCCCTCAGTCACCCTTCACCTCATTTAGTGACGTTCGATACCATTCGTAGATGGTATATATTAGTATTCAGCACGTGTATTGCCGCTTGAATTCTTACGCTCCTAAAAAATGTTAACAACTTGTTCTGGACTCTATACAATTTGGCAATCGAACTCAACTTGATGAAACCTAATTGTTCTACTCCGCTGGCTATATCCAACTGCAAATATGTTATCATGTATTCGTAACCTGTATGCTGTATATGTGTAGCTTTGAAAATGAAATAAGCAATTCTGAAGCGTTAGTGCAATCAATAGATACCAAACATCGGCGAGCTAGTTTTTAGTCTCAATGAAGAGCAGAGAGCCATAATCAAACAACTCGAACAAAGACATAAAAACCTTTATAATGTACCTACGCCAAGGTCCTGAGCAACACTTGCATAGAAGACAATTTGCTGCCTACATATACCAACATACACATACATATGCATATATGCATATACATATATATATATATATATATATCATTTGTATATAATCGTCTGTGATTTTGTGTTGTTTACTTGCGTTCGCATGCTCGGTAATGGTGCTATTCATTTGATTCTCAGTCTTTCTCTCGTCATAACTCGCATCATTGTCCAAATTCCTGTATTGTTTAGAACAAATCGCTACCTGTGTTCAAAACTTCCACTCAACGCATACAAGCGGTCGTAGGCCAACTCATGACCGCAGATGCCACTAATCGAGCTGACGTACGCCAGATACGAATGTGCGCGCTACGTGACCAATTAAGCGGCGGTATTTGCGTGACGCCTGTATGACGTCATCAATGTCGTGGTAACCTTCAAAAAGTCTGCGCAAATTTGCGGACGTCAAGCTAAGAAACAAGAGGGCTTTGATCCTTAAAAAGTGCATGGCTGTGAACTGCACTGAATGATCTTCAAACATATATCTTAACTCAAAAGACGTGCAAATTTGGAACACTTTCTGACCACGCGCTCGGGTGCGGGGATGCAAATTGACCGCCCCCCGTCCCGAAGGTTTTTTCCAGAATGGTTTCGAACGGCGCGGCGAAGCCGCGCCTAATTTTGCATAGCTGTAGACAATTGAATAGCGGATCGCTTAAGATAAATATTTTGATGTACCTTGTAAGGTCGCTGACCTATGGCAGGTCCAATCCGGGCCATGGTTTCAGCGAAGGCAATTTGTAGGGAATCGCCCAATCTGATAAAATAACGGAGTGTTTGACGAAGCCATACATCTCTGAAATGCTTTCTTAGGCACCACAAATATTGAATGAGCAAATAGCATTGACCTAAAGTTAGGTATGAAGGTCAGAACAAGGTCACAACCAACCTGATTTATTACCTTGGGGCTTGCTGTATGGGATAGTTTGTGGTGCTCGTTTCGAATTTATTGACGGCAGGAACCTCATTATGCATCTTTCATTGACTTCTTAGAGGTCAGAAAAGGTATTTGACCTCAGATAACCCGGGTCTACATTTTGTTTTAGGAACATACTGACTGGAGTAATCTTTGTCGCTTATTTAACTGCAAAACTCAAAACAGTCTCGTATGATTTTGGTCACTCTAACCTTCAAAATGCCAAACAAGGCCACTGACCTCAAATGGGCTTTTGACTTTTTGCTTAGAAACAGTTGTATAGGTTCTGGGGGCACTTTGGAGACCAGCCTCGAATTTGACTATGTTTGACCTTATCTGAACTGAAGATCATGATCCAGGAAGCTCAAACTTTGACCTAAGTGAGTTCGTGTACAGGTCAAGACACCCTGCGGATTTGGTGTATCTAGTTTTTATAGTTCCCGAGATCTCAGGGGGCTCAAATTGACCCCCCACCCCGTCCCCCACCCGAGCGAAGGGTACCTAGCCGGCCACCCGGACGCGTGTTAAACACTTGGCTACTCCGCGTGACCACCAACCTAGGTGCATTAAAACCCATTTTATGGACTGATTCATATAAACTGGACTCGGCAGAGGCAATTTGGCCCAGGGCACAACGAATTCGCTTTTACAACCAAGGACACATCTGCCGATGGGCAACGCTCAACTTCGTCACATACCTTGTTCTTTTTCCTAAGTGGCGCTACTTACATACATTACATGAGCGTGATCAGTTTCAGTATTTCGCAGCAGACGTTCATGTCGTGACCTTACTATTCGTGTCTGATGATTTCATTGATAACTGACGTACACCGTTGTTGACGGCTGCTCACTGTCACTCGTGGTCGTATCTCCGAGCCTGTACCTCTGTTTCACAGCCGTGCATCCCAGCTTCCGGCCGCAGTGTCATCGCTTTGCTTGATCTCATCAGGCATCATGCCGCCCGTGCGTCAACTGTTAGCCTTTATCTTGTTACTGCGGCAGATTTGAGAGCGAGTGAGTTCCGGCTGTTGGCGCGGACTGCTCTGGCATCGAAACCTCGCACCTGTTTCATTTCCTGCATCTGCACGCCACCATCGCAGACAAAAAATCTTGTATTTCCCCCATAGAACAGAAAATAGCCCATCTCGAAAACATTCCATCACGGATCGTACCTGCTTTCAAGCAGTGGAACAGACTCAACGGGCACAAAAATAACAAGGCGTTTCTCATTTTGGGTGGAATGAAACCAACTCCAGGCCCGTTTCGAAAACTTGACTGTCCCCGACATAAACATCAACAAGGTCTCAGCCGAGCGCGAACTGTGCGATCTCCAGCAATTTATGTCTCCACCAAATTAATAGCCTGACTCAAACTAAAACAAAATTGGACTACAAAGTTGGCCATTGTTTACACACGCTGATATTACCAACCACTAACTGCACACACAAACAGAGGCGCAGATGTCAAAGCTGCACACGCGCGCACAGAGCGCTACTTTATGTACTTCCCAAACCTGAGATCCCCATGCTGGCTTGAGACCCCCAATACCGACTTGAGCCCCCCCCCCCCCCCCCCCCCCCCAATGCTTCTCTGAGCCCTATAAATGCACGTAAGCAAAAAGGAATACTGGGCAAAATAAATACAGAACAGCAATCATAACTTGTGTTATATTAGGTTGTAGTTACGTTAACATAACACCATCAGGAGCGTACTAATCTTGTACAAAATAACATCCTGTAAGTACCTAATGTTTTGTCATGCTAACTCCTTTGTATGTTCAGCCAGCCTGCAAAGGTTTGATAAGTTTTTTAGAGATGGCGCCTGGACTGGGATAAGGAAAAATGGACTGCAATATGCGGCAGCTCTTAAAAGTGCAGGGTGGGCAGATAAAAGCTAACGCTTGTTTTCCCAAGAGTGGCAAGTGTATTCGTCGTGTAATCGTCCCTGTGGTTGTACATCAAAGCCAGCTATGGCCGTAGTTATCAATGACCTCTCACTTATATCAACTGATTTTTTTCGGTGAATTACATCCCGTTCTAAGCCTTTCATAAAAAGACGGATCACATATAATAGAAATGGGAAGCAATTTCAGGGAATTAATCTTGAATATGCCCTCTTTTTAAATTTTCACGTCGGAGATGTAAGTTCAACTGTCCGTTATCTGGGGAGAAATCAGCTTCTAGGGCAGGCTAGGTCACCTATTTTGACTGAGACTCCAACCAATTTTAAAACGTCACACTCCTGCGCGCATATCACTTCCAATAACGACACCGCCGGAACTGGTTTACCAGGCGAAGAGAGCTTTTTGACTATGATGAAGACAACCAACGTACCCATCCTCCTCGGTTGTGTTTATATCATCCCTTATCTGTGTCCAAGTAAACTCCAAAACTTCGTCGACAGCCTGATTGGCGGCATCGCATCAGCACAGGCATGGTCTCCAACGGCCGCGAGCATAAACGACGACTTTAACGCAAGGAAGGGATATCGGCCGATAGAACCGATTTAAATCCTCAAAATTGCAGGACCGATTCCAACCCCAATACAAATTGTAAGGGACCGATTCAAATCCCATCACCGGACCGATCGCACCTGATTCGAAACGAAATAGACTGGCGCTTCTTAGACTCATGAACTATTGTAACTTAGGCACGCTACAAAAATAAACAATAACACGCGTGATTTTGTGACTTTTCATTCACTCATAACCTCGAAATTGCCACATGCAGTGTAGTGTTGTATTTCTAGCAACCGGAACATTGCTATGTAAGTGGAATTTCGATAATAATGTCACTAGTGAGGTACGATTTAAGGATTTGCAGCTATAAAAAATGAACGGCTGATTGGACTGGCGGCATGACTAGTGCGTTTTTGTGTGGAAAAAGACATCACCGAAGCAGCTCTAGAAATAACGCGGCCCATTTTGAACGCTGTCAGACTCAGCAACGCACAGATCCGTACTGGATGGCCGATAAGCTTTGGATTATACCATAACTTCCTGGACAACTGCGGGAAATGGATCGACTTTTCAAACTAAGAAAGATACGGCAAAACGACTGTACGACCGCTAACAGCAGACAACGCGAAGTAATATTCCCAGCGTAGTAACAGGCGGCTACGAGACGAGCAGACGCAACATAAGATAAACAATCTGGTTCAAAACAAATAAACCTTCTAGGAATACCATGCGATGCTGAAAAGCATAACGGGACACTCACGCACACGTTTATGACGGTATGACGGTTCATACATGATGCGTTTACGCCTACTCATAAGCCACGACAGAAGATTTCACTGACGGCTTCGACAATGCTTTTCCATATCTACGGACGATGGACCTAATGTACCTATACTGAGGCATACCATCATGACCGAGCAAGAGACTCTTGGTTTTGTAAATCACCTTCGTCCTAATACGTACTTGACCCATATACGCTTCCGACAAAAGTTATTTAGCTGAGTGTTATTCTTACACCAGCACCCTTCGTGCAATTCTTCAGTAAATCACCCAACGTCTTCATAAATGTTCTTTAAACAATGTAAAGTTCGTTCTATTTTTTTTAAAAAACGGTTTTGTCCAGGACATGACCAGGACACGTTACATGACTATTATTTCCCCTCTGTTCATTGCCCAGTTTATATAAAGTCTACGAAAAGGCAGTAGTCAGCCACGGCTACAAATGTGTCACCCGCCAGTTTTTTTCTCGCGGAAAATCACAGCGGGTGCCGCCCAGGACGCGGCACCTGAATGCAACTCCTTCCTTACCCACAACCTCCACAAATCACTCGGCAAACAGTAAAACTTTGCCGCCGCATACCTCGATAACAAACGTCTCAACAAAATATGGCTTCAACATCCCTCAGAAAAAATGTAAAAATTAAGACGACAGGAGAACCGGAAAAAGGCTAGTCAAGCCTCTCGAACACAGATCACAGAAGGTCGGGTTTAACGACGCTCTCTTCACAGCACAGATGCCGGAATCTGAGCGTCCTCCGTATCGGGACAGCTGCTGTTTTTTATCTTAAACTCGCGGATAGCATGACTAACCGCATTCTTGTGTTTGCAGATGATACCTCGTTATACTCATTCCACTTGAGAGACGGGTCTTTGACAACGCAGAAATCATTACATTAAGCCCTAGACGTAGTCTACAAATTTAGCCAACAATAGGTCATCACCGTAACGCACCGAAAACAGTCAACAAGCCTCTACATGCACACCCAGTACGCTCGCACATCAGCTCATTTCCGGTCGCTGATCTACCCCTGTGGCCGAAAAATGTGCCTAGCATGGATCAGAAAATGCCTTTTCTGTCGCCGACGAAATTTTGAAAATTATCAATTGTCACTGAAGCGAAATCTTTCAGAGAACGTTGCAATATGATGCTAATAACTCTAGATGCAGTAGACCACAAAACAAAGACAAAGTTAATGCAACACGACAAAACCATCAGACAGTTATATTTCAGTAGTTCATTTGCACTCATTTGCATTTTATTTGCAAGTTCATCCGCACAGTATCATTTGTTGGCCTTCAAACACTGACTGATGGTTGAGACTATACAAATAAGTTATCAGATAAATGCATACCTAACATAACCAGTCTAGAGGCGTGTGATTTCTTTTTCAGTTAGGGGAAAGGTATTGTGCCTCTTAGCCATGAATGCAACTATCTATTTTTAGTTGTCATTTTTTATGCACTACCTGTCATAAATCATAGCTCTTAGGGTTCAGCCCCCCAAACAATTGCGATGAACTACGCCCCTGCTCCCAACTGTGAAAAAAGGGTGCGTCAGTTCTGGGTATAATTTTTTTAAAAGTGCGTTTCGAAGGCAGGTTCAGTCTCTTTTTTCTTGCCCCCCCCCCCCCCCCCTCCTTAATCCCTTAACCTGCCCATGTTTTTCTCAAAATTGCATCAGTGTAGCCCTACATTCACCTACATTCTACACATGCTCACGCTGCAGGTGTTAGTAAGAACAGACCAATACTAGCATTGAGTTTGATTCTAGCTGGGACAGTAAGTTGTTATATGGTCTGGTCTGTTGAAATTTGCTTGCATTTTCGCAATTTTGTCATCGGTTCGCAAAAGTTTTGGTTTTTTCACCGATCATATCCCATAAAGCAGAAGCTTTTTCACCCCCTGGTGCCTACAGTTAAATGCCAACGCTTATGCACTGTTCGTAATGCATGGGCTACTGGTTCTGTGTAAGTTTATTCTCACAATGCTTCATCACTATCCTCATAATCGTCATAACCGCAGTAGACCCACTCCTTTTTCATCGGCGACGACCTTCCGCTAACACCCATCGGAGACGTTTTCTACTCAGAGTAGAGTGGGATGTGAGACAGATAACTTTCCACAGGCAGCCTAATATATGAAATACCTTCCGATTGAGAAACTGATCTTTTCATGACAGGCGGTCGAATAAGGATATCAGTTTCAAGAGCCAGACATATTTCAGTCGGCCCATGGCTAAATGTATTCCATACATGACGCGTTAATATGTTGCTTGATTTGTTTTTAACTTTGACAATTGATGCTATTCTTCGGTCAACTTTACTTGCTTTGCCGATGTCCTAATTCACACCATTTGGAAAGACTATCTCTTTTTTCGAATAGTGTGACTTAAGTCTCTCTCTATCCTCTCTCTCACTCTCTCTCTCTCTCTCTCTCTCTCTTCTCTCTCTCTCTCTCTCTCTCTCTCTCTCTCTCTCTCTCTCTCTCTCTCTCTCTCTCTCTTCTCTCTCTCTCTCTCCTCTCTCTCTCTCTCTCTCTCTCTCTCTCTCTCTCTCTCTCTCTCTCTCTCTCTCTCTCTCTCTCTCTCTCTCTCTCTCTCTCTCTCTCTCTCTCTCTCTCTCTCTCTCTCTCTCTATCTCTCTCTCTCTCTTCTCTCTCTCTCTCTCTCTTCTCTCTCTCTCTCTCTCTCCTCTCTCTCTCTCTCTCTCTCTCTCCTCTCTCTCTCTCTCTCCTCCTCTCTCTCTCTCTCTCTCCTCTCTCTCTCTCTCTCTCTCTCTCTCTCTCCTCTCTCTCTCTCTCTCTCTCTCTCTCTCTCTCTCTCTCTCTCTCTCTCTCTCTCTCTCTCTCTCTCTCTCTTCTCTCTCTCTCTCTCTCTCCTCTCTCTCTCTCTCTCTCCCCCTATCTCTCTCCCTATCTCTCGCGTCTTTGCGTGAAGGGTTTTGTGTTCATAACACATGCTAAGTGGTGCTTGTTTTGCGTGTTCCCTGATCTCACCATCCGAAGTAAGCCGATTTCGTTCATCGGATAAGTTCCCTCCGGCCGTCTTGCTGCCAGACTTCTGCGGATGGTGATAAGCGCGCCGTTCAGTAATCCGATACGGCTGCAGGGGCCAGGTCGACCCCGTTTGGTCAGTTGCCAGCAGACGTTTCTTCCACGGGCAGGCAGGTGAAGCGGCGCGCCCACGCTAGCCTCGCACCAAGCTTCGCTGGACCACAATCCTTCCATAAAGCCACGGCACCGGCGGGCATCGCCAGCATCGCGCACTGTCACTGCTTGCTGATCAGAATCGCATGCACGGATTAAACAAGTCCAGGTGGTCCAGATTAGTTGCTAAATCCAAGCAATATACTTTTACATCCACTAACTTTGATGAGCTTAACCCAGGCCGAAGCCTTCGCGCCACGAATGGCTGTCATTGAGTGGAGATCCGTCAGCCGTCAGAGTTAGTAACAAACAGTACTGTCTTGGGCTGCGCCAGGTGGTGTTGATACAGCACCTATATCTCGTCTGATAGCCAGACAGTGTCTGGGACGTTATATTCACTTATATCATAGCCTACAATTCACCTATTCTAAGGTTCGACTGACAGGCTGATCACCAGTCCGTCCACCACGACATCACTCAAGCACGGGCGTGAAGCGGAATACAATGCAGACTAATGCAACTTGAGACTACAACCTACAAGTTCTATGTTTTCCTCTTCACGAAAGGGCTGATATATTGTTGGTTTGGTTGTTATCATGCGGCATACATTTTGTTTAATTTTAGCATGTTTCTCCAAGCGAACCATGCATGCTTTATTTGCTAAGCAATGCCCTCTATGGGTTGTTTTCAGGAGTGGTGGCATTTCACCCCTTTATAGGGTCGAATGTGCAACGCGCACAATCCTCTCGCTACACCACTTTTGCACCATGGCCTTCTCCGTCCCGTTCACTTCCCTCCCTTATTTGTACCCACTAAGGATTGGTTTCGTAATTGCCGCACGTTCAGGAAGTCCAAGGTCGGGAGGCATTCCATCGTAGGCAGAGGACTCATCACAGGCACAGGCGGGTGGCAAACGCCGGCGGCTCCCACCTGGGAGACTACGGCTGGACCCCGGTTGTGCCACGGTCCCTGGGCGCCAATTGACCGCTACAGTCGCTTGCGCTCCTTAAAAGTGAGCTTGACGCGTTGCATTTCCTTAAGAACGGAGAGGCGCCTCAAAGAAAAAATTTTCCCGATCAGAGGTTTTCGATACCCGAGTTGGAAGCATGGGCCGCAATGCTTGGTTGTCAACGGTTTTTTCAGTGCAGTGGCAACCTTCGTTCAGCAGTTTCACAATGTGTGGGGTGACTAAATCCACCACCGATTTTACCCACGGATCACAAGGCTACAAAAAACATCGCGTGCACTTTTGTGTTGACTGCCACAATCCTGCGGTTGTCTTGTCTTAGATAACGTGCCGGTCTACTCCAGTCTGCTGATGTTCTCAGCGTCGATGGATCTCACATGTACTTAGGGGTCTTGCCCCTACCCTTTCTGCTTCTTTCGTCCCACAACGCTTATGTCCAGGCCACTCACTAAAAGCGTTGAAAGTTTAAAATTCACAGAGCCGCTAAAAATACATCATTGTTTCTCCCTTTCGCAATGCATGGTGATCGTGCGGTAAACCAAAATTCGTAGTAGACGGTTTGCGATATCAATTTGAATATGTCCTGAGGCAAATGGTCAATATCAAACCAATCCGTGTGAGAGTTTTCAGAAATTGTAGATAGCTTCGTAGATTGCTGTAGACCAGGATCATCTGTACATTTGGCGATTTAATGTCCTACACTATTTGTATAAATGGCGCGTAAAACACATTGAAAGTGTTTTGTTTCCGATGAAACCTGATCTGGTGACCTTATCCGGCCCTCACAGGCCGGATGAATCAGTGGGTATCTGGTAACTTAACTTGTACTTAACTGAACTGGTAGACCATCGGATCGGATCTTCGAAAGGATCCGGACACGGGAAGGGACGGTTACAAGCGTTGCACCGTGCGGGGACAAGCAAGGGTGCTGCACGACAACATGTCTTGTCTTTCTTAAATGCAAAATTTACCACAGCCGGACTGCAGATCAACAGAGTGCGAAACAAAGACAGACCAAGTCCATGTACTGTCGTTGGGGCTTCATGACGCACTCAGCTGCTGAGGCCATATGGCGTCGTCCGCCTCTTATCCTGTCAGGAAAGGTGGATACAGCAGGGAATCAAACCCCGTACCCCTGGTTTCTCTGATGCGCAGCTTAATGACTTTCCTTCCGGTGTCATGACCAAGTTCCTTATAATCTCCTGATTGTTCTTATATATCAACACAACTTTTTGTAAGTGGTACATGTCCAGCTAAAAACGAAAAAGGTAAAAAGGTGAGGTGTAAATGTCCAGTTTTGTTGCAGAAGCACAACGTTACTGTCCAACGTGCTATCAAACCCTCGGAGGCGCCATTTACCTTCTATAATGGATACCCAAAAAAGTTACCGACTTCGGTTACATATTGCAAACATTTTAAGGCATTGGCATGGTATTTTGCATGTTGAATGAGCATGCAGTACAAATAATGTGTGCTGAATCGTAGCGTAATCAGTTGATTTTTACAGCTGAGAAATATAGCACGTAAAAACAGTTGTTTTTCTAGCCTTGCATTGGAAAGCAAGAGCGATAAGACTACCATTAGCCTGAACCACCGCATTCAACCTCAGCTTCCACTACCAAAGGCTATTCCTTATGACAGCCAGTGACAACTCCTCCCGCGCCACCAAGATGGCCCCCTTCAGTTCGTCCAGATCGGGGAACTTCAGGCGAGAACTTCAGGCAAACGAGACCGGTACACTGCTTCCGAGAGCGCATTCCACGCACTGTCGCTCAGTGGACTCAGTTCAAGAGAGCTCGTTCGTCATTCGGTCTTTTTCGGTGAGGTGGCAGAGTTCAGTGAAGGGCTCTTGAGTGACCCGAGTTGTGTGGTGTGTCAGGCGCCGTCTGTCTAAATAAAGCCGGGTGGCCGGAGCTCCCGTAGCCTGGCAAAAGCTTCCATTCCAGGAGGCGAAGGTGATCGACCCACGTGCTGGTGATGTCCGAAAGAAAGTTAAGTATGCTTTCTCGGGAACATTCCAGTGAAAGCCATGACCTTCTTAGAAAATTGCAATTTTTGTGTTGTTCAGCCGGCTCGGTGGAACACTTTCTGAAACTCCACATGCGTGGTTGTTATCAGCGTTCAGTAGCACCTCATGCGAGAAATCCTCATCAGTGAACATCCTGTCCTTGATTTTTCCCCTGCCAATCTTCTCGTATAGGTCACTTGCAAGGGGCTTATGTGTCTGATGCATGGTGCTAAACATCGTTAGAACTGTAATGTGCTTAAATGCCTGCATCCTGTAGTACCTGAGGTGCCCCTGAACGCCTAACGTAGTGACTCCCAGTCTACATCAGGCGCTCAGGAGCCATTTCAGGCTGGCCTCCCTGAAGGCAGGCCAGCTCCTATACTTTGCCCAGCTGGTCTTCCTACAGTCTGTCACTGGGCGTCCATTCCATGGCTTTCCAGCACAGGAGTCAGCCTCCTCACTCTTTAGGATACACCATTTGATGGAATTGCTTTGTGCATTTAAACGTGGGAAAGTCGCCCGCAAAAGAGCACCAAGTGAGAATTGTGTACCACCCAAGACGTAATGATGTCATGCCGTCCATAAGAACCATTTCTGCGCTTCCTAGCAAGCGGTGTTTGCGGTTGAATAGATTGTAATAGCTACACATTAACGCACGTGCTAGTTGTGATCAAATTTCGGCCATGTGGGGGTGTTATTCCGCCTAACCTCCGATCGTTGTTGAAAATTAAAGTGACAAAAATGAATGATGTTAAGCACATCAAGCCACACAATATCTTTTCGAATTGTGCGTATCCTGAAAGGAATTTGCGCGACGTTTTCCTATGTACTGGAAAAATAGTCCAAATTGTACTGTTGTCAGTTTTGTAATCAATAGAAGTGCAATGTTAAGTAGAAAACATTTTCCAAGCCACCCAGCATACATATATACACACACACAAACACACACACACACATATATATATATATATATATATATATATATATATACATATGGAGATATAGTATTACTTCGTCGAAAATTCACGCCTTATGAGCCTCTCTTGGAAAATAATTCCTATGCAATGGTGCTGAAAATCGACACTAATTTTGATTTTTCTCCTAATTATGAAGTGTAATCGGAGATGTAACTTCTAATTTTGATATTTCTGCATGATATTCCTGTATAATGTTTCTCCATGATATGTCCATAACGGTGATTGAGGTTTGAATGACTTAAGATAGCGTAATAAATGTTATTGAAGCGTAGTACTTGATCGCGATGATCTGAGCGTCATATTGGGCGTATTAAGTCGTTCCATGACACTGCAAGGCTATTTTGAACAGAAAATGTCTTGCAGTTCCAATGCTTGCTGTAGGTGTCGCTAGTTGTTTCTTGGGTCGCCTGGCCGCCATTGGTGCAGCTTCTTGCTGGGAGTTCAGGTTGAAAGGGCTCAGTCAGAATACTCTGCAGCCAGACGAGAGGCAATTTCTCAGTCTAGCATCGACCGGTATTTCTTTTAGTCAAGGGGATGTTCGCACCAACCATGATACACGATGTCAAACAAATAATACGAAGAGAAATACGGATATTTGAATAACAAACGAGTCTTTTTTATTCCGGTTCATGACATCCGCTTTCCGTTGCTTCCTTTTTTGACGTTGACGCTTTTTTTGCATTCGCATCTGCATGACGTTGAGGTACTGCCAAACTAGCCATGCCCACTTGTCACATACTTGTAGTATTTCAAACTCGTCAAGAGATGGCAGCAAGGCTGGAGGCGTTCCCTGGGGCAAATATCGTTGTATGTTTGTGCTTTGGCCCTTTCCCATGGCGTTCTTGCATATTCATCCCTGAGTTTAAGATATGTACTTAAAGCCACGTGCTCAGTTATGGCGTTAATCTTAAGTTATTCGACTACAAGCCTTAGTTCCGAAATACCTGGCAAGTGAAGAAACCATATCTAGCTTCTTATATTACGTAGCAAAAAAAGTGTTTGTGACCGAACCTCGCACGGCTTGCTCAGCACTGTTTGAGAGCCAATTCATGTCCAATATCATTAGCAATCGCGCTGCCGACGTTAGAAATGAACGGGTGGATGATAATATTCTTCCTCGAAAGCCGAATGGCCTATGTGATGACAGGATATAAATAACGTTACTATGACGTCATTTTCGCTTGAATATCCTTGAAATAGTTCTGCACATATTGGCAAGCGCTTGGCACAGAAACCAGAGGGTTCTGGGCCTTAAGAAGGGCAGGACTGCAAACTGCACCAAAGGATCTTCAAAATGGCTATTTCAGCTAAAATGCCCATACAAATATGGAACACTCCATTTATTGGAAACCATCTCACTATTTATTTAAATACCATCTCTTAGCTCGCAATCTTGGCCATATATAGCATATTATTTGGAAATGGGATGCGGAAGCTTCACTTGCGGTAGAGGAAAGTTGCCCGTGAACATATACCACTTATTTCCAGGCTATTTCATTGCGCGATCGGGTTGTTGGAAAAATATAGGAGTGGTAAAGGTGTACTTTTTGTAGCCGACCAAATTTCTGAAAGAAGAATTGTGACCAGTAGCGTATTGCGCTGTCATATGACAAAATGGTCATTAAGTCCGTGCCCAGTAGCATAATCAGTTAGTAGCGTATCACCAAAAGTCTCTTTCGTCATTGTACTTTGCGATATTATGCACATAGCTGAAACGTTCAATAATATACTGTCCTTCAACAAATGTCAGGATAAGTGCTGCTGCTGGGAAAGCAGGCACACCTGTTCTAGACTAATGAGATAGCCCAGTCACATCAGGAGCTTTCTTCCACCCTCGGGACTTGCCGGGGCCTTACGTTTAAACCCGATCTTCGGCTGGATTTGTTTTCCTCGACCGCAAAAAACGAATGACCTGGATAGCCGGGGCAGTAGAATGCGTGATAGATTTTGAGCCAGTGGCAAGCGGCGCTGGGAATGACGTAAAATATGAAGGCCTCCAGGAGGCCATGCCCCTTATGAAAATCACGTTTGCGCTTCGAGCCTCATTTCAACCGTCATCAAACTTACCACATACCCTATGCATGCTCCAAGCCTGGTGCGATATGTGTTGCCTGGTGGGCGCCTTTCGCCGTGCCCCATTACATCAACTGCATTGAAATTTGTTGATAACTTTCCATCAGGCGGCTAGCTCTTTCTGGACAAGTTGCTCGCCCTGACAGGAGTGTTGGACGGGGGGAGTGATGCCAGACCCCCCCCCCCCTCTCCCTCCAACGGTTTACTGAGGATACTAATGCGGCATATTGTGCAGTCTCGCTCAAATCTTTGGTAGCCTCTGGGGCATCCATTGCACGCATATTAACACAAAAAGTGTCCTTAGCAATTCTGGCTTCAGAGCAGGGAAGTTTTTTAAGAACATTGCAAGACGATTCAAGGCCGGCAGTTACGGCGGCGGCAAGCGAAGATTTAGCAGACACCGCGCGGAGGGTTGGCACTGCTACATGGACAAAACCCTACATTACAAATATAGCCTCCAAACAGGCGAAAATACATGTCACTGCATTCATAATTAAACAAAGACACGCCCCTTATGTTCCATGTCACTGCACTGCATGGTTTCGTATTTATGAACATGCAAAGCTGATGTTTGGTTTTCAGCAAAATTTTCCCTTCGACTTGGTCTGGTGGGGTTAGTTAACAACAGGAGACTTATCACCAATCACGAGATCTCGTTAAAGACAGTCCGCTTTTTGTTTGCTTTTTTTTTGCGAGGCCTTACCTCTCTTAGTTTGCAAACGGCAGGCAATCCATCCACCCCACTACCCCGCGTTACGAATACCGGCGAATTAGGGTAAGGATTAAAAACGTTGGCTGCCATCGTTTTGCATCTATCTCATACATGCTGGTATAAAAATATGCATTTCAGATCATAACAACATCAGCTACTGCAGCAAAATGATGCATTTCATTACCGACATCCAAACATTGGTAGAAAGTCAATCAGCAAGCCAAATTGCCGTTTGCATGCAAGTAGCCTGGAAATCCCAGGCTATCTGTGATGTTTGTCGTGCATAATGAAGGAGTACCAATTAAAATTAATGTCTAGGGCACTATCCAATATCTATGTTGAGTCGGGCCCCCTTAGTGCTGATTCCACCGCCCTCTCCCCAACCAACATTCCTAGTTGGAAAGTTACAGAATATATGAGAAAAAACTAACTATAACACGAAACCATCTCCTCTGGACATTGTTCATTTCCCATGATCCATGGGCTGCTGCCTCCCCTAATCATGCATAAAAATTGATAATCCTGCCGTTATGCCACTACCGCTCAAACTACATTTATTTCGGCTGCCAATGTAGGTTGCAAATGAGGTGGGCTGTTTGTCTTCACAGCCTGTATTTAAATGCATACAGTGATTATGGTAATGGTACATCAGGTCAGTTTGACAATGCAGTGTTGACAAAAACAGCAATGAAATACATCACATTTGCACCCATGCAACCTCAGCTGCCGCGTGATCATGTGAGGCAGACAGCTATGACGATATGCTAATGATTATGTCGTGGCTCCCCGTCCGCCCCATGGAAGTGTGGAATTGGGTCAGTGGCAGATGATGTAACGCGTAGACAGGAGAAAATCCAGGGAGAAGGGACTAAGATTATTAGTGCTGTGCGATGTTTTGTGATGCTCGACGAAACGAAAAAGCAAATGGCGCTTGAGAATGACACATAGAAGTACGTAACCAGCAAAACGCATGACGTCGCTGAAAGCATGCACAAAATAAGTGTTCGTGCTGTTCATTTTACGTGTGATTGCAGGAATGCCAGTACAGTGGTGGTCCAGAAAAATCTTGGCGTTGATGTGGTGAAGGTCATGTTTGCTGGCACCGACGGCGCCAACTACATGATGCTACAGATATGCCACCACAGCCTCTGTCCCGTAAGCCGTGCCCACTATTGGTTTTGGCGGCAGGCGAGCCACACCGTTGCATCATCGCCTTGGCTGTTTGACCCACGTGATAGCTTGACTGACGAGGAGCTGGCGGTGGTGAGTCTGGCTCAGAGGTTAGTGGGGACTGTGGTCCAACAGCTGGCGATGGCCGCTCTGTTTGAGGAGCTGACAACAGTGATGGCTCTGGTTGAGGTGCTGGTGGCGGCGGTAGCTTTGGTTGAGGAACTGGCGGCAGCGACGGCTCTGGTTGGGGAGCTGGCGGCGTCGGTGTCACAGGTTGAGGGGCTGGCGGCGGCGGCGGCTCTGGCTGAGGAGCTGGCGGTGTCGGTGTCACTGGTTGAGGAGCTGGCGGCGGCAGCAGCTCTGGTTAAGCAGCTAGTGGTGGCGGTACTGGTTAGTGAGCTGGCGGCGACGGCAGCTCTAGTTCAGGGGCTGACGGCGGCAGCTCTGGTTGAGCAGCTGGTGGTGGCGGTACCGGTTAGTGAGCTGGTGACGACGGCTCCATTTGAACAACCGGCGGCAGCGGTGCTGGTTGATTGGTTAGTAACGACAGCGCTAGGATTGGCGGCAGCGACGGGGTGGAAGCAGCACGCTTTTGTCGTTCCAGTGTTCTGTCGCGGTCTGATCTAGCCCGTCGATATTAAGTACCCACTCCTTCTACTCGTCGGCAAGATGGCAGGGTACGCCTCGGGATATCAAAAAGCCAAGCCATAAGCAAGGCAAGTTGTGCATGTTCGCACTGCTTAGGATATCTCCGCGCCTTTTGCTTGATGCTACACAACACTGTCATCTCGTCCTACACTCAGTTTTTTTTTCCATTTGTAAGACCTGATGCACTAATAAGACTGCAGTCATAGCCTTATTCCTCGGACAAAACCAGGAGAATGGAGACATAGATAGGCTGATATTTCGGCAATATCCCTTTATAGAAACAATAGTAGAAGTGAATTCGTGTCGTTGCCAACCACCAAACCAACACCGCCGCTCAAATTTCAATGAACCCATCACCTACGTTCCTGAAGCAACATGTGATAAACTTCTTGCGACATGTTGTCTTTCTACCTCCTATGGCCTCAGATTCAGTGGGTTCCATGGGTGTGAGCAAACTGGGTGTGAGACAGCCTCATCTTGTCTGCAAACCATATGCCTGCCATGGCGAAGGTTGCGACCGCAGTGAGGATATGAAATGCACTTAAATTCCGCGCAGGTACATCCCAACGCCAGTACATTGATGGTGTCTAAAGCAAAAATAAAAAACCGAAGCAGCAGGGAACCGACGTAGTGGTGTACGTCCAGACAGGAAACATCGCTCCTATATCATTCCGATTTTTATATCCCTATCCCATCACCTCAATTTTTTCGCCATTTTCTGTCGTTGCTAGTGCGATAAAACCTTCGCTAATGGGAATGCCAGCCGATGTTAGCCGTGGGGAATTTCCTCCCGTCTGGCTACGGCATATTCCGTCTTGATCTATTTTGCCCCGAATTCTTGGTAAGAGGCTGCGCCGATGGGGGCCGCACGAAGGGCACCACAACCAGCGACACCTACCGGGAATATTGGAACTTGTAGACGCGCTATGCCCAGAATAACATTACAGGTCACAAAAAGAAACGATACGATCGAGTTCATATTAACATCGCCGCAATGAACCGCTTTTTCTAAAAAGTTTGATTTTACGCTACCCCGATTCGTTTAGTTTTCAGTAACCAATATCTTTTCAAATCACAAAATAGTAAAGCATAGATCACCAATGGTAGTTCATGTTTTTTTTCGTGTGTGTGTGTGTGTGTGTGTGTGTGTGTGTGTGTGTGTGTGTGTGTGTGTGTGTGTGTGTGTGTGTGTGTGTGTGTGTGTGTGTGTGTGTGCGCGTGCGTGCGTGCGTGTGTGTGTGTGTGTGTGTGTGTGTGTGTGTGTGTGTGTGTGTGTGTGTGTGTGTGTGTGTGTGTGTGTGTGTGTGTGTGTGTGCGCGCGCGCGCTCGCAATCTCTACGCGCACAAGGCGGTGGCCGGCGGGCGGACGATAACGATCATGCGGAGAAAAGTATGAATTGAAACGCTCTGTTAAATCAATTCCGAAGCCGAGACACAGATCCTATGGGATCATGTGGGCAGCCGGCGTTTTTCAAATCACCCTTCCGGAATTAACCCTTCTTTTGAACGGATAATAGGAAAAACCCGGAAATTGCTATTGTGTCTGGCTGAATCAACCCTTCGAAAAGGTGATGGCAAGACCGTGAGAAGAAATCTGATCACGAGCGCGGCTTTGGAGTTAGCATCGCTAGTATGCACAGATATCAGATGCCGTGATCCTCTCCAGCCTGGCGGTAAGCGCATTCCAAGGCTGCGGATCCGCTGCACACAGAGGCACGGAGTGAGCGGCGGCGGCGCGAACCGGTGGCGGAGCTTCGTGCCGCTTAATGCGGCGCGTGGCGTCGGCTCAGAGGGGCTGCGGCCGGCCGGAGCCGCTTTCGGCGCGTCGGTGCCGCGCCAGCCGGAGCCCACTCGGCTATCCACCGCTACAGCGGCCGTGCAAGGCGCTGAGCCCGAGCTCACGACCGTCCGGACAGAGCCGGACACCGCGCGCGGGAGGCGCACACCGCGGTCAGCTGCTTGACGGTCCGCTGCCAGCCTGAGCGTAGGCTGACGCCGGCCAGCAGTCGCCGTCTGTATGGCCTGCATGGGCGCGGAACCCATTGGTGGGCACTGGCAATGGCAATGGCAGTGCCGGTGCGCTAGCCGTCCCGGTAGCTCAGTTAGTCAGACCGCTTGTCTTCCGATTCACCCATTCGTGGAGGGGCCGGTGCAAGTCGCATTAGGCGGCCGCTAGTCGCCTTTGCCATATATGGCCTGCGGTTGGCGACAGCGGACATTCTAATGGTCAGGGGACGTCTGGGGGCTGGATGGAGCGTGCTGAGCATTGCGGCACGTGAAACTTTCGTCACCATATTCTGCTGCAGGCCTGGAATGGCAAGATCGGATGGTGGGGTTCACATAACAAGCACTGCTTAGCGTGAGCTCTGATCCCAGAAATGCACCCACTCGAGTCGAATCTTTGTAGAAAAGAATAGCAGGCGTTTGGGTGCAGTAACATTCAGAATGAAATGGCCGATCGCTTGGTACAAAAATGAACAGAAGTTTTAGCGGGTCAAAGTTAGGCTATGTTTGTCAGCGGATGCAATTCTTGTGGATCTTTCAAGCTGGTGTAAAATGGTAATGTTATATGAGGATATACAACTTTGAATTGATCCTTTGACAATGAGAAATGCCTAAGTTGCTAAGTGCATGTGCGAGGAACATTATTCACATGGATAAGGCAACAGTAATAGCCTTATTCCTCGGAGAAAAACCAGAGGAATGGAGATGTAGATGCGCTGATATTTCGGCAGCATGCCTTTGTCGAAACAACAGCAGAAGACTTCTGCCGAGCCATCACGCCCGTATGCTTTGCAAATAGTCCCTATCTCAAGAACGGGCGGACGTAGAGGAAATAATCCCCAGCCGATAGCAAACTAAGCTAAAAGCGGGACCATTGTCACGGCGACAGTACTTAAAACGCGATATTACGGTGAATATGCGTCAAATTGTTTGCTATCTTAGAGGACACCGCGCACTCACACACGTTCCGCAGCGCCGACCTTAGTGGAATCGTCGGGAAGATGTCAGTCCGGGCACGTCCTTGGACTGGAGAAGCTCTCTGAGCTGGCCACTCATGGCCTGAAGGCCAGGCAGAGCTGCTCTCGGGCGGGCCCGGAGCAAAAATGGAAGGCGAAGCTATATCAGGAGAGGCTGCAAGATGGAACGGTCACCATTCACGTTTGAGGAATCTTAAGTGACGAGCATCTACGGCGTTCTCGTTTCTGAATTGGTTCACTGCAGCTTGTTTATTTAATTTGGGTTCAGTGTAGTGGCCAGCCCATTCCAAGAAAAAAACACCGACTAGATATGATGATGCTGACTGCAGGTTGGCGTCGGAGGACCCCTGCGCATGATGAAGCTGTTTTTCTGCCCGTCAAACAGATTGTCTGTATGTGTTGTGATTGCATAGTTGGCGAATCATGCGAACTACCACCAGACTAGTTGTTCAGTGCATTAGCGAGGAGCATTATTCACACAGATAACACGCTGGTTTTAGCCTTATTCCTCGGAGAAAAACCAGGAGAATGGAGGAGGTACGCTTACCTATATGTGACGTGTGAACGAGTTTTTGACAGCGCTATTTCCAAAAGTAGACCAAGACTGGTTAACAAATTTGCACAACTTCAAGATAAGCGCCAGGTGAACCATTGACATGAAGAACTGGTTGACAAACAAGTCAGAAGAGAGTGAATAATGTGTCGTCCGTGGAACTTAATGCCGCAGGACCTTCCAGCCAACTTTGCGCAAGCACAGTCAGCATATAAGGACATTTTAATTCAAGTAGAAAAAGGAATTGAGCGTTTTGCATACGGTGAACGTTGGAAAGACTACATTTCAAAATTGCCTGATGACGGCAACGCAGTTTGCACTGCAACTGTACCGGGACAAGATCGACCAACTTCAATAGACGACGCAACAGTACCACCAGAACCGGCGAACGCACGTTGTGACCTCGGTGAGGCAGACGCAGAAGATCGCAACGAAGATCAGCGTCATCGAGGTCGCATCCCAAATCTGTCGTTTAGATTTCCAGACATCGGTAAGAACTTTACGGAACCTTCCAGTAATGAAGTAGAAGTCAGCCTACAGAAATTGAAGGATGACGTACTGCGCACGTCCAAGGACCATAAAGTAGGCAAACTAAATGTCACTGCAGACCAGTGGAACCTAATCAGGGACCTTAGCAAAAATGATGATATCATAGTTAAACAGAGCAATAAGTGTAAATGTTACGTAATCTTAGACAGGCTGACTTATGTTAACAAGGCTAAGGCTATACTTGACGATGGCAGCAGCTATGAAAAGCTGAATAGGAACCCGGTCCCTCAGGCAGAGGCTAAAACGAAAAGAACACTTAAGAGCACAGTTGGCGGAAAACTTTCGGAGAAAACCATCAAAGATTTGACACCCAGACACAGTAAACGCCTGTATCCTACGGGCTTCCTAAAGATTACAGACCTGCAGTGCTCCTCAGACCTGTCATATCTGCGTGTGGCGATCCTGCAGAAATAACTTCGTGTATTTTAGAGAAGATACTTAACCAACTGTTTAGGTTTGTTCCCACTCATCTGCGGGACACCAAAGCCTTTTTGAAAAAGGCTTCTAATCATTCGCAGGCAGAAGGGTTTCCAGAAGGCAGCATTTTCTTCAGAGTAGATGTCAATTTATATGGCATTATGCCAGTCAATGAGGCTCTCGCTGCCGTGAAAGCTGAGGTAGATACACATTTCAATGAAATTGATTCTTTCGGTCTATCAAAAGAAGATATCTGCGGTCTTTTAGAACAGTGTCTCCAGTATAATGTTTTCTCGTTCAGAGATGACTTCTATCGACAAAAACTGGGAATAGCAATGGGAACCCCATGCGCTCCTCCTCTGGCGATAATATTTTTAGACCTATTTGAAATGAAGGCCCTGGCCGTCAACCCATCAAAACCAACTTTCTTGGCTAGATACATCGATGATTATGCTGGGGTATGGACGCACGGACAGCTTGCCCTTGAGGAGTTTTTAGAGTTCATGAACAGCCAGCATCCAAATTTAGCTTTTACGATGGAGCATACAGGGGGCGGAAGGGGGGTCACATATTTGGATACGCTAGTGTCAGTGGAAAGGAGGAGCAGCCGCAACAAAGAAAAGAAAGAGCATAAACAAAATATGGGTTTTGCTGTTGGGGAACGGATATCCTCCGTAACTGTTAGGTAGACTGTTGAAAGAAGTAGAAAATTATAGAGCGCGTGAGCTAGGGGTGGTAGGAGGCGGGAACGCGTCTTATCGGAGACGGATTCGTAATGCTATCTTACAAAGATGAGCACTTGCTTTGAAAAATCAAATGCATTGTTAAAAAATCAAAACTGCACGTACGCATGGTGTGGAAAACGTCAATAACCTTAAAAAAGTATCTGGTGAAACCTTCCATCTCAAAGCCTAAGTGCCCGGGTGGCAATAGATGACATTTATGCAGTTCTGGGTTTCAAGGGGTTTGCACGCAAAACAACGTGGTTTACAAAATCAAGTGTAATATGTGTGAAACACATGGAAAGGACATAATCTATGTCGGGGAGTCCATGTACCCCATTCTTTTAAGATATAATTAGCACCTGCGGAACTCTAAAAACAAAACAGGGAATACCGCTTTCGGTGACCATTGTTTGGCAAAACACGCTCAGGCTGAAATCGAGGGAAGTATGGACCCTTTGCCCCTTTTAGAGCTCAAAGCCATCTGCAGAGTACAGGACCACCCAGACAGGAAAATAAGTAAATCTGTTCTTATAAAAAGTCGTCGACCACATCTTAACAAGTAGGGCTCATCATGGCCGATTATGCGAAGGTGATATGTGCCTTTATAAGTGATGTGTGCTAACTTAAAATCGCTTACACCAGAAGCGATGCCTGACGCGTGAGGTGCGATGCCTGTTCAATTGAAATCCTTTGCATGTTTAATTGCTGCGCGACGTGCGATGCTTGCTTATTTCAACTCGCTTGCATGTTTGAATGAGGCGTGATGTGTGATGCCAACTTGCTTGAATTTATTTGCATGTACACGTATGTTCGCGCATTCTAATTGTTAGGTAGGCACTTTATCGTGTGAATCACGTGCAATCGTTCTTTGTCTAATCCCGTGAATGATGGTGCCCTGTCAAAACTGCGGCTTGCTTTAAAAAAAACTAAAAAATGGAGTCGGATCACCGGCAGGCGTTTTTGAGTTCACTTCAGCTATTGTTTCGATAAAGACACGTTGCCGAAATATCAACCCAACTGTATATACATTATCTTGGCTTTTCTCCGAGGAATAAGGCCAATACTACTGTCTTAGCACCAGACTAGAAAACGATATTTTCATGGCGGGTCTGGTGGCTCGCTTTTCCCTCGGTACAAAATGCCTCTGCTCACTTCCTTCCTTATTCAGGACAGAAGACCTCGGCCGACTTCTTTCCTTACACAGCACTTCGAAGAACATGACACGATTATTGACGTTTCAAAGTGTGGACCTTTTGTGCCCTGTTTAAAGCGATCTGGCCTTTTACGTATGCATGGAACAGCAACAAGCTTTTGTGAATTCCTAGAGTTTGTTGTTTGAACTGTATTGGCTCTGCGCAGGCGGTCTCTACACCAAAAATCAAATAATACAGGTTCACGTGACTGGGAAAAGATGGAGCGCGGGAACGGAAGGAACAGAATCAGTTGACAATTGTCAACAATGTCAGTGTTATTAGCAATGACAATATTCAGCTATGAAGTCAATCATATTGCGGTTGCGGTCGTACCATCCAAATTCCATTGTTATGGATGACGACGATCTGTTGTGTTACTCGACACGTTTGCCATTTATAATATCCATTTGATTAGCTTGACTCACTAAAAACATTTGTAGCGATTCACCACTGAGGCGTCATGTAGGATGGTGACCGAAATCAGACGCGGGAAAAAACCAAATGCACTTTTGCAGGCACGGACCATTTGTTCTCTCCGCCTTCAGACAGAGTTGTGCCGTCGCAGCGAATTCGATGTAAGGTTCCATGCAAAATGTCAACACCCGACCGCATCCAACCTCCATTTACATGTCATTGGCTCCCAGTAAATGGCGGGAGGACATATGCCAGCCGAACGAAGAGGAGAGGCGAACGTGAATGTACCTTTCAGTCGTCCGCGGCCAGATGATGTTATCCAGGTGTTGGACGGCAGTACCAACTTCTGGTGTATTCAGTAATACTCTTTATGTTGAATTGGCGGGATATGCTTTTTACGAAAGCCTCATACTCACTGACAAATCCAGCGATGAAATAAGTGCTGAACAGAACGTCCGCGATGTCAATGGAGCACGTAACAGTGTTTACATCGAGCTCTTAGACTTATGAGCTCGACCACCACAATGGCTTTGGTAGGAGTGTTTTGCACAAGGTAGGACGTTTGCTGTGCGAAAAGTATCGAGGCAGCATGAAAGTGAAGCACAATTTTTAACGGAAAATTTCGAGTTGACCGTTGCGGAATATTGCGCTGCTGCTTCTAACATAAAGTCGGGTATGCGTATTCTCGATAACTGTGCGCCCGTATGTTATGGACGCTAGGACTTGCTGCATGAGGCCTCCGTGAGGCACACGGGTGCAAGGCAACCGCCGATGTAATATTCAAGACGGTCCCACACCGGTCATTCTGGCAGTGACATCACCTGTAGACAGATATATTTTTCGGTTATAGGAAATGTTCTGCATCTGAAGATAGCACGCACCAGACACGATGAGATAAGCCCACTTAACACAATTTCTTTACTTAGTAATGATATTCCTGAACACGTCATTGTCTGATTGCGTCAGGGAACGTTTGTGTGACGTTGAGGTGCTGCCAAACTAGCCATGTGAAATTGCCACCGAGCACTTACTTATGACACTCCAAACTCGACGAGAGCTGGCACTGTCGGAAATTGAAATGTTTGCTGAGCCAAATATTGTTACGTGCTCGTGTTTTCCCACTTTCTCATGGTGTTCTTGTATATCTATCCGTAAGTTTGAGATGCTTCCTTTTATTCACATACTTGGTTATTACGTTATTCTTAAGTCATTCGAATACATGTCTTATTTCCATGATAACTAGCGAGAAAGAAACCATGTCCAAGTTCTTATATGATGTGGCACTAACTGCACTTCTCCTCCGGAAGGAGACATCGCCGACCCTCTTGCTGACTGCGCCCGATTGGCAAGACCATTTTTGATAGAAGCGGTTGCTCCTTTTGCGGCTTTCTGCCAGGGAGTTCTTTTTTCTCATCATAGTTTCCGTTGCTTTGTTGTTCGCACTTCGTCCAAAACTCGTATCATTCACTCGAGTTTAGCTGATCTGTTCCCGCTGCCCCACCATGGGGAAGCGCGGAAAACGCAGAGATGACACTGGCACGGATTCGAGCCCGGCCTCCCACATTTATACGCCCTTGGACATAGACGACGGAAGTGCTGCCGGCCCCGCTTTGGCCGCAGCATCGCCCGATGACTCTTGCTCGTGCCAGGCCATGACCATTGGTACGTACACTTCCACTACGGTGGCTGGACAGCAGCCTTCTCCGTCGAACGCCCCCGGTTCCGACCCTCGCTCGTCTTTAACCACTCGCCCTGATGCTGACCCTCGCCCGACAATGACCAGTGTTCGCCTGCCTTCTGAGCCAATTTTGGATCTTCTCGGCTCGTACATTGTCGTCCAACCTTGTGATGAAAATGCGTCGTTTCGAGATATCACCATTATCTGGCCATCAAAGCAAATTCAGGCTATCTGCGGCCTATGCGACCTGAAAATTGAAACACCGGCAAACGGATCACTAGTCATCAGAACAACCACCCACGTACAGACCAGGGTTGTTCTCAAAACAACGGAATTCTGTGGCAAGCATGTAACGGTGTATCTCCGCCACGCCCGAAACACCACCAAAGGCACCATTTTCGCGCCTGAGCTCCGTTGCATGACGGAGGAGGAGATCCTGGCGGTGCTCGTGGGCGAAAATGTTTGTCATGTCCGACGTCTGACGACCTTCAGAGATGGCCGGCGTCGCGACGCCAGCCTGCTTGTTCTCACTTTTGCTACTACCCGGCTTCCCGAAACGCTCACTGCTGGTTACCTCAGTTATGAAGTTAGAGTGTTCATACCAAATCCACTCAGGTGTTTTAAATGTCAGCGGCTTGGGCACGGCAGCAAGTTCTGCGAACGAAGCGCCAGATGTCCCAAGTGTGGCGAGACCCCTCATGAGGGGTCTGTCTGTACATCACCTCAAAAATGTTTGAGCCGTGGGAGTGCTGACCATACCGCCAACTCTTCTCAGTGTCCTACATGGAGGAGAGAAAAATATATTTGCTTTGAAAAGGCCAAGACAGGTGTGTCGTATCCCAAGGCACGGCGCGCTATTGAGTCCAGGATGTCATCGCAGTCCAGTAAGACATATGCACAGATAGCAAAAGTCACAATGGTCACATGTGGAACACAAACAGATTCCATTACCCAGCTGCCTCCCCTAAAGCTCCTTACCCCTCGCTCCTCTGTTTTAACTGAGTCAGCCACGCAGACCCAGAAAAAAACACCATTGAGTCATCTCTGGCTGGGCGCCCGGATGCCCAGACGCCCGTTCACTCCCGTCCCTAGGCTGGCCGGCGTTCCAGTCCGCCGGCTATGCGTGAGCCGCGTGCAGGTCAAGCCGTCTGGCGTCCTAGCCCTCCGGCTATGAACAGCTGGCCGCCCGGTCCCTCTGGCCGCCACGAGAACGTTACTTCCCCTCCCCCCCCCCCCCCAACACAACACCTGTCGTAACACGCCTGAATGAAGACCGCCGGTCCCGTCCATCAGTGAGGGTGGCGATGGGACGGTCTCGGTCTGTCTCGTTCGGCCGATTGCCATCAACAACGGAGGATGGGTCTCTTCGTCATAAAATGTATTTCATCTTACAGTGGAATTGTCGCGGTCACATTTAAAAAAGGGTCTGAAATGAAAGCTCATTCTGGCGTATTAGCTCCAGTCATCAATGCCTTTCCGGAAATATGGTTTTGTCCCACCGACACATATAACTTTAAAATGCCAAATTACTCGTTATATCGCTGTGACACCACGGATGGTGACCGTCGCCAAGGTGGGGTCGCACTGTACATCAGTCAAGAATAAACACACACACACACACACACACACACACACACACACACACCACTCACTCTTGACACACCTCTTCAGACTGTTGCATGTTCAGTTCTGCTGCATGATCGTACCATCGACACACACCCAACATACATTACACCAGATTGTAACAACACGGAGCTCTTACGACAACTTGACCAACTCATTGCTCAATTTCAAAAGCCTTTTCTCATCCTCGGCGATCTAAACGCTCACAGCCCAACATGGAGTAACGGCACCCAAGCCGCTGATCGCCGAGGACATTTGGTTGAAGATTTGATTGACACACGCAGCTTAGTCCTGCTAAACAAAGGCAATAACACTTATCACCACCCACCCACTGGAAATAAAACAGCCATTGCCTTGTCGTTGTGCTCTCCCACAATAGGAACCTTCTTCGTTTGGACTGTTGAGGGAGATGTCCACGCCGGCCACCATTTTCCGGTTCATATTTATACCACTTTTGATATTGCTGCTGATGCAGTTCCTCGATTGCATCCCGTTGGATTCTGCGAAAGACAGACTGGACCAATTTTCAGGAACTTTGCATTACCAACCATCATTGCGATGATTCACCAGAGCAAGGAGTTGACCTTATCACACATATTCTTCATTTTGCAACAACCGCGACAATTCCACTGACATAACCCCCACCACGACGCCTCCCTGTGCCGTGTTGGACAGATGATGTTAAGAAGGCCATTGCCAGAAATAAACGTGCTTTTTGAAGTTATCAACGCAATCATAATATTCCACATCTACTCGCCCGCAACTCTGAACGTGCTCGAACCAGGAAAATCATAAGAGCCGCCAAATGTTGTTCCTGGTTAAACTTTCTACAACAATTTACATCAGCTACTCCGTTAAGCAGAATTTGGGGATGAGTTTGCGCACTTTCTGGTAAGCAGCCGTCTATTTCTCATCCAGGTCTCCGCATCAATAATGCTTTAGTTACATCATGACCACAGGTCATGGAGGTCCTCCCCCAAAGTCTAGCACATTGAAATTCTTCTGACAATTACAAAGCAGATTTCATAGATCAAGCGGGACCCCGATCTCACCTACATCCTATTGCTTTCTTTCCGACAGTACAGAGGACTACAATGCGCCATTTTCTTACCCAGGGCTCTGCGATGCAGTTAAATCCACCGGTAACACTTCAGTAGGTCGGGATGAACTCCATTACGATTTCTTCTGTCACTTACTGGACAGCATGCTTTAGTTTATATTGAAAGTTTCCAATGATTTGTGGTTCTCTCATATTTTTCCGGAAGCAAGGAAAGAAACAATGATAATTCCGATACCAAGCCTAGGCAAGAACTCACACGACCCAGTCAGCTACCGTCCAATGGCGCTCACCAGCTGTTTGGGAAAAACTTATGGAACGCATGGCTGGCGGACGCCTTGCCTGGATAATTGACTATAAGAAACTCATGTCAGATCAGCAATGTGGATTTCGACGTAACCATACCACCTGTGATCATACTATTCATCTCCAAACAGATATTCGTCGCGTATTCCGCCAAAAATGTCAAGCCACTGCTGTGTTTCTGGATATTACTCGCGCTTATGATATGATATATAAGCCAGCTTTAAATTTTAAACTAAAAAAGTTAGGATTTAAAGGACATTTGGCACACTGTCTTGTAAGATTCCTCTCAGGGACGCGGCCGTTCCATGTAAGATGCCGATCGGCGGTCTCATTCATACCTATAGATATATAGATATACATAGATCGTCGGTCTCATATCGGTGTTCGCATTCAGGACAATGGTCCTCCACAAGGTAGCTGTATATCTCCAATGCTCTTTAACCTAATGACAGATAATTTACTTGATGATCTCCCTTCAGGCATATCCTCGTCATTTTTGCGGATGACAGCGCAAATTGGTGCTCAGATGAAGAATATGATTACTCATTGCCACGCGTCCAAAACGCCCTTTACAAAATACAGCAATGGTCAAAACGTTACGGTCTCTATTTTTCCGCTCAAAAATCAGTCACTATGATTTTCAGCAAGAGGCGACTAGATACACCGACATATTCTCTCCAACTGGACTGGCACAATATTCCTTTTCTTTCATCGTTCAAATTTCGAGGCATCGTTCTCGACCCGAGGTTGTCCATGTCCAAAAACGTTGAGCATGTCTGCACCAAATGCGTGACACGCTTGAATTTGTTTAGGTACATTTCGGAATCAAGGTACGGTATTGACCGGCATACGCTATTGTTACTATATAAGTCTTTGGCTCTTCCTATTAGTGAACACGGATCCGTGGTGTATGCAGGTGGCACGGACGGCAGTCTTAAGTCCCCAACTTTTACCCAAAATATGTTCTTGCGGCTTGCACAAGGAGCATTGCGCACATCCCCAATTTCAGCACTTGAAGTAGATGTCTTCATTATGCCTTTAGCTCTCTGGCGTATTAAACACACTATAAAGTATGTCACAAAGATAAGACAAAATCCGAGTCACCCAACAATTGCCTCCACACATATATTGCCACGGATTCCCCATACCCACTTAGGACCAGCCAGACATGTGCCTGGCTCCCAATATTGGTTCCTGGTTCCCGCTGGTTCTTTCGACAAAACAAGATGCTGGATCCTGGTTCCCACTGGATCTTTCGACAACGCAAGACTCTGGATCTTGGTTCCCAATGGTTCCTTTGAGAAAACAAAACCCTGGATCCTGGTTTCTACCGGATCTTTAGACAAAGTAAACCCTGGTCTTTTCGACAAAACAAGACCCTGGATCTTGGTTCTTACTAGTCCTTTCAACAAAACAAGACCCTGAATCCTGGTTCTCACTGGTTCTTTCGACAAAACAACACCCTGGACCCTGGCTCCCAATGGATCTTTTGATAAAGCATTATGCTGCATCCTGGTTCCCATTGGTTCTTATACAAAGCAAAACCCTGGATCTTGGCTCCCATTAATTACTGTGTAAGCACTGGCTTCAGCTCCTGGTTTCCCTCGTTTTTCTGTCAATACCAGCCTTAGGTTCCCATAAGTTATTTGGCAAGCGACAGAAATAACAACATGCCATGAACACTAAACACCATGTCTCACATTTCACACCAGTTGTTTTACCAACACTAGACCCCTGTGGTCAGAATATGGAGTACTCTGACAGTCTTGAGACCTCAGAAAAATTGGCCTAAAAAGGTCACCCTGTACAACCCAAATACTTTAGTCTAAAAAAGCAGATCAGTACATCACAGACAAGTCAAAATAAACAGCATGCCCTGACTCTGTAACAACAATACAGCTTTTCCAGAAGCCTGAGCACAAGGCTCAGGCAGATATAGATTCATTATGTGCATGATAAAACAGTATCAATGTGGGACTAACTTTGGTCTGCAGGTGGGCTGGGCATGTGCAAAAAATTATTGCTGAGCTTTGATGGTAACCCGTGATATTGGGATGGTTTTCTGGTGTTGTACCTATGGCTGGGCCAGAGCTGACTTACATTCTTTAGCTCCGTTGCCTGCTAATGCCGGGCCCTGGTTCCAATAAATTTTGACACAACCACAGACCCCGGTAACATCCAGCCCGGTTCCTGGTTTTCGCGGTCTTGTCAGAAAGAGCAGTTACGATTCGACAGTTACCTCCCCCTTACCGCAGATCTCACATTTCACAACGACCGCACACTAGCAGTGCGTTGCCGTTTCACATTGTTATGGAAAGCACGCCAGCTGAGCTTTAACTTCGGAAAAATGCATTTTCTTATCAGCTGATCAATATTTGTTCCGTACCACTACTAGATGGTTTATATATATATATATATATATATATATATATATATATATATATATATGTACCTATATGTGCATATATTTATATAAATATAAATAAATGAATATGTGGTTGCTTAATTTATCTACCTCCTAGCCACTTTCGAAACGCCTAGAAGAATAAACAGAACGAAATGGAATATTCTAGAGTATCTGGAATAGAATATCTAGAAGAACCATGCAACATACTATATATTCTTGGAAAAAGTCATCTGAAGTTTCCATTCCCCTCTTTTGAGCTGCGTCTCAAGCCTTGCGGCATACCATGTGCCCAAAGTGCATTTGTTATCATCAGAAACTGCATCACAACACATACAATCCTTGCTTGTGTCTGATATTGTTGCGGATGATTTAAATTGATTATTACACGTTGGATGGTGTGTTTTTTTTTTGGTGTGAGCAATAAGAGGTCAATAAAACAGAACCGTTATCCAGCATTCTCACACAGAGTAATCTCACCATCAGCAGCCTTAGTTCCTTGACGTCATATTCCCTTTGGGCTTTAGAAAGACGAAACGTGTGATAATAGCTTCCCTATCTGTGGCCTTGATGAGTGACGCGCTGTTGGGCCACATTGGTGTGCGAGGTGTTGCGAGTGGGTGTGGCGTCATGTGATTGATAATCATTGTGTGCCTTTCTTATGAAAACTGATATAGATATGTATATATGAATATATATATATATATATATATATATATATATATATAGTATTCATTATTTCTATGATAAACGCACGGAAGAGCGGGCTTTTCATTTTCAGAATAGCATTAGGCATCTAACAGCCCGGTTGTAGACCTAGCAGGTCTGCATCATACCTGTATCGTGACAAGTTATTGATTTTATTCTTGTGAATTTGTAATGCTAATAACGTACAAGAACAACACATTTGTTATGGTGTATGAAAAACAGCCTGAGCAGGTAACCAGCAATGCTCATAGACTTAATCTTATTAATTTACATTAAGAACAGCACACATTGCTGGACCTGAAAAAGTGGGGAGTGTGAGTATCAACTACTGTGAAGAACTTCTGGTAACATTCTGGTTCTTGCTGGTTCCTGAACATAATATTAGAATGGATCTTGGTTCTTGCTGAAATTGAATCCCCATCTTAAGCCTGAGCTGGATCACAGTTCCTGCTGGATCACTATGCATATTCCAGGCTGGGTCTTGATACTTGCTGGATCCTTCAATATAATGCCAGGCAGGGTCTGGGTTCTTGCTGGGCCCCTATGTCCATTCCAAGTTGGATCTTGGTTTTTGTTGTTTTTTCAGTTTTATATCAGGCAGGATCCTGGTTCTTGCTGGATCTTTCGTGTTCATGTCAAGCTGGATCTTGGTTATTGTTGGGTATTGTGGCTTATTGTCAAGCTGGATCCTGGTTCTTGCTGGATCTTTTGACTTATTGTCAAGCTGGATCCTGGCTCTTGTTGGATCTTTCGACTTATTGTCAAACTGGATCCTGGTTCCTGCTGGATCTTTCGAGTTATTGCCAGACTGGTTCCTGGGTTCTTCCTGGTTCCGGAACCAAGAACCAGTACCGGTTCTCGGGAAGAAATATCGAGAACCAGGCACAAGTCTGGGACCAGCAGAGCGTCACTCGGGCCTTACAATTAAGAGAGTTAAGATCTCTCTCCACTTTCCAAGAAATACCACCAAAGGCACCATTTTAGGCGCTGACCGTTACGGAGCCACACGCTCCGTAAGGGACAGCGCCATAACAACAGCTTACCACTTTTGACCTTTGCAACCACCCGCCTCCCAGAATCTCACAGCCGGCTACCTCCGATGTCAAGTCAGGCATTTATACCCAATCCTCTCAGGTGCTTTAACTGTCAACGTTTCGGACACGGTAGCAAGTTCTGCAGAGTGCAAGATGCCTCAAGTGCAGCGAGACCCTCACGAGCGGCCCGTGTGCACATCTCAAAAATGTCTAAGCTGTGGAAGTGCTGACCACAGCGCCAACTCTTCCCAGTGTCCGACATGGAGAAAATAAAAATGAATTTGCTTTGAAAAGGCCAGGACAGGTGCATCTTGACAACAAACACGACGCATTGTTTAGGCAAAAATGTTTTCGCCTTCCTCAAACTCACACATGCAAAGAACAAAAGTAAAAGTAGCAACATGTAGTACACAAACAAAACCGATTCCCCAGTTACCACCGCTTTGCTCCGGTCAAGACTGTCTCGGCTACATCAAACACACGGACCCAGCAAAGTCGTTCTCTCGAGCCGGTCCTGGCCACGCATTCAGATGCACAGCCCTCCGTGCCCTCCCGTCCCCAGGCCGGCCGACGCTCTAGCTCTCCAGCTACGAACGGTCGGCAGCTGGGTCCCTCTGGCCGCCGCACGGACGGCCCCCCCCCCTTCCCCTGCACGGCACCTGCTGTAACACGCCCGCGTGAAGGCCGCCGGTTCCGCCCCCCTGTAAGGGTGGCCATGGGCCGGCCTCGGTCAGTTTCGTCCGGCCGATTTCCACCAACCGGTGAGGATGTGTCAAACCACCATTAAGTGCCGTCATCTTACAGTGGAATTGTCCCGGTCTTACTTCAAAGTGGTCTGAAATGAAATCCTTTTTGCGATATAAGCTCCCATCATTATCGCCGCACAGGAAACTTTGTTTTGTCCTACCGACCCATATAACTTAAGAATGTAAAATTATCCCTGGTATCGTAGTGACAACACAGTCAGTGCGCGTCGCCAAGGTGGCGTTGCGCCTTATTTTTTAAAAATGGCATGGCACACACCTAGAGGCTAGAGGCTAGAGGCCACCCCTAGAGGCTATTGAATTTTCTGTGCGACTAAATGGCCGCAACATCGATGTATATTCTGTGTACATTCCCTCAGCTTACGATAACGCGGGCTCTCACGGCAACTTAACCAAGTCGCTCACGTTCATAACCCTTTCTCATGCCCAGCGATTTTAGCGGTCACAACCCAGCTTGGAGTAACGGCGCCCAGGCTGTCAATCGCCGAGGACATTTGGTTGAGGACTTCACTGATGCTCATAAGTTAGTCTTGTTAAATAAAAGAATTAAAACACCTACCGCCACCTACCCACTGGTACGCAAACCACCATCGACCCGTTGCTGTGCTCATCGTCAACAGGGGCATCCTTTGATTTGACTGTTAAAGGAGATATATACGACAACGGCCATTTTCCGATTAAAGTTTACACTCGATTCAGCCGCCGACGCAGTTTCGCGCTTCATACTTTGCTGGAATTTACGAAAAGCAGACTGGGCCAAGTTTTAGGAACTATGACATGTCAACCGAGATTGTTACGGATCACCAGAGCAGGGCGTTAACCTTAGTACACATATTATTCATGCTGCAGCGACCGCGGCAATTCCGCTGACCAAACCCCCATCACGGCGCATCCCGGTACCGCGGTGGACGACCGAGGTTAAAAATACTATTGCACGTCGGAGACGTGCCTTCCGCCACTTTCACCACCATCGTGATATGCCGCACCTTCTTGCCCGAATTATGAGCGTGCTCGAACCGGACGAACCATGAGGAGTGCCAAACGTCATTCTTGGCAAACATACATTCAGCAGTTAACTGCTGCTGCTCCCCTAAGCCAACTATGAACACTGGTTTTAGCACTCATTGGAAAACACACTTTTTCATTCTCTGGTAATTCGCTCCTCCGGAAATTACCAACCAGGCTTCGTGGATCTTGTGCAAGCCCGTTTTTGTTTATACGCTATTTGTTTTGCTTCTGACTATGTAATACAGAAGACTGTAATTTACCATTTTTGTTCCTGGAACTACAAAAGTCTATAAAATTCTATACCAATATATCAATACCTCGGTAGGCCACGATCAGTAACACTACTCTTTTTCCGTAATCTTGCGGAGGATACGCTTCATTTTATTTTGACGGTGTTAATGATTTGTGGCCGTCCTATATCTTTCCCACGCGTGGGGGTACACATTATTTCGCTTCCAAAACCGGGAAGAGACACCAAAGACCCATCGAATTATCGCCCCATCGCACTTGATAGATGTCTAGACCTTTTTGAGCGGATGGTGGTTAAGCGAATCTTATGGACTGTAAAGCAACCGCTTGCCTACAAAAAAATCATAGTGGTTTTCGATACAATCGCAGCACAATAGATCCCATCATCCGAGTTGAAACTGTTATGAGACGTTCATTTAAACAAAGACGTCACGCGATTATTGTCTTCCTGGACATAAGCGAAACCTACAGCATGGTCTTCAAACCTGTACATATTTTAAGTTCCATCAGTTAGGGTTTAAAGGCCATTTAGCACCTTACCTCATTGAATTTCTTTCTGGCATCAGACCATTTCGTGTGGGACGCAGCTCCACCGTTTCTGACACTGACCATCTAGAGGACGGCCTCCAACAGGGGAGCTGCATCTCACCGATTCTCTTTAATTTCATGACAACGATTTATTTGACTCATTACCACCGGGCATTTTTTCTTCACTTTTTGCGGACGGTAGCGCAACCTGGTGCTCGAACGTTGAGAATGACCATTCGCTGCCACGGCTCCAAGACGCCTTAAACATGGTGCAGCAGTGCTCAGGGCGCCACGGGTTCCGCTTCTCCGCTCCCAAATCTGCAGTTATAATTTTCAGCAAAAAATTGCGTGGCCCTCCCAATTTTCGGATCCAATTGGATGGACATTACATTTCTTTCATTCAGTCTTTCAAATTTGTTGGCGTCGTACTTGACCCACAATTATCGATGTGACAGCACGTGAAACATGTTCGCTCCAAATGACTAAAGCGACTAAATTTATTTAGATGCATTTCCTGGCCAAGATACAGTGCCGACTGTTAAACGTTCTTCGTCTGTACAAATTCCTGGTTCTTCCCACCATGGAATGTGACTCCGTGGTATGTGCAGGAGGCAGCCAACACACTCTTCAACCAATATTCATTATACAAAATGTGTTGTTGCGAATTGCCCGAGGACTTCTGCACACCTCAATTTCAGTACTTGAAGTGAACGCCCACGTTATGCCTCTTGCACTTCGACGAATGGAACACACATTGCGATACATAACGCAAGCGCGAAAAAATTTCAATCACCCTGCATTTGAATCTATACATATCCTACTTCACATTCATTACAATCACATAGGGCCTGCAGAACGCCGGTCAGGACCTACAATCGCATCTCCAACCACTGCCTGCAGTACCACTCTCTATTTTGCTTCATCGCCTTCTGTCGTGCCATCTGTTTTAATAGTACCACCAGGGCAGTTTGCCCCTCAAAAAAAATTCTTTCTTTGTAATTATCCCAACGTTTTCACGAGCTATGTTCAACAGACATTTAATGGTCTAATTGCCGATAATCGAAGTAGCAATTTCGTTTACACCGGTGGCTTCAAGGCCAATAACCACACCGGATGAGCAAAAATTTGCACTGAACAGTACCATAAAAGTTGCCGATTATCGGATGGCACCTCAATATATTTGACTGAATTGTTTGCTGTTCCTCTTCGCGTTACAGCACATACAACAACACAACCATACAACCGGAACAATAGTGATCTGTCCGGATGTGGAGGCAGCTGTGCAATCTCTTATCGACCCAGCCTTCACTAACCGCCTCCTCGTTAACATCGTCGATCTCTATCATATATTACGCACGCAGGACATGAACATAAATATTTGTGGATTCCAGGACATGCAGGCATCACGGGCAATGAGCCGGCTGACCGACTGACCAAGGAAACTTTGACAGTACCTCACATCCTGTTGATCGTGCATCTACGAAGTCCTCGATTCGCGCACTGACAAAACATTTTTGGCTCTGACAATGGACCGCTACTACCAGAACACAACTTCATGATTCAGACCAGATATTATCCCTTGGTCATTTAGCACGCGGTAAGGACAGTTTACAAGAGACGGTGTTGGGCCGTCTGCGAAATGGACACACTACACTTACACATAGTTACATATACTTATTTCGCTCTCGTCCTCACTGTCAGCCGTGCGATCATCCACTTTCCGTTAAACACGTTGTTAGAGTGTACCAAGTATCAACAGGAACGCAAAGATATGCAGGCCTTTTTCGAAGGGACCGTGACAAATTTGAATTGCTTAACATTCTCTTCAATTTTCTCAGGTTTACCGGTTTGCTTCGAGCGATGTGAATGTCAATAAGCGTAAGTATTTTTTCCTTCACATACACAACTATACTGATTTGAAATAATACTTTCCAGGTGTGAAATGGTCCGAGCGGGCCGACACGCCTCAAACAAAAACAAAATCAAAATCAAACGCGATTCGTGACTGAGGCTTTCACAATCAGCCCGAGACTGTTTTAGAGGCAATTGACGTTCACTACGTTTAGAAATCGTGCTCGCGGGATCCAGATCTAAAAGGGTGGCTGGAATTTGAATGACGTTGCAATGGCGTCATGCACGCCTGAATGACATTGAGAAAGCTTGCACGAAATAGTCTGCACATCTTTGCAGGCGTGTAGTTCAGAAACATGAGGATTTTAGACCTCTAGAAGTACTGGGCTGTAAACGGAAAAAATGAACTTCAAAATGATCGATTTAAGTTCAAAACCTCCCACAAATGTACAACACTCCCTTTAATCTAAGCACCTAAGTGGCATCTTCAATGTTACGCGGTGTTTCGAGGCTGTGAGTTTCATCACGACAGGTCGTAAATTTGACACCAATGTGCAGCACTCTGCTGGAAATTCGCTGAAGTTTGAAATGGGGCGCGTATGCCAACTTCGATAACTCGGACTTCCTTCTTGGGGTTACCTAAACGTGATTCCGCTGCACACAGCCAAGGAAAAATGCAAACGAAGACGGCAGACGTCGCCTAAGACGCAGCTATGACCCCCGCAGCGTCGGTAAAAAAGTGACGTCCCTTATGACTCCCGACGAGTTGCAAGCACGAACAGAAATAGCTCTACTTCGAGCCCAGGTGATCGCGATATGCCGAACCATTGCCTAGTGTAAAGCTGCCTCCAGAGGAACCGTGATTCGAAAGAAGGCATGTTAAGTGGTCACTAGTGACCTCGGACGGCTTTCGCCGCGTCGGCAGTGGTTAGCACATGCTCCAAGTGGTGCTGGCCCGGAGGCGTTCGGCGTCCGTGACCGTGCGGGCCGATTACGAGCAGCGCAGACTGCGCCTGAGGACGAGGAGGCCAGTGCGGTGAAACAGGCCTGAAGTGTCATGACATTGACAGACTGTGCAGAGCTGACAGCAGAAATGCAACACTCTTATTCACTTATGGCACGATTTTACGCGTAAGATTTATTTTACCAAATCCATCCGCTGCCCATGGGTCTGAGTTAAAACCACCCGCTACCCATTGCTAGTCAGTCGTACCCACCTGTTATCCATTCGTTGCATTTTCCCAACAATTTCGTGATAGTTAATTTTTTTAAAGTTCAGCATTGGTTATCACCCAACATACACCAATACAGCAATAATCCGCGTTGCAAGACAAACGGGCTACAAATGCGTGCAGTCGGCTGTAGATTCGTAGCCTTGAAGTCGCCTTATTTTACGTCCACCATTTTAAGCTGAGAGCATTTTAAGCTGAGACGCGCTTTGAAAAAAGACGCTACACGCTGCAGGCATTAACACTGAAAGGGAGCACTTCACGTTCGTATGGGGTTTTAAGCTGAAAAGCCATCTTGTAGGTCATCCGGTGTAGCCTACAGCCCCGCCCTTCTTAAGACCTAAAGTTCCCCGGCTACACGCCCGCAAAGGTGAGCACACTGTTTTGTGTAGACGATTTCAAGAGCATTCAGAAATGCATGCCGCCATAGAAACATCATTTAAATCACGCCGCCCCATCAACCATGCGGTGTACAAGGTCAACAAGAATATATTCGTCGAGTCGTTCATATCTGGCGATCCTAAGCACGATTTCAGCATATGACAAACGTCTGTTGGCTCTCAGTGGACAAAGACATTTCAATCGCGACTTTGTTACTTTATTTGGTTTGAGGCGTTTCGGCCCGTTCGGACAATTTCACGCCTCGGAGAGGGGCATTTCAAATACAACTTAAAGGCGCAATTGAATAAAAAAAGAAATACATCAAGTTGATAACCCTTTACAGTGCCTGAAGCATATAAGTACGTCTAAGAAAATTGAACAAAAGCTCAAGAAGAGTAGATGGTTACAGGTAAACTTTACAGGTACAGGTAAAAAGATACAGGTAAACTTTTAACGCCAACGCCGCATTGTGGTGAACACAATACGCCTCCAATGCCTTCCGCTGCTGTTGAAACTTGCTCCGTTCAGGCAAAATATGTTAAGCACGCGCCAGGGTGGCCAGTTGGGTACCCTTCGCTCGGATGGGGGTCAATTCGACCCCTCAGATCTTAGGAACTAAGAGAGCTAGAGACACAAAATCCACAGTGTGTGTTGACCTCTACGTTAAATCACTTAGTTCAAAAGTTCGAGACTCCTAGGTCATGGCCTTCGGGTCAAATAAGATTAAACTTCAGGCTGGTGTCCAAAGGGCCCCTAGAACCTAGCTAACTGTTCTAAAGCAAAAGTTCACATGCTCATTTAAGGTCAGTACCCTTTTTTGACCTTTTGAAGGTCATGGTGACCAAAATCATACAAGACTGCCTTTAATTTTGCATTTGAGTAAACAACAAAGACTACGCTAGGCAGTGTGTTCTTAAAAACAAAATTTTACCTGGGTTATTTTAGGTCAATGATCTATTCTGACCTTGAAGAAGTTCATGGAAGGTGTATGACGCAGTTCCTGTCATCAATGAATTCGAAATGAGCACCAGAAACTGCCCTAGAGTAATAAAACAGGTTGGTTTTTACCTTGGTCTGACCTTTATACCCGACCCTAGGTCAATGTAATTGTTCATTCAATTGCTGTGTTGCCTAAGAAAGTATCTCAGAGATGCATGGCTTCTTCTTACACTCCGTTGTTGGATCACGTTGGACGATTCCCCAGAAATTGCCTTCACTGAAACCATGGCCTGACTTTGACCTGCCATAGGTCAGCGACCGTACAAGACATATATAAATTGTGGATGCCAAATGATCCGATATTCAGTAGCCTATAGCCATGCGAAATTTGGCGCGGCTACGCCTTATCGTTCGGAAACCATCCCGGACACACCTTTGGGGAGATCAATTTGCCTCCACCCGAGTGCGTGTTAGCTGAAGGGGGACGATGACTCGGTTGGCATAGGCAACAAGGGTGTTTTAAATATTAAAAGCTATGCGTAAGCTTTGTGTGTCCAATTCCAAGACCTGCTCATACTTTTTGCTGCAAATGGTCCGTTTTACGGATGGCCAAGGCGTAACTTCTGGCTTTATGCGATAAAGCTAGGTTCTGCCGATTTCCGTCCACTGACGGCAACCGACAATACCTAGGGTTCTTCCTGGGCTCTCCCTGGTTCCGGAACCAGGAACCAGGAATCGGTTCCCGGGAGGAAATATTGAGAACCAGGCACAAGTCTGATATGGACATACTCGACGTGTTGGGAGATAGAGAATTCCGGGTCTACAACGATACCTAAAAATTTAAACGATCAAGCAAAATAAATACTAAGCCCGTCGGTTTGGAGAGAATATGCCGGTGTATGTCTTCGCCTTTTACTGAAAATCGTGCTGTCGTTTTTTAGCGAAAAAATGGGGACTTTAACGTCTTGACCATTGTTGTAACTTGTGAAGTGCATCTTGAAGGGGTGATGAGTTATCAGATTCTACATTTAAACACCAAATCGCGCTGTCATCCGCGCAAAATGATAAGGATACGCCTGAGCGGAGATTTTTTTGAACGAAAACATTACAGATGGCCGATTGGCATCTTACACGGAATCGGCGCGTTTCCGAGTGCAATTCCGTAAGAACTTATGCCAGATGTCCAATCCTAACCTATGAAGCTTGAAAATTAGAGTAGGTTTATATACCTTGTCATAAAAGCGACTAATAGCTAGTAAAACGGCAGTGAGTTGACGTTTTTGGCGAAATGCACAACGAATGTCGATTTCGAATGAATGACATGATCACAAGTAGTGCGGTGGCGTTGACATTCACATTGCTGATTCGATATTATTTGTTCACGATCAATGATCCAGGCAAGGTATTTGTCAACCATGCTTTTCAGAAAGTTTCCCAGGCAGCTGGTGGCCCAGTGGGATGATAGGTGACTGGATTGTGCGCGTCCCTGCCTGGTTTTGGGATCGGAATTATTACTGTGTCGTTCCTTGCCTCCGGGAAAGCATGGGAGAACTACAAATTATTGAAAACTTTCAGATCACAGCACGCTGTCAGAACGGGAGAAAACGTGACGCAGCTCATCGTGTCCTACTGAAGTGTTACCGATAGACTTCATTTCATCGCAGAGCTCTGAGAAAGAACATGATACGTGATAGTCTTCTGTATTGCTAAAAAGAAAGCAATGAAGCTTTGAATGAAAATGGGGTCGTGCTCCACCCGCTCTACCCGCTCTAGAGCACAGGCCGCTCGCCAGAAAATGCGCGAACGAATCCCCAAACTTTGCTTAGCGGAGCGGCTGCTGTAAACTGTTTTAGAAAGGTTAGCCCACAGGGTGCGCTCCGGTATCTTAAGTATTACAAAAAGTCACTGTTTCTTGGCCCCTGCGGGCGTCAATCTAAGGCCATGATTGGTCGGAAGATGTGTCGTCACAGCTTTAAACCCGGTGAAACCCCGGTTGCTATTGTGATCAACCCCGCGGCATCAGGGAAATAGCTCATACTTAACTCTGCTTTTTCCCTCGGTTGGTAGCGCGCAAAATACCGGCGTTACAAGATATATATGGCTGGTTTAAAATGCAAAATTTCGGATAACCTCAGAGTTGACACTGGCAAGGATCCATGGAACACAGCTGTCACTCTTCATGCCGTTTGCTTCCTATTTCAAGCGCTCATTTTATTTTGACGGCTTATCCGACGCGGTGATATGATGCTGTTTTATGACCGTACAAATCAAAATTATTGCGGTGAGGCTTGAGATCTAGCATCATAGTGCGCGCAAGCATCGGGAATTTGCCATCATATGTTTATAAGTGTTGACTCAGATATGAGTTTAATGATGAAATAATGCTTTCTTGGCCGTTATTCGAGGAATTACTATAGAAATTATCACTGTGTCCGCGTGTTGTCTGGTATCAAGCATACTTTTGTCCGGGTGATAGATACCACAGCATGTGGTAGAATATGAAAAACAACTGAATGTCACTCAAACACTCTTGGTAGTATGATATCATTTTTAATACACTGAATATCATAAATCGACAGAGCTGTTCAACGGGCGCGGGTAACGGCCCGTGTGACCACGGGCTGACATGCTGCGGGCTCCGGATCTGCTCGGCCTTGCGCCCGCAGGTGGGCGTCGTCCCACTCGTTAACGGCGTTACAATCCCGGAGCCGTCACGCCTGTCCGCGGCTACGGGCCCAGCTACTGGTATCCGGACGTCACAGAATGTCGTCCGCTCGGCTTCACGTTCCTGGCGCTGGTCATCGCGCCGGACAACGTGACTGTCCGGCTCATCCTACGCGACGAAAAATCCTGGCCTTGGAACGCGGCCCCGCTCCTGTCGCTGCCCGCCGCCGACGGCCTGCAGGAGGTGCTCTTCGATCCCGAAGTGGTGTCCTCCTGGTATCGGCGCCAGCAAGAGCGACCATCGACCGAGCTGCCCACCGGTCTGTCCGCCAACCCTCTGTTCGCATTGCTGTCTTCTCTCTGATCACACTGCTGATGGTGCGGTCCGACAAATCCAACAAGATTTCAAGACACCACCTGAAGTACGCGGAGGTGTCCAGCAACAACCGAGAGCCAGCTTGCACTGTGCCGTTAGAACCATTCAGCGCAAATGTTTAGCCGATAATATGGCCAGAGATCCCGCGAAAACCCAGAGCCAGCCTGGAAATACAATCAGGAGCCAGCGACTACCAACATGCAAGCTACAGTGAAAGGCACCAGCGAGAACCGAGGTCTCACCTGGAAGCATTGTTAGCAACCATTACGTATCCGCTTGATAAGCTTACGTTATGCAGGGTGCACGTACAGTTATTACACCGCATACGTAAGATATTTGATCACAGACATTTCAATGACAGAATGTTGTTAATTAGCCACCCGAGCTGATGCCGACGAACAGGAGTGGGGATCAAATGGTCTGCGACTGAATTAATGGAAACCAGAAACAAGAGAAGTGGTTCCTGAGACGAGGGTGTGGTGTTTGCGACAAACGAATTGGAACTTATAACCTTTGAATTTGGAAAAAATCGTGAGAACCAGGAGCCAAAGCCTGGCGTTTGCAAAACAACCCATGTGATCCACCAATCAGGTACTCGTGGTAATGAAAGAACAGTCGAAACCACAGAGCTGGGGCCTCGTTTTGATGAGGGGAAGTGGGCACCAGAAATGAACATTGAAAGCCAGGCGCATGTCTGCCGGTAACAGATCTTTTGTTTGGCGGTTTTGCTCTCACAATAGTCTAGCATGGGCTAGAACTTTTCAAAAGTTGGAGAGTAAAACTGCGACACTGCATAACATAAAATGGATACCATGTAAGAGTGAAGAGAGCCGTGCTATACTTGGCCAACGCGTGTTTCAATTTATCAGATTTCGGGTGTTCTGAACTTAGTTTAATTTCAAGAGAACATTGGATTGTAAATACGAATTACAGTATATTGCGCTTTGCGTACACCAGCAGCTTTGTGAACGAGCGTATGAACTTGAATTGCATTGGCATGCTCAAATATTATGCTGTTACACACCTACGCTCCCGTACAAGACACAAATTGCAAATAATAATTTCCATTCGCCCCAGTGCTTCATTACGGCATGTATCAGCACAGATTACCGATAGTGAAAGTTTAACACCTGATTCATTTTCCTGCTCATTCCTGTTTCCTGACCACTCCACGCCATGCTCCTTGTATCATACGCAGATGTTGACATCACAGGGATTTGTCTTGCCGCGTCACATTGACTGACAAAAAAAAAATGAAAAGCCCAATTTAGGGGGGTGTCATCCGTACTGTTTAACACTATCGGAACGTGGCAACATCGAGCTGCGTGGGAAAGGAGTTAGTCTGGATACAAAGCCTGCATGACGTCATTTACACCATATTTGGTGACGTCATTGGCCCGGAAGCCTCTCAATTAGCCAACTGACTGATACACAACCCATAAGTTTGAATAGTAAGTATGCTTGGGTGGCGTGCGGATGGCGGTTCCCGGTTGGACTCACGGTTTTGTCATGCAAACACTATTATTGAAGGGGGATTGAATCCTGAAACAGTTAAGCCTGATCAGAAGTTTACATTTTTCGGTGGGAGTACACATAACTCGGGGTTATACGTCACGCGGCGTTTGTAGCGCACCGCGTATCGCAGTTGCTTAGTGTTTCATATCCGTGGGTTCCCATCAGTTGCCAGGACTATGACTTGTAATTGATCTCGTGTGCAGTTTGTTTTGAACAATTGATAGCGTTTAAAATGCTCGACCTGTGAAAATGGTATTATGCATGCGTGTACAAGCCCTGTGAAGTGCGAAACACTTGCCTGAAGCATCATAAGGCCTATATCATAAGGCTTTATTGCACTTACCTTACGCTATCACTGTGATGACAAGAGTGGGAGTTATTAGCAAATAAATAATGCAAATGTTCATATAATCACACCTAAAGACAGAGCAAATTCTTCAAGTCGAGTTGTTCAACTCTGCCACCAGGCACAAAAGGCACAGACAAATCTAAAGCTATCCAACGACAACCCAGCCTTGGGCAAGCCCGGTCATGAAATGCCATACACCACAAATGTCGCGTGACATAGGACTCAGTGTCATATAATTATGCATGCCTGTCCCAGGACTCGATATCCATTCCAGAAATGTGTGCGAATAGCGAAATACGGATAATTCCTTTTCACTCCAACCGGGAACAGCCAGTCGCACGCCTTTAAAACATACTCACCATTCAAACTAATGGGTTGTGTGCCAGTCAGCTGGCTAAATGAGAGGCTTCCGTGCCACTGACGTCATCAAATATGGTGTACTTGACGTCATCCAGGTTTTGCTTCCAAACTACCTTTATTCTCACGTAAGCTCGATGTTGCCACTTTTTCGGACCGGACGGTTCTACTTGGTTAGACAGCCTTCAGCCCAATACATGACAAGCATCCGTCCTGAGCGTCAACATTGACGCAAACTTGACGCGTAATTGGTGTTTGCCATTATAACATATTGAGTTATTGGTGTATAAATGCTTACATTATCTCCTTTACGCCCCAGGTTCATAAAAGATAGCGCAACACGGAGCAGTGCCAGCCCTTGAGCACACTACCATAGTCCAGAATCTGGGGTTTATTGCCATGGCAACCGGGGTTTAATTCCGTAACGACATTAAATTTTGTTACCTATCACAGGGCGAGTACGATGTCCGAATTCGCAGCTTCTCCAAAAGTCATAGGCTCTACTACATTTACGGGGCCGGAGCGTTCTACCCAAGACTACTAGAGAAGGCTACGCAGACGTGACGTCACCACGGGATTTAAATTTGGTAGCCCGAAGTATGGTTTTTGGTTGATACCGCGAGAAGGCTGGTAGGTACTTGTCACATGATTCAAAACTGAGATTTCGCCATTGAACTGGATGGAAACCCTGTTCTGCATCTTTATTCTGTTGCGCTGAAAAGATGCTGTGACTTTGCATTTGAAACCCTCTAAGGACAAATCAACTTTAGGATCTGATTCCGAAAAGAAATCCTGGTAAACCACGTTTTGTAGTTCCAGCACCCGCGCCATATTCGTCGTGGCCAACGCGGCTGAACAATTATATGTAATGCGGTTTTTGGAAAGGAATGTTCATATGTAAATAATCATGCGTAATGCTCAAGTTAAATTAATAAGTGGGTAATCATTGTGCATATAGCTTTGTACCGCAAAACCTATTTGGAGCGAAATGCGAGGCCAAGGTAATGTGAGGAGGGCAGATGCCAAGAATTTCGTTCTTGCTTTGCTATGATGCGCTTAGGTGTTGGTTCCTTCGTAGATCTATAATGCTGAATTGATAAGATAAAAATGGTGTGCAGAGAATGATACCACCACCGCCCCTAAAATATCCCTATTAGCCTATTTCGGAACGGAGATATGGGCCTCACCTCTTTGAGTGGCAGAAATTGTAAAACTTGCCAGATATCGGCCCATTTTACGGGAAAATTCTGCTATCTTGAACTGAAATGGCGCGCGCTGTATTCAAACCCCTCGGAGTAAAACATTCACTTTCCCCATAAGGTCAGGCCAACCCTGCAATCACCCTGACGCTGCTCGCTCTGAGGATACACGATGTGCATTTCGACTTCCCAATGTGCGTCCCAGGGTGCTGCGAGCCCGTCTGGCCCGCCGTATCTCATTTCCGTCCTATGTTTTTGTTGTTATATGTTGTACTCTTTGATACAGACTGTTTCTAAGCACTTCCGGCTAGGGTTCTTCTGAATGAATCACTGGTGAATGGGTAACCCCATCTGCCTGTCGAGAGCAGGCTGGAAGAGCATCACAGCAATAATTTTGTGGCTCTGGGGTAAACCATCACCATTTCTCGTCTGGAAATGTTTCATTGAATGTGCTAGGTTGATAGAATCAACTTGTGAAGATATTTATTTTTAAATTAGCCCGCAAAGAACAGCGTCTTCACGCCAACATAGCGTTGGTGCCATGTGACTTAGTCCCATGATGCGTGACAGCATTGCTACCCAGAATGTAGAAATGCGGGGGCTTGGTTCTACCTGATTTCTTCTGGAGCCTTGGCCCAGCCCGCAACGATGTTTGACGGCTCTTATGGTTTTTCTGGTTCACGCGCGTTAAGAGTTGCGGGCGAGTAAAATACAAATATCATGACTGCGCTGAAAACTACGAAAAGCACGTCCACGTCTCACAATGTTCTTTTTAACTTCATTTGTCCACCACTGCACGGAGAGGCGTCGTAGCGGAGGTTTAGTCAGTAGAATTGTCGCAGTTCCTGCAGAACGAAGAATGTGTGATAGAAACAACACTCAGCTAAGTCACAGCGATCGTGATAGGCAAAACAAAGCTCTCGAAATTTGGTCCAGTCTGCTTCTTCCAGATTTCAACGGGGCATGTTCACCGAACCGTATCTACAGCAGGATCAAGAGCGGTGCGTAGTTTAATTGGAACATGGCCACTGACGTGGGCATACCCCTCACCAGTCCAATCAAAGACCCTGTTGAGGGAGAGCACAACGACAGGTCAATGGCTGTTTCCGTGCCCGTGGGTGTGTGCTGGTATGCATTGCTTCCTTTATTCAGGAAGTCTTCCTTATGTGCATCAATAAAATTTTCAATCAAATATGCTCGGCAATGAACTACCTGGGTATCGCTGCTTCAAACTGGGCTATGACCGTTGAAACCACCAAGGATGAGAAAAGGGCCGCGGAATTGAGCAACAAATTGGCGAATTTGCCGTAAGAGTTCCGTGTTGTAATAATTTAGTGGAGTGTATAAAGAGCATACATCGGTGGTGCGGCCATGCGGCGGAACTGAACATGCAACGGCGTGGAGAGGTATGGTAAGGGCGAGTTGCATGTGTGTTAATTCTTGCCTGAGGTACAATGTCACCCCGCCGTGGCGACGCCCACCGTCCATGGCGTTACAGCGATATAACGAGCAATTTTTGACATTTTAAAGTTATGCGTGTCAGTGAGACGAAATCATGTTTCCTGTACGGTGATGCTGATTGTGAGCTAATAGGGCAAAAAGTGCTTTCATTGCAAGCCGTTTTGGAATACAACCGCGACAATTTCGCTGCAAGGCAAAAGGCATCTAATGGTGGATCGGTCAATCTCCACCCGTTGGAGGAGATCGGCCGAACGAAACGGACCAAGGCCGTCCCATCGCCACCCTCACTGACGGACCGGACCGGCGGTCTTCGCCCGAGCGTGTTGTGGCTGGTGCCGTATTGGGCGGGGGGGGGGGGGAGGGAGGGAGGATCTGTTCGTGGGGTGGGCCAGGACGCCAGACGGCTTGAGTCGCACGCGAATCATGCATAGCCGGCGGGCTGGAACGCCGGCCAACCTGGGGACGGGAGTGCACCTGCGCCTGGGCATCCGAGCGCCCAGCCAGGGGCGACTCAATGGTGTTTTTTGCCTGGGTCTGCATGGCCGAACCAATTGAGACCGAGGTGCGAGGGGTGAGAATCTTCAGGGGAGGTAGCTGGCGAATGGAGTCTGTCTGTGTTCCGCGTGTTGTGATCGTGACTTTTGCTACCTGTGCATATGTTTTGCTGAACCGTGACGACATTTTGAATTCAATAGTGCGCTGTGCCTCGGGATGCGTCATACCTGTCTTGGCTTTTTCAGAGCAATTTTTCTTTTCTTGTTTTTCCATACGAGACACTGAGAAGAGTTGGCGGCGTGATAAGTGCTCCCACGGCCCATTTCTGGGGTGAAGTGCAGGCAGACCCCTTGTGAGGGGTCTCGCCGTACATAGGGCATCTGGCGTTCCGCTTGCAGTACTGCTGCCATGTCAAAACCGCTGGCATTTAAAGCACCTGAGTGGATTCGGTATGAACACTCTTGACTTCGTAGGGAGGCTACCAGCTGTGAGCTTCTCGGTGAGCTGGGTGGTAGCAAAGGTGAGGATAAGCAGGCTGGTGTCGCGACGCTGGCCATCTCTTAAAGTCGTCAGCCGTCTGACATGGCAGACATATTCGCCCCCTACCTCCAGAAACGCCAGGATCTTGTCCTCCGTCATGAAACGGAGCTCAGGCGCAAAGATGGTGCCTTTGGTGGTGTTTTGGACATGGTGAAGGGTCACTTCTGCGTGCTCGTCACAGAGTTCCGTTGTTTTAAGAAGAGCCCTGGTCTGTGCGCGAGTGGTTGTTTTGATGATGAGTGATCCGTTTGCCGGTCCTTCAGTTTCTAGGTCGCATGGGTTGCAGATAGCCTTAATTTACCATGATGGTCAGAAGACGTTTATTTTTAAGTGACACTTTCTCATCACAAGGTTGTACGACAACGTACGAGCCGAGAGGACCACGAATTGGCTTAGAACTCAGGCGAACACTGGTCATTGTCGAGCAATGGCCAGCATCAGGGCGAGCAGGAGGGCGAGGACGGGCGAGACTCAGTCAAAGACGGGCGAGGGTCGGAACCGGGAGTATTAGACGGAAACGGTCGCTGTCCAGCCTCTGTGGTGGTAGTGTGTGTACCACTGGAAAGGGCCTGGGGCGCGCGAGGGTCATCAGGGGAAGCGGCGGCCAAAGCGGGGCCGGCAGCACTTCCGTCTTTTGTGTCCACGGGCATATTAATGTCGGAGGCCCAGTTCGAATCCGCGGCACTGTCCTTCCTACGCTTACCCCGCTTCCCAATAGTGTGGCAGCGGGAAGAGAACAAAACTTAGTGAAAAAGAGCTGTGTTTGGACAGAATGCGGATGGAAAAGCGACGAAAAAGACAATGATAATAAAGGACTCCTCGGGAGAAAGCCGCAGCAGGAGCATCCGGTTATATCAGGAATCATCTCGCCAATTGGGCGTAGCTAGCGAGTTGGTCGACTATGTCTGACAATCAACCATGATTGGTTCGGTATGGTTGTTTGGATGAAAATCCTTTCCACCAGAAATTATCATTTCAGGGCTGAAGAACAAAGAAATATAGTTAACGATGGGCAAACTTGCATGCGCCTCGGTGGGGGCAACCATGTGGATTTAAAGGGAATGTTCCACATTTGAAGACTTTGAGATAGGCATCACATATGATGGGAAAAGCTTGCTTGTAACTACCGGTAAGCTTAAAGGTTCAAAAACGACCCTGAGTAGCAAAATGTCAAAGATTATAAAAATGCGCCCCATTACGTCATTGCTTGATGGCGTCATGAAATGGTTTTGTGCTGAGAGCAACACCTGGCAGCATCTAGCAGCCAGACCTAAAAATATCTCGAAACACACGAAAGCTGACGCCAACCGGCTATTCTCGTCGCGGGCACTGTGTCAGGTGGTGGATTAGTGAATGGTTTTTGTGTGGATTTTTTGTCCTGGTACTGGTCGTAACGGAAGCTTTGGTGGGCTGTCTGACACACGCAACGTAGCGATCGACAGCTTTTAGGGCAGATTATTAATATCAAAGCACGATATACTGTGCAGACTGTCATACAGCGTCATGAATCACTTACCAAAACCTGACAGGAACAGTAAAGGATGTCAATATTGCATTGTCAACTTGTCCTTGCCTGCTGGGCTGTAGCCCTGACCTTGACATCATATGGCGTCCGCAGTAGTTCCTTTATTATTTGTGACTGAAATGCAGCTATATGCAAAAATAATTAAATCTGCAACATTGCTATAAACTGATTTCCAAAGCATTGTTGTTTCCGTGGTAAAGATAGTAAGGTAGAGCTACCAAGAATGTTTTTCTTGCTTAGGATTATGTATGCAATTATCAGTTGCACCTTATGTAACCATTGTGGTGGAACAGCATCCTCGCTGGTGCCAGTCCTTTGTCGTTGTTAATTCAGTAGTTACGTCATTCATAAATCATAAGCTGTTATCTCATAGGCTTGACATAGAGTAGTCGATCCATGTGGTACGTTGTGCATGACACGGGTCAATGGTGTCATCATGGCATTACCTCAGAGCTGTACTGTGACACGACATTATGAACAATGACGCTGTTCTTGTACTGCAATCCCTGTCGCTGTCATAATAAATTTCATCATGAAAAGATGGGCTAAGCATGCATTTTCGTCTTAGTTCCGCATCTGACATATGACTGACCAAAAACACATCACGCAATATACAAATCACTTTCAGCAAAGCACACAACCAATGCGTGACATCACTTGCTCAGCCTGTTTTGTGAATCCACAAAACAGGTGGCAAAGATGCAAACACGTCTTTTGCATTCACAGTCATACGGCACGCTCGGCTATCGGGCTGCTCATTCAAAAATATTGTTCACATGTAATAGCACTTGCACAACAAGAAAATGTTACATATAGTGGAATGACACTGCAAACCTGCTGACCTTGCACAACACTGGAGACATGGCAGGTGCCTGCAGCTATGGTTAGATGGGCAAAATGCAAGGAAGTGATGAAGCTTCCAGTGCACACTGGGCTCGTGATAAAAATATTATTAAGTGCTATCCAAGAAACCAACAGCAATACCTCTCCACCTTTCCGGGCACCCAGCATCTCACACAAGTTTCAGTGACTATAACAATGATGACTTACAAGCAATGCTTGCCTGCATACAAAATGTGTTAAGACAGTTGTATGCACATCTATAATAATACAACATCATATTTTCAGGACTCTTAAGTGAAACACAATTTTGCAAAGCTGTATCATGTGAGGCTATACCAAGCATGTGCATTAATGAGCTGTGCTATCCCGTCCCTACTGCCTACATGAATTGCGTATATAATGACAAGCAATGGACTAACTACATGTCGTAATGCCTCAATAGGTTCAAAATGTTGGCAAGATCATAATGAAGCAGCAGATTCCCTTTGAACACCCCTGCTGCATGAGTGCTAGTGTTTTTTTTTTCAGTTTGCTGACATCACTACCTTGTCATGTTTAAACACAAACCTAAAGATAGAGGCAGGTATCAATAGGTCACATTTTATTGGGAGTCATTTGGTTTAAAGAATACCAAAACAATGTTCTCTCTCAGAAGCACAAACCTGATTCGCACTATGTCAAATAAGTGTGATCCCACACCTACACCACCCGCGGGACTATCAAATTGTAGATTTTCTCGCTGTTTCCGCACAGGTTTTCGGTTATAACACCGCATTTCACGGTGAGCTCCCCGAAAACGAAATTCCGACGAGGTTTCATGGTAATACAACCCGAGAGGTTGTATTTTTAGGACACAATTATTTTGTTCAGGATTTAAATTTGTCCTACAAAGGATTGTTAAATATTTAGTAAAATATGCATATAAAATTACCACAATATTTACCTACTTTTACGATGCGTTGCTAATCCATAGGCCTGTGGTACGCGGGGTGCCAACCGAGCTGTCTGTAAGAAATGCGTCAGTAGAAGAAGAAAATAAACGGCGGCAGGCAAAAAAGTCAGATTTGCTGTCGCGTTTTCTTTTTTAGAACGTTCGGGAGAGTGCCGTTTTTCGGTGCTGTACTTTTTTGCAAACAGTGGCGTTCCCTTTTCATGACATTGACCTATGGTCTAGAAATAGAGAAAATGTCCCGTTGGCGACGAGTGCTGCACATCCCGAAAGTGCTCGCGGTTACATTCGCAACACACATTTAACAACGAAATTTTTACCAATAGCCAATCACCCTCCGCGCATTGTACCACACATGTCGCATGATCGCCCCTGCAGATGCATCAGCGGCCATGCTATTTTGACCATAAGCAGAAAACAGCCCGTAATATAACGGCAATCGTATGACATTTCCATGACGAAGTAAATGCCAAGATGACTGTGAAAAGGTTTCCCAACAAACCTCTTCCTACGTTTGTGGACGCTTAACTGTGGAACCAGAGGGCTTTGGTCTTAAAAAGGGCATGGCTGTGAACTGCATCAAAGGGTCCTCAAGACGCCTATTTCAGTTCAAAACCCCACGTAACGATGGAACATTTTCTTCAGCCCGTATGTGTGCTGGGCACCCGGTCGGGGTCCCTCCTCCCACGGGGCTTTCGGCCCACTCGTTGCTGACGGATGTAATCTCCACCAGACAGGCGGTGTGGCGCGAGGATGCAGGGCAAAACAAGAGCTCAAGAGTCACGGTTTGTGCTACATAATGCATGAAGTTTCACGTGGGTGCTAGTTATTACGATGATAAGATTTGATAATCGAATACCTTGAGAAATGCACCATAGCCGAGCATGTGAATACAAGGAAAAATATCAAACCCACGGATAAATGTGCAAGAACAGCACGACAAAGGGCAAACACACGATCATATAACGACATTTGGTTCAGCAAACACCTCCAGCACCGCCACGCCCACCTTTAGGGAGATTCAATTATTACGCGTGAATGCTAGTGTGGTAATTTCGTAAATAACAATATAATTAAATGTAATATATATTTTTGGTACAATAAGATTTAATATTGCATCATTCATTTTAAAAGGAGCGTATTTCAAAAAGACACGCTGGTGATACATCAAGACCATTTAGCCTTATAATAACGCTAAGTATTGGTGATGCTGCAGCACCATCAAGATATGATATGGAGAGACGTTTTAGTCCTTCTCGAGTATAAATTTCGCTGCCAACACATTGTAAAACACTAGTTGGAACACGCAAACACACGTTGAAATAAGCAAGGAAATAGTAAAAGCACTGCTTTCATGGTGGTCAACAAGGAATCCAGCGAGATTTCTCCTGCCGGACCGCCTACTTCAAATGGAAATTCTGAGCGATTCAGAATTTCGAGAAAACTGGCATTGCCGATTAAATCGGACAGGACAGGAACTGAATAGTGCAAAAACTGTGGCACACTCCCTTTTATCGACCTGCGTACCTGCCGTCCTTCACGAGCCGCGCAGCTGACAACGTCATGTTTTCCGAGTCTTTAGAGCTCATCGATAATCTTTATGTAAAGTTGAGCGGGCCTGAACATGAGAAGAAGCAAAATCTGATCTTAAATTAGGTTTTTGACAACTCTGGCCTTGAGCCGGAGCGATGTCGCCTTGTGTGCTGGCCCTGAACGCCCGGAACCTCACACATAAAATTCGATAGCAGCCCACAGCTAATTCGACGCCGGCTTCGATCAAACTAGTCTGGGACCCAGGAGAGGGTCAGTATGTGTAGAGCCATGTGGCAGGGACATTGAGAAAGTAAAGACCTGCAGTCTTGCGGCCTTCAGCAACTGCATCGCGGGAATGCTTAATAAAAGGCATTGGGTGAGCTTATTCGAAGACCAGATGGACGTGTTTGCGCGTCGCAGCGACGTCATGGAGAGCGCGGTACAAGCCGCTCGCCATAATCAACAACAAGAGTTTTTAGCCTGCTAAGTTGTTGCAAAGATATGGAATTTCCATACCAAGCTAAAGATATTTGAAAAACCATTTGGCCCAAAGCACAAAGCAACGAACAGGAGTTTGCCCCTAAATCACCCGCAGGTACCGAAAAGAATTCCGCTCTAATGAGTGTGGTAGATATCAGTGATAAATCGCATGCGACTTACTGGAAAAGCATCTTCATCCGCCTATTCAAATACTGATGCAAGCCCGTCAGCGAATGGGTGTGTCGTAGCCACCGAGTCTTTAGACACAAGCTCCGGATCGATGGCGGGATCGAGCTCAGTTACGGAACTGTGAGCCAAGATCGCCAGATCATGGTCTCGCAATGCATGATTGATTCATGATTCATCATTCTCGCGATCATGATCTCAAGATGTACCTTGGAACAACTATACACAGTTATGTCTACGGCTGAAAACTGTGTGTCTGTTCATGTGAAAACAGTTTATTTTTTGTGCATGCAAATGTTAAACGGGTGGGATGAGCACCGCTACACGTCTGCGTGTGCCATCAGGTTAGTGATCATAATGTTGGCATTTGTGTGCAGAGCGTTATGCAGGAGAATTCAGTTAAGTCCTTAATGGATGTTCAGTCTACGTCCCAGCTCGACGATGGCACCGCGTTCGTGAATAGATTGTTCGCCTCTCTCGGGACTGTTGGAAACGCAACGGCTCGAGAAGGGGCGAGGAGGTTGGGTGCCGCCAAGAAAGGTTTGACAAAAAATTATTCATTAGTCACTGACTTTCCGAGACAAATGCTATTTTGTCGCAGAAGACACAGACCATGGCTACTATTGGAAAAATATTTAAGCAGGTAAAGACTTTTCAATATCCCCCACTTTCGGCATGCCTTTAAATGGCCAACGACTTCATCAGCAAAAGTATATGGATAGTCGGTGGTAGTTCCTCGCATTCAACAGGCGCGGTACATACTCGCCAGGAAAAGGCTACCCATGTTGAAAAAAATTCCACTCAAGTCCAAAAAGAGTTAATTGCCTTTCCTGTTGCTGTCTGACCCAATGTTTTACATTGGGTCATACCTCCTTCTCATGTGTGGCAATACTGATGATGTGCGGCTTAAGTGTGTGTTGCACTTCCTTACGATCTGTCATGGCAAATGACCTTGTGCTGAAGTTTGGGGTTGGAAGATGGGGTACCGTGAAAGGGCTGACATGAATCTGTAATGCCCAAAACAGAATCAAATACTAACGCCACATGATATGTTCTGCAGCTGCACCGACAACATTGCTGGTTAGTGAACCGACAAATTATAGACACATTTTATGAAATGCTCAACGGAACACAACAGGGAGGGGTACACGTTTGTGCGTTTCACCCATACATCTGTCATGCTCATGCCATTACATTATCTTTGTACGAACAATCCAATATTTTGTTTGTAATTAACGTAGCCACGCACGCAATCTACCTTGCCATCTCATTTCCATTCCAGGCAAGCTTCTCAACTATGTGACAGCTGATGAACACCGCTCAGTGGAATAACGCTCAGAATACAGAAAAAAAACGAAGAAACATACTTACGCTGAAGGGAACACGCAGTTACAGTCATCATCAGCCCTGGGAAAACACGCCTCAGTCACAGTTTTGTTAATAAACGTAAGTGCTCAAGCATCCAAAGTAATGCGGTGAGCAATAAATGCGACACAATCAACGACGTACGTGGACAAAGCCCACGGTGCCGAATAAACAACCCAGGATTTAACCTCCCGCTCATTTTAATCCGTTACATTTACATCAACCGTCATGAGCGATGGATCAATGACGTGACTTGCTATAAACGACATTATACCGAATGATGTATAGCCGTATATAATGTGGTTGAAATACAATTTGGCTCCGCATATACGTAACTAAGAAAGGACGACAGGCGCGTAAGGTTAGTCAAAACGCAGTTTGCATTCGTTCATCGCTCCGGAGTTCCGACTGGCTTCAAGTTCATGGCCACAGTTCCCTAACGCGCCCTGTCATCCAATACCGACTGGTCGACTCACGACGCGCCGCCACGCGTGATCAGCCAATTGCAAATTAGATTTGCGACCGTGCTTGAAGAAATCCCATCAATTGTTTGTTTTAGTCTGGACGCCAATAGATGGGTTTTCAATTGCGTGTTCATTTTCAGAAAGTGGAAGGCATCGTGTTCTTTCTCCAGAAAATTAGGCCATAAATCAAACTAGATTGTTCAATGTACTCAACTTACCTTGCCTGTTACATTAAACCATGTTTCAAAGAAATATCTTTCCGGTGCACTTATCTAAAACATTATGCTCCACAAACTCTTTTTGCTACAGCAAATTGATGAATATGGCCTGTGACGTCGTCGCGTATTTTCCTCCCCTCTTAGTTCCTTATCGGTATGTCGTACGGCTCTAACACTTGTAGGATCGTGTATTGACCTACAATTGCGTCATAGATTTGTCCCCATCAAATTTTAAAGGGTGCCGTGGTACAATACCCCTACCTGCGTGGCGATTTGTAATGTAATGACCCGATTAGCAAAATAATTATCCACGGGTGGCGTTTGCTCCCCGTTGGGCCTGAACTTTGACTTAGCTGCACCTTGCGTGGTCTGAGCTATCAAAAGCAGCCTGAACAATAGTTTTTCACTTCAGTGTGATTAAGTGCAAAAACAGTCTAAAAATTTTCTTATGTGCATTTCCTGTATGACATAGGCGTCATTTGTCGCTTTTGAGCAGCACGTCGCCGATATGACCTCGGGGGAAAAAGGCAAAGATGATTTCGCTTCGCAAGCGACAGATCTGTACTCTGACGCGCAAATTTTGGATCTCGTCAAAGGGTTTCTCTGCACGAAATTGCTGCCTGCCTATCGCGGTCGCTCAGCAAGAAGTAGAAGGCAAAGGTGTTATTTTAGTTGCAATAGATTCGTTTTTAGTTCATTTAATGATAACGAACTAACATATCATAACCGTTCACATCGGAATTTTTAATTTTCACACTTTCAAAACTGACATCAAATCTGCCAGTCAAAGTTCCAGCATCATGCTCATTGGCCGTTCTGAGGTTATTCCGAAATGCCCTAAGATGGCCTCTTTGAGGCCATATTTTGAAGCGACGGTTAGGGCACGAAAAACACCATTCCTCAGATAGTAGGAGAGGTGTGTAAAGCGATATTTTGACCTTTTTGACCGAATCAGTCAACCCCTTGACCTTTGACCTACCTGGGGGTGCGGGAGCTCGGAAGACGTTGGTGACAAACCTCCGGTAAGGCGAGAGCAATACAATTTAGATCTCCCAAGAATGGTACGAGTAATTCAAACACACATTCATAAGAATACTTCCAAAAATTCCTTGCGGGTCGCATCATCTCGCTTCTAACATAAATATTTTGTTTTTACAGTCCTTTGTGAGTCGTTGTAGCGTGCGTCAAATATCGAGAAAGCCAAGGCAAACATTTTAAGGGCTTTTCAAAGATATGAAAGCGCAGCCTATGCCTAGAACGAAGGTTGGGGGGATAGGCCCATAAAAGTTAAAAGTTTGGTTTAGAAGAGGCTAATTCTTGTCCGTGTGCATGCAGATTCAGTAAAGCTTGGTGTTCACAAAGCCCACAGTACCAACTCCGTTCAACTGAGGGATCATTTCGAGTCTAGGGTACCTTGATTCCAGTTTGTTGTAATCCAGGTTACTAGTGCAGTCGAGGTTTGTTGCACTTAAAGGAAGTGTCGCACCTTTAAATGTGGTTTTGAACTGAAATAACCATATTGAAAACCTTTTGATGCAGTTCACGGTCATGCCCTTTTAAAGACCCAAAACCCTCTAGCTCCTGAGTTACACACCCGCAAAATTGCGAAAAGGTTTATTGGGAGACTACTTCAAAGTCACCTCCACGTTGATGTTGTCATAGCAACGTCATACGATCGCCGATATATTACAGGCTGTTCTCTGCTTATGGTTAAAACAGCATGGCCGTTGACACATTCGCAGAAGCTTTGATGCGGCGCATGTGATACAATGCGCGGAAGGTGATTGGCTGCTAGTAAGATTTCGCTGATGAATGCGCATCGCGAATGTAAGCGTGAGCACTGTCGCGTTATACGGCACTTGTCAGCGGGGCATTTTTTCTTATTTCTAGGCCATAAGTCAGTGCTAATAAAAAAGAACGTCGCTGTCTGCAAAAAAGTGCGGTAACAAAAAAAGAAGGGCACTTTCCTGAAAGTTATAAAAAAGAAGACACGATGACCAATCTGTCTTTTTTTTCTTGCTGGAGTTCCTTATTTTCTTCTTCTGCTGACGTATTTCTTACAGACAGCTCGGTTGGCGCCTTGTGAACCGCAGCAAACAGCCTTGCACGGGTTTATGGGTTAGCAAGACATTATGGAATTAGGGAAATATTACAGAGGCTTTAAATATATCAAACATGCTGTACGATACATTTAAATGTTGAACAAAATACTGTGTCCTACAAGTCAATCTTCTGAAGTTGCATTACCAGGAACCCCCTTTGGAAATTGGGTTTGAAGGGAGCTTTCGGTGAAATGTGATGTTGTAAACCAAAAACCTGTGCGGACACTGCGCGAAAACCTGCAATTTGATGGTCCTGCGGGCTATACAACTGTGGGGTCACATTTGAGTTTGGCATCAGAGTGTGAACCAGGCGCTTGGAATAGGCGTGATCACTGGTGGTGCATGCCAGTGGCTTGTATTGATTTTGAGGTGTTGGGGAGTGTGCGTGCGAGGTTTGTACTTCTGGGAGAGAACATTGTTTTGGTATTCTTTGAATCTAATGACTCCCAATAACATGCAATTATCGATACCTGCCCCTCTTTTTACGTTTGTGTTTGAACATCAGAAGGCAGTGATGCCAGCGAAATGAAACACTAGCATCTATGCTGCTGAGGTGTACGAAGGCAATTTGCTACTTCATTAAGATCTTGCCAGCATTTTGAACCTGCTGAGGTATCACAGCATGTAATTAATCCATTGCATGTCACTATAGCAGCAATTCATTTTGGCGGTAGGGGCGGGTCTGAGAGGCTCATTAATGCACATGCTTGGTATAAGCTCGCATGATACGGCTTTGCAAAATTGTCTTTCTGTTAAGAATTCTGAAAATATAGTGTTATAATATTATGGAGGCACATACTCCTGTCTGAACAAATTTGGTATGCAGGCAAGCATTGCTTGTGAGTTATCATTGTCATAGTCACTGCAACTTGTGTGAGGTGCCGGGTGCTGAGAACGGTGGAAAAGTCTTGCTGTTGGTCTCTTGGATAGCACTTAATGGTATTTTTATCATGAGCCTTGTGTGCACTGGCAGCTTCATCACATCCTAGCATTTCGCCCATCTAACCATAACTAAATGCACCTGTCATGCCTTGAACCTTGTGCAAGGTTAGCAAGTTTACAGTTTCATTTCACTACATGTAATGCTTTGTTGTTATGCATGTGTTATGACTTGTGTGAACAATAATTTTGAGTAGCGCAGCCTGATAGCTGCAGCGTATTGCATGGCTGTGGAAGTAAAAGACGTGTTTGTATCTTTGTCACCTGTTTTGTGGATTCCCAACGCAGGCTGGGCAAGTGGTGTCACTTATTGGTTGTGTGCTTTGCTGAAAGTGATTTGAATATTGTGTCATGTGTTTTTGGTCAGTCATATGTCAGTTGCGGAGTAAATACTCGAATATACGCTTGACCCTCTTTCATGATGCATTTTTTAATGAAAGCAACAGGGATTGCAGTGCAAAAACTGTATCATTGTTTATTATGCCCCGTCACAGTACAGCAGTGAGGCAGTGCCGCAATGGCACTGCTGACCCATACCACCGCACAATGTACCACGTCAGTTGACTACTCTATGTCAATAATATGAGACAACAGCTTATAACATATGAATGACTGGTAACAGCTGATTTAACAACGACAAAGGACTTTCACTGGCGAGAATGCCGTTGCACCACAGTGGTTATACCTGGGTTAACCAGTAAATGCATAAATAATTCTAAGCAAAAAATGTTTTGGTAGCCCAGCCCTACCATCTTTACCATAGCAATGCTTTGACAATCAATTCATAGCAACATTACATATTTATTAATTTTTGCATACACGTGCATTTCCAGTTACAAATAATAAAGCAACTACTGCGCACATAACGTGACATCAATGTCAGGACTACAGCGCTGCAGTCAACGATAGGTCGACAATACAGTAATGACATCATCATTAGTTCCTCGCAGGTTTCGGTAAGAAATTCACGACACTCTATGACAGTTTTCACGGCATATCGTGGTTTGATGTTAATAGTATGCCATACAAGCTGGCGATCGCTTCGTTGCCTATGTCAAACGGCCCACCAAAACTTTTGTTACGACCAGAACCAAGATAAATGATCCACAAACAAGCCATCCACTCATCCGCCACCCGACACCGTGCCCGCGACGAGAGTGGCCGGATGGCGTCAGCTTTGTTAGGTCTGGCTGCCAGATGCTGCCAGGTATTATTGTCGTCACAAAATAATTATATAACGCCATCAAACGATGACGTAATGGGGTGCATTTTTGAACTCTGAAATGTTGCTACTTGGGTCATTTTTGAACCTTGAATGCTTACCAATAGCCACAACTAAGCTTTTCCCATCACATCTGATGCATATTTCAATATCTTCAAATGTGGAAATTTCCTTTAATGTTGTGGTCGCTGTAAGTCAAGCGCACACTTAATCAAATATGACCACAGGCTTTCAGGAGGTACATTAACACTCATCCGGGTGGCCGGCTGAATACCCTTCGCTCGGTGGGGGGGTCAATCTGACCCACCTGAGATCTCGGGAACTAAGGAAGTTAGAGAGCCAAATTCACAGGGTATGTTGACCTGTACGTGATCTCACTTAGGCAAAAGTTTGAGGTTCTTAGGTTATGACCTTTGGGTCAAATAAGGTCAAACAAGGTCAAATCCCAGGATGTTCTCTAAAGTGGCCCCAGAAACTAGATAGCTGTTTCTAAGCAAAAGGTAAGATGCTCATTTAGGGGTAGTGACCTTTTTTGATCTTTTGAAGGTCATGGTGACCAAAATCATACAAGACTGTTCTGAGTTTTGCATTTTAATATGCGTCAAAGATTACGCTAGGCAGTATGATGCTAAAAAACAAAATGTTGATCTGGGTCATTTAGGCCAATGACCTGTTCTGACCTCTAAGACGTCCATGGAAAATGTAGAATGTGGTTCCTGCTATCAATAAATTCGAAATGAGCAACAGAAACTATACCATACGGCAAGCCCTGGGGTTATAAAACAGGTTGGTTTTAACCTTGGTCTGACCTTCATTCCTGACCTCAGGTCAATGTTATTTACTCATTCAATTGTTGTTGCCTAAGAAAGCATCCCAAAAGTGCTTGGCTTCGTCTAACACTCCGCTGTTGCATCAGATTGAACGATTCCCTAAAAATGTACTTGGCTGAAACCATGGCCTGACTTTGACCTGCCATAGGTCAGCAACCCTATAAGGTGCACCTAAATTATTGACACCAAATGATCTGCTATTGCCAATGATCTGCAATTGTCGACAGCTATGCAGAATTTGGCGCCGCTGCACCCCGCCGTTCGGAGACCATTTTGGAAAACCTTCGGGAGGTCAACTTAACACGCCTACCCGACTTCGTGTTAAAGCGTAACAACCGTTATGATAACGAACTGTTAGCCTTCAACCTAATCGTTGTGAGCTGTCTGATGTGGTTTCGTATGGTTCTAGCCTGAGTAGTAACTTAAAATTCCAGCCTAGCCCATGAAGCTGCATTAGTCGTAGTAGCTTACTGCCAGATTGGCAGTTTCCTCATAAGCTTGGTTCTCTTTCAAACCTTATTAATATGTTTATGGACAGGAGACTAAATACATCATGGTGTGAAGCATCAGCAGCACGGCCCACTCATACACAGAAACACTGAATCAACGAAGAGACATGTGCATCACAAAAGTGGCTTCTGAGAAACGTGCTACCCTCGGCCCGCTATGTAGCTATTGCATCGAGTGATAGTCGATCATAATTGCTGTATGATGGAATGGTTGATCTCTGAACTCACCGAGATGGCTCATTACGCTCACTACCTTGTTTATTAGTCATTTGCTTAGTTACATTTACCGCTAACGGAGCAGCACTCCACCTACAGACGAAGTCGCTTAAATAAAATACAGTGAACACTCATGCACAGTAGTATGAGCATCGTTAAAGGATAACATCTCAAAGCTGAATGAAGACGCTACAGAGTTAAAGCATACTTGATCACTTCAACGCAAAAATGTTAAAACCGTCATGGCAATTATCCGCGCTTGTGTTACTCGCTAAGAAAGTGCAACCAATGCTTGACAGCACGCAAAACAAACCGCCCTGCACTGTCTGCACACCAACGCGAGGTACAGCGAACAGAGCTCGGATGTAGGACGATCTGGGCGGCGCAAGTAAGGGGAAACAGCTTAGCAAGATTCGAGAGTCCAGTTTACCTTGAAAGGTGGTTTCCAGAAAGTGTAAATCGTATTGCACGCTTTGTGCTGCCAGGGATGAGACTTCGAAAGGAAGCAGGAGGCTGTCATAAGAAAGGGAAGCTGTCTGCCCGGAGAGTGTGTGAGTGGTAACCTGATAATAAACGTGTGGTGCATTCGATCGAGCCGCACTCTGTAGGAATTGGCCACCGCCACCCAGAACACGCTGCAATATTCTCAAACTGATCGCACGTTTGCAAAAACCGCAGCCATCACAGCGCTTTGATTGAATTTTGACCAGCTGGTACCGACCTGGAAGGACCGAATTAGTGACGCCAGAGGTCGTCAATTTCGAAGCGGAAGTTTTTTTCCGTTGACGATAACCCTCTGACTTTGTTGGACGGATGTGAGACAAACGGCTGTAGTGCAGATTCCTTCAAGTGGCATGATTACCTTATGGACCAGGAGCTCATGGTTAACTTTCCGAAAAGCAGCTGAATAATCAGCGGAAATAGCATCCGTCTGGTATCTGCTCGACATGGCCTCCCAAGCTGATTTCAGGTAAACACATGAGTTCGTGCCGCACGAATGCTTAGGAATACAACTGTGCTGACGAGAGCACAGCGCTGGCGAGATGTGGTGGAACAGCTCACCATACGCAGCCCGTTCCAGTTTCCTTCCGAAGAAAGGAAGTAGGGATATACTTCCGTAATTTACCGGCTCCTTTTCGTCGCCTTTCTTTAAAAAAGATGGCATGCCGTTGCCTGCTTTCACCTCCCCGCAGACACCGGAACTCACAGAGCGGCTACAACTCTCGGTGAAAGGAGCAACTAACTCTTCCGCGCACTCGGTGATTATGCGGGCACTGAAATTGTCAGTCCCACAAGCCTTCTTGGAACCGACCATACTTATCACGGATGGCACGGTTACCACAGAAACTCGCAGCTGGCTCAGCCACTCGACTGGGCAGCGCAGCGCATCTGAGGGGGCTTAAGACTGGTGACGTGCGTGACTTCTTCGTGACACATTTTAAAAATGGCCAGTACCGTTTGGGGATGGTCTTGAATTCATTAGTAAGTTTAGGCAAAACTGTATCTTATGAGCATAAAGACGGATTACGTTCCCCTTTGAACAACACCGCCCGCTTCTGTCCTATGCACTGCAGATTCCCGTGTTGGAGTGCCTCTCCACAAAATGCCACCCGCAGTTGCTGTGTGAAGTTGCAGATGAAGCATTTAACGCGGTTGTTATGTATACCGTAGCGTAGTAAATATAAATGAATCAGTTTTTGTGGGCTCCAACATAGCCTAAGCACTGCACAATGCCCCATATATTCTGTTAAAGGCCGGTTCCCACCAATTCTTGCGGCCCGGAAAACCGGGTGGATCAACCGGGACGGAAAAAAGCAAAAATTTTCGCCAGGCGTGCAGAAAGCATCTACATCTGGTAAACCGCAATCTCTTTATGTAGCCTGGCAGCACCTGTTCGGAAGCTCATACTAACACGTGACAATACTCTCGAACTTACATCTAAAGACCTTTCGAAAAACCACTTCCATGTGTATTTAGTTTTGTAGAAATGTTGCTGAGGATGTTATTTAGAACAGATGATAGCTGAATGTATATGGTCATATGAATTTCTCTAACCAATGTTCAAGGTGGCGTGCAGCTTTCCACACCACCATACGAGGAGCTTCCAATGACATAAATAAATATACTGATAATCGTGTAAATAACGTCCGTTCGGCCTTTTCATATCAGCATGCTACGCGTCACACGCGTCCTGAGCTGAGGTAGATGCCTCTACATGATGCTAAAGCCACAAAAATGTTGCATAGCAACGTAAATGACGACGAATGCTGCACGCTTGCGCAAGAATAAGTTAAGGATATATGCTCCAAGTGCTTCTCTCATCTTTCGCATCCGCAGTGGAAGCAGGTCAAGCATTTAACATAACCAACGGTTGCTCAAATCACCCGTAAGTGTGCACACTTCAATGCACATTTGTCTCACAAATGTCTGGATAACTTTGGTTATCGTCTGTCCCCATGGTCTCACTTGCAAGCGAAACGCAAGCTTCAAAATGAATGCCCGGCCCATTCCAGGCCTTTCGCCGGCTCTCAGCCCGGTCAAAAGTTGAACTTAAGTCAACTTCCCCGGCCGACCCGGTCGGGGCCCTGCTGGTCGGTGGGGGACGCCGGCCGACCCGGTCGGGGCCCTGCCAGTCGGTGGGGGACGCCGGCCCGTCCGTCGGCGGCGGTTAGTTTTCCCCCGCCTCACAACGCGAAAGGAAATCCGGGCCGGCATTCCGGGCGGTGCTTTACGATTTTCCAGACCGAAAAAATTGGCTGGAACTGGGCTTAACCGAGTGCTCAACACAGTACGCTTTCATGGTCGCGAGAAGTTCACAAATTCCGATCGCTTTCTGAAATTTCTTGATCCAATCCGACCGGGCCCGGTTAATCAAGTTTGTTTTTTAAATCAGCTGTTATCTCAGCTTTACTTTGTCGTGAACAGAAAACTACGGTACATTGCAGCATGCTTATTTAATTTGTATTTCAAACTTCCATATGAGTATTTTGCTTAGCTACAAAAACCGGAGGTCATTGATAACGATGTAATGAGCAGAGTGACGCGATTTTTGTCCACCCAAATCACGCTCGTCCTTAGTGGGCTGAGCAAAGGAGCACTACTGACTACTGTCAAAACAAATTTGTGTGATTTTCATCGTTGGATCCTTTGAGGGTTTGGGAAGATCGGAAATGGGTTATCAATCGTATTGTAGATACAATTCACATCACCATTCAGTGTCCTTTCGCCAACGTAGGCAAATTAGTGTACCGCAAAACGGATCGTAGGATTCTCGGGATCGCCGACATCGCGGGAAACTCTCGCCTCAACATCATTAAGGCATTCCATAAATTGAGTCTAAAATGAAAGGAAACTTTGAAGAAGAAAAAATAACGAATGCCCTTAGACTTGCAAAGTTAGATATTAAGAACCTGACCAAAGATCTTGTGCTACAACACATGAGGCATAACTCTAGCACTTGAATATTTGAGGAATGTATGTATATGTATATATATATATATATATATATATATATATATTTATACCAATATGTGAATCTAAACATCCATGCCATGTACCTCTGACATTGATCAAACAAGCAAAATGTGTACAGCACAAATACCAAACAAATGGCCAACAAACACACATCTCCAATCTCGTCAAACTTGCATTTAGTTATGGATGGCGCTGACTCCTGGAGCACCACCCAGCAACAAGCGCTACTTAGCTGGATGGACTTCCCGGAAACCATGTATGAGTCCATTTTGAAATATGACCAGGACAGGCCCCTCCGATGTGTGTGGCTCATGTCCTTGGTCATTGTAGACTGAATGTGTGGATGCTTGGATCTCTAGGATGGGAGCAGCCATTTTCTGACTTCAGCTATGACTACTCTCAGCGTTTTGGTGTCTGACTCTGGTACGAGTAACAATGACCTTAATCTTCTTCGTGCGCCTCTTTAGCACGCACTTGGGTGGGGGTCAATTTGACCCCACTCGCACACCGAAGGCTTTTACAGAATAGTTTGCGAACAGCGTGGCGTAACCAAGGTAATATTTGTATAGCTGTAGACATTTCAAAGTGGACGATTGGTATAAAAAGGGTGATGAATCTTATAAGGTCGTTGTGCTATGACAAATCAAATGCAGGTCATGGATTGAGCGGAGGCAATTTCTAGGAAATCGTTCAATAAGATGCAACAACGGAGTGTTAGACGAAGCCATGCATCTCTGAGATATCCTGTTAGGCAACACAGCAACTGAATTAACAGATTCCATTGACTTAGCAAAAGGTGTGAATGTCAGACCCAGGTCAAAGCCGATCTGCGTTTTACTTGAGAGCTCGTTGCATGGGGTAGTTTCTGGTGCTCATTTTGAATTTACTTGTAACAGGGACCGCATCATGTATCTTCCATTGACTTTGAAAGGTCAAAATAGGTTACTGACCTGTTGTTGTTGTCATTGGGGCTTTATGACGCCACTCAGGTGCTGGGACTATGTGGCGTCGCCTGCCTCTCACCCTGGCAGGAAGGGCGAGCATCGCGGGGAATTGAATCCCGTACCTCTGGTTTCCCAGGCGCGTTAACCACTACGCTACTGGCACCCTAGGTCACTGACTTAAAATAGCTTAGATCAAAATCTTGCTTTTAAAGACGTACCACCTAGCGTAATCTTTGACACCTATCTAAATGCAAAAATCAAAGCAGTCTTGTCATCTTTTGGTCACCATGATCTTCTTGAGGTCAAACAAATTCACCGAACTTAAATAAGCTCTAGTGATCTTTTGCTTAGAACTGGTATCTGTGTTTACGGCGGTTACATCAGAATGTCTATGGCACTTCGAACGCCAATCTGGAGTTTGACATTGTTTGCCCTTATTTGACCTGACGGTAATGACGTAGGAAGGTAAAATATGACTCAAATTATATCACACATACAGGCCAATACTCAATGTAAATTTACTGCGTCTAGGTCTTTTAGTTTTTGAGACCTCAGGGGTCAAATTGGCCCCCACCTGAGCAAAGGGTATTCAGCCCGCCACCCGGACGCATGTTAAGGGTGTGTGGCTAACGTAAAGCTAATAGACTATACGACAAGTTATATAAGTCCGGGCATAGGCACCGGACCTGGACTAGATTTGGGTCGTCTATAGAGGTGACTGTGCCTGTCTCACTACACGAAAGTTCATTTTTTTGGCTGTTGCGTATTTTGCGAAATACTGCATAAGTACCGCGCAAAAGGGATGCAAAGAACCCAGAACATCGCACTTATAATTTATTCAGCAGCTCCACAGCATGTGGGCTTTAAGTTCGGTATGGATCGGTCAATAATTTGGTCGGCGTCGAATACCTCTTACGGGTTCTGCAATGTTGCCACAAGACCTGACCTGATTCAACCCGAACCAAAGCCCAAGTGCCCTGCCCTGCTCTGGCCTGCCATGCCCTGCGCTGCCATAACCCTACCAGCCATAACACTCTTTGCAAACCTTTATCTTTTTAATTACTAGCCATGCTTTCACACAACAACACACACACCTACACAAACACACAAATATACACATCGATAACTCACAATGATAACTCAGAACTCATAACCTAGCATCACGTACCGGTCTTTGATTCTTAAGTCATAGTTTCAACGTTAAAGGGAGTGTTCCACATTTATACGGGGTTTTCATTACTGGCCATCTTGAAGACCTTTCGATGCTGTTCACAATCCTGCTCTTCTTCGGACCTAAGGTTCTCTAGTTTCCGAGCTTCCCAGCCGCAAAGATGGGGAAAGGTGTATCCGTAGGAGTATTTCAAAGTCACCTTGGCATTCATGACGTCACAACAACGTTATTCAAATCCTGCCATTCCAGAAGCCATGTGGCGACAAGGCGCATAGAGGAGCACATTCACTAAACAGATAATTGTGCTGTCTAGAGCAGTCTTCTCCGCTTGAAAGGTATACCATTAAAGACCAGTGAGGTTGTTTCATCATATCTAATGCATGCTTCACTACATTTCAAATGTAAAACATTCCCTTTCATGCTTTTTGTTGTTGTTGTTGTTTTTGGCCAAGCTTGTGATTTGCTGTAGCTTTACTGTGACTCTTGCGGAAAATCTTATTTACGGGTAGATCGGTTTGTGATAGTCTAAAACCAAACGCTTATCGCCAGGTCGCGAGAAGTACACGCGCCAGTAGCACGGACAGCAACATAATTAGGATCCACCACTGCCGGAGACAGCTCTCACAAGCGAGGTGGGACGCCAAGGGTATCTTCCACGAGCCGAAGTTACCACAGCCTGGCCCTACAGACTATGACCCTAAGCAACCCGTAAATGATCATTTGGCTCGCTCCTTAAGCGTCAAGAAATGCATCACACACACACGTCGTTTGGCGCATGACATGCCTATGTATCTATTTATCTATTTATATCTGTACACACACACACACACACACACACACACACACACACACACACACACACACACACACACACACACACACACACACACACCACACACACACACACACACACACACACACACACACACGCACGCACGGACGCACGCACGCACGCACGCACGCAGGCACGGACGCACGCACGCACGCACGCACACGGATATATTTTTTATATATACATATATATATATATATATATATATAGACATGCATATATATATATACATATATATATATATATATATATATATACATATACAGACACAGACGCCGTTCGTTTCGTTGTAAGCGGATGGCCGAAGGACGCGATATCATATCAAAATATCAGAGGTGCCGGTATGTATGCATGGACGAATGTAAATCATCAGAGGATTTCGACATCTTTCATGAAAGAATATAAATCGTGTCCGCGACCAAGGTCGATGTTTTGGTAAATGGTAATGCAAGCTAGTGAACACTGGCCGTGCGCTGTCGCCGCTCTCTAAAACCCGTGTCGCTTACGCCTGCGAATAGAAATGGTAGTATTTGGGGTTTACGGGACGCGTCGACCGCGCGAGTCTGTCCGGTCAGCACCTCTGGCAAGTGGAGGGACCCGCGCGCGAGACCGGTCGGGCAGGTAACAACACCTTCTCCGAGGGAGCCGAGCATTAATTTATGTCCCCTATGCTGCCACACAGTACTGACATCTTCTGGCTGGGGAACAGATGCTTACTTCTAAGAGAGGATCTGGCGGCGGAACCAATGCACGCTTGATGGGAGCGCTGTATAATTTAGGTGGTTTTGAGCTGAAATCATTATTTAAAGATCGTTCGGTATAGTTCGCAACCCTTTTGTTCTGAAGACTTTGTGGTTTCTAAACTACACGCTCGCGAAATGTGCAGCCTTTTCGTGCAGGCTTCTTCAAGGTCATGCAGGCCTGCGTGACGCCATACAAATGTGCTTTAAATTCTCCCACCCCAATGGGTATGCAGTGGTCAAGGTCAAGAAGAACAAAATCACGGAGGCGTTCATATCTGGCGTTAGTGAGCACGCTTTTAAAATGAAATGGACGTCCATTGGCTCTCAAACAATGCTTTGCGCGCGGTACAAGTTTCGACCACAAATCAGGTTTAATGCTGCATAATATGAGAAGTTGGATATAAGTGTTGATTATTGCGAAAGTAATCCTTGAATAGAATGATTTAATAAGAACCCCATAGCCGAATATGTGAATTCAAGAAAATGGTTCAAACTCACGGAAAATTTCCAAGCACACCACCGCCAAAAAAGCTAAAATATGCCAGCCCCAAAAACAGAGTGCAACAATGTTTGATTCAGCGAATGCCTGCAGCAACGTTTCGGCCAACTCTTGAGAGAATAAAGTACTACAACTGAGTGCCAGGAAAGCAATTTCGGACGGCTAGTTTGTCAGCACCGCAGCTTCCCACAAACGTTCGATGACGCCGTAGAATAACATCGCATTGAGGTACGTATTGACTTTAACGAGAAATTGTGTTGTCAAGAGCAGTCTTTTCCACTTAAAAGCATGCCAATAGCTATAAGCGAGCTCAGTTTATCCCACCTGATACTTGCTTCAGGATTTCCAAATGTGGAACATTCGGTTAGGCTTGTTTCCACTTCTTAGCAGGGAGTTTCGCGATTTTTTATTGTTTGGTGTTAACGTAAGGCTGTCTTTGGGTAGGGATAGAGCAAAGTGCAACACCTGTCCGCATATTCATGGGTGATGGATAAGAAAGGACAAGCTGGCAAACCCCTAAGTAGAAAAACACAACGGGAACGTGAAGCAAATTGACTCTCTTGTTCGAAACAGGTCGACTCGCTGCCAGGTGAGCTAGATATTCTGTTGTCCTGGCATCCAGGTTGCGATGCTGGCATGACTTCTCTAAAGTCCCGTCAGGGCTAACTGGGCTCTTTGAGTAGTGTTGATGTAGTGGGAAAATAAAAAGGAAGTTTATGAGCCTCATGAAGCAGTCCGACCATGGTCTTTTGAAGTGTCAAAGATAACTCTCCAGAAGCTCTCCAGTCCAATGGATAGCACGATCCTCTTTGTAGAGTTCATCAAGCAGCTAAATAGGTAAAAACCGATAAAAGTCTCCTTGAATATGCTGTTTCTGGAATCACTATGACGCCATGTAGATGGTTGACCCTTTTGAGAACCCCTGATGTCGGTGTAGTCTGCCTCGGTGTTGAAGTGCAGAGGGTAGTGGGTTTTGTGAATTGTCTGCAGTTCGGATTTTTCACAGCGTGTAATCAGATCGGACCGGACTCCTGCAAACATAATAATGTATAACTGGGCATACTTATAGCATCGTTGAGCCATCACTGCATACACGAAAGATTTCACTTTTGTCTCACGAGGGGCCTAACATCAGCCTCCCCGCAGAGGAGGGAAAACCAACCTCAGTCTGAGAGGTATGAGAGTGCCGTTAGGTTAAAATCTAAGTACGCGCCTGTATTAAGCACATAAATGTGGAGTATTAAAGGGGCTGTTCCATCTTTGTGTGTGGTTTGAACTGAGATAGCCAAAAGAGATTCGTTTTATTTCAGGTTGCATGCAAGTGCTGTGGGCTCGGAAGTTAAGAAAATGCATGCAGTTATACGCTCCCGGGTGTTCGGTTAGATGCGAAAAGCTCGGGTGGACAATTTAATTTGACTTACCGAGATTTCAAAGACTTAGGAAGCTAGCGACACCAAATTCACAGAGTGGGCAAGGATGCATGTACTCCTACTCACATCAAATTACTAGCAGCCTTGGCGTAACCCAGCCTTGGTGTGTGTGTGTGGGTGTGTGTGTGTGTGTGTGTGTGTGTGTGTGTGTGTGTGTTGTGTGTGTGTGTGTGTGTGTGTGTGTGTGTTGTGTGTGTGTGTGTGTGTGTGTGTGTGTGTGTGTGTGTGTGTGTGTGTGTGTGTGTGTGTGTGGTGTGTGTGTGTGTGTGTGTGTGTGGTGTGTGTTTGTGTGTGTTTGTGTGTGCGTGTGTGTGTGGTGTGTGTGTGTGTGTGTGTGTGTGTGTGTTGTGTGTGTGTGTGTGTGTGCGCGCGCGCGCTAAAAGGCCACACAATTAGAAATTAGCTAAGGTATGAACCGAGCGACCATTTTCTTCAAAAACCATGCCAATCGCTTGCATGTTTGCTATTTCGTACTGACGAGTCTGTAAAACAATATATTTTGGCTCTCTTTTTCTGCCTGATTTCTATAAAAAAACATTCATAGGCTATCTAGGCTACCCATATTCCTTTTGACACGCGTCCGAGTGGCCGATTGAATACCCTCCGCTCAGGTGGTGGTCAAGATGACTCACTGAGATCTCAAGAAGTAAGAGAGTGAGAGTCACCAAATTCACAAGGCGTGATAGCCTGAGCGTAAACACGCTTGTGTCAAAAATTGGGGTTCCCATGTGATAACCTCTTGGTCAAATAAGGTTAAACAAGGTCAAACTCCAGGTTGGTGTCCAAAGCGCCGCTAGACCTCATGCAGCCACCGTGAGCCTAGATACCTGTCCTTAGGAAAAAGTTGCTGGTGCCCATTTAAGGTTAGACATCTTGCTTGGCCGTTGGGAGGTCATGGTGCCCAAAATTGTGCAAAACTGCTTTAATCTTTGTATTTGGATGGGCGTCAAGTATTACGCTTGTTTGAACTGGGTCAACCTGGGTCATCGTAGGTCAGGGACCTATACCGACCTCTATAAAAGCCATGGAAGGTACGCAGTGTGGTTCCTGTTATCAATACACTCAAATGAGCGCCGGAAAGTGCCCCACACAGCAAGCTCTGGAGTAAAACACCAGGTTGGTTTTGACCCAGGTCTGACCTTCATACCGCACTATGCGTTAATGGGACCTGCTGATGCATTTGTTGTGCTGCCTAAAAAACTACCTCAGAGATGTATGGCTCTGTCTGATACTCTGTTGTTGCATCAGATTGAACAATGTTCGAACGATTTCCTAGAAATTGCCTTCGCTGAAACCGAGGCCTTACTTTGATCTGCTATAGGAAAACGATGCTACAAGGTGCTTCTACATCTTTGGTACCAAAAGATCCGTTACTGAATTGTCTGCAGCTGCGAAAAATTTGGTGCAGCTATGCATGAGTTCGAGCTGAGGGCTAAGAACAAACTGAAATGCTCATGGGACCGCACTGCGTGAGCTGGCGATAACCACTGGAGAGCCGGCCGAGTGCCGAGGGGGTGCTGCCTGAGGGCGACCTCGGCAGGCCGTACTTCCCTGATCTCACCAGCGATTAGTGCGGAGCAACACAGCAGCGCCGGACGGCAAGTGGGGCTGGCGCAAAGCTGTGGGCAGGCGACCAGAACGGTGAGTCATAGAGTGCTACAAAAGTGAGCTGACGGGTGGTGTCTGACCACTTTAGGACCATCAGCCCCGCCGCACGAACCACCTGCAGACATGAAGGCCGTAAGTACCAAGGATGCTCCGCCGCAGCCCTGCATAGTTTTGCCACAGTTGCAGGGAGGGCTTTGATATATTTTGAAAACGATTCAAAGTTGGGAAAAATTGTCATGTAGCTTCTTCCCCATAAGTATTAGGAATTACATAATACTTTCCCCATAATCACTTTCTCCGGCTGTTTTGTCATGCCAGGACGTTTATTGAGTAATGTTCTTAACTGAGAGCGACGCTAAAGTTGGTTAAAACGTTCAAGCATTCAATTTTCCCAAGCCCATGACTGTACCAATGTTACGTTGTGATTTTCAGTTTCGGCCTTGAATTTACCCGTCCAAGAAATTGTCAAAGCTAGGGTGCTTGGATATCTTATTTGTTTTTGTTTTTTGTTTTTTTCATAACAAATGCTTTCCACATCACTGGATATTCGTATTTCTACGAAGCCAGACGAGGTTTCAGAGGAGGCTTGTTGTGTCGTGCAATGTTGCAATGGACATACTATTATGCACGCAACACGACTGCACTTGACATCTCGTATGTCCAACTTGTGCGGCAGGTGATCGTGCTGTGCCTGATGGCGCTGGCGGTGGCCCGGGGCGACAAGAACGCCGAGATCCTGAGAAACGACTTCGAGCTCAATGCCGAAGACGGTTCCTACCAGAGCGAGTAAGCCTTAGTCCGCCAGGAGCACACACTGGCGTGATAAGCAGGCGTGGTCTTGATCACATTGCATGAAGGAAGCAACAGCTAGGTGTCAATACCGAAATATGTTTTCGCGTTCAGCTGATACCCACAGCAACCACAAATTGAACAGAAAGTGACCATGTTCTCTGTGCAGTGAACACTGGAATACGAGATCCTGGTCGAGCTCGGGGAAATTTCAAGGCGGTGACAACAAAATTGTAGTGCATGTCGGCTGTCTGGTTTGACGTAACGGCGGGTCTACATTTAATAACTGCTAATGAGCATGCGTGTATCATTGGGGCTTTACGGCACACCCAGATCGGAGACTGTACGTTGTTGTCTGCCCCTCATCCTGGCAGGAAGGGCGGGCACTTGAGGTCTCCACGACCAATATTTGTTTCCACTCAATCCATCCCCCATCCATGGTACTGCGTCCATACCCACCCGCCGCCCATTCTTACTCAGTTTTGCTCATCATTTACGGGCCCGTTTGCATTTTTCTTGCACGTTGGTATGAAATTCTGGAAAAGTTCCCGAAAATCTTGCACTTAATTTCACTCTTTTCCGTTCGAAATTACCAAAGTAAAGTGAATGGAGATAATTATGATTAACATTGACGCAGGGAGTAATGCTACGCCGTATCACATGCATTATCTACTCGGCATTTTTAAACGTCTTAACCACATTTGTACCCGTACACATTATTTTCCCAAGAGCGATACCCAACCCAACACGTCAACGTTCCATGTGATTACCTACTGGCTTGTCCAGCCCGTGAAGCCCTCTAGCGGGCACCGCAGGGAATCGAACCCCGTACCCTTGGTTTTCCAGACGCGCAGCTTAAACTACAATATGCCTGTCATAAGCATGCATAATGTAGAGCTTAATGTAAGTATGAACGGCCTAAGCTCCTGGTTGTTTGGAATCACGTGAACTGTGATTTTTTCGTGTTGAAAATAATGGACCTTCCACATTGCAGGAGATATATATTTAGCGACGTCATCAGGTAGGCACTGGTAGCATTGAGTAAGCTAAACGCTTTGAAGCTGTGCTCATCGTTGCGGGTGGCCGCTAGTGGCCATGTGCGTTGGCGATCTTTTTTCGGATGTTTTCGATCCTTCGTATGGCTGAGCAGGCTTTAAAAATATGTTCGTTTAAGACAAGGCCAAAAGCCGCCGTCATTGCACGAAGAACTAGTGAGTTCAGACATTTTGATAACGTTTCAGTAGACATCCACCATACCTGATGTACGTTTCAGTAGACTCTCACCATACATGAGGTACGTTGCATCAAGTGACACATCGTGCCGAAAAAACAACCGTTTGCAAGTCAATCATATCCAAACAAATATTAAACATTTTGCGTTGTGTTGTCTATAGGTATAGGTACTTTCGACTATTCTTTTAGTAAAAGTGTCTTCCCGTGTCACAAACGTCGGTACAATAGGGCTTAAGTATTTACTATCCTACTCTGAATGTTTATGATAGGTAACACAGATTAAATATGCAGTTAATCGATTACAATTAACCCTCGTAGCCGTCGCACTTTGTCCGGATGGTGGCATTGCATGCTACGTTTTCCCGCGTCAAACTGTCGTCATGACAGTCTATAAGGTGTCCCTATAGATAGCTACTTTGCGGGTGCATTGTCAAACATCTAACTAGGGATGCCGTTGTAAGGCCTTTATAGCATACTTTACGGGCTGCTCAGTCCCCGTGAGCGAATAACATTGGTATACTATGTTTGCCTTCACCAAGGGATCAGTATCCTCGTGAATGTTTTTACTTAAGCGCTATGGTGCCAGCTTACAGTCAGGATGAAAAGGCCATCCGAAGCATCGTTCTTCAGAACTGCAAGTCGTGACAACAGAAAAATGTAGTGCTTACCATCTTCTGTCAGCGCCCCAGAACGTCTCTTACGTACGGGTGAACAATGTTAAAATAGTGCATACGTTAACTTTTTTAGACTGTCATATAACTACGACTTTTGGGGACATCTTATGCGAGCATTCTTCTGAAACCCGCTCAGTCATACGCAAAATCGAAAACGTCCGAAAAAAATTGCTAGCGCAGAGCTTGTCATACTTAATGAGCAATGCCCATAAAAAGCACAATAAAAATGAAATGTATATATATATATATATATATATATATAACTAGGCATATCAATATATCAATATATATATATATATATATATAGATATAATTAAATACATTTAAGCCACCTACCATGAAAACGGAAAGTAAAATCTCCGCTGAAGATAAAAGGCGTACTGCTACGATCTGGTCCGCACTTTATAAAGTCAACTATTCTTCTAAATTATTCCGAAGTTTTTTATTAGACGGATGTCTGGACCGGCACTAGCACTGAGCAATGTTTGTTGCGGAGCCCTGACGATGGTGAGATTTCGTGTCGGAGGCGAAATTTTGTGGCGAAAGCTTCACGTTCCGCAGTGCTCGGCTTAACCATCGTACCCTCTGACATTAGCTGGCTTGCAGAGCGGCCGCTGCAACCGACCCCAGTCTGTTCCAGTCGGAGGCAAACAGGGTGCGCCTAAAAGCGGCTGGAAGCGACCCCGGCACGGGTGCTGAATCGGAAGGCATGCGCGCGCTCTAACCCGCTCAGCTGCCGGACGGACGTGTGAACTGGATTCGTTGATGCGTGAAGCGATGCGAAGTAAAGAGGCTTGCGTGACACCCGTAAAGCAATTTAAAATCCTGCAGCCAGACAGTTTGGACTTAATCTGGCAGATCATAAGAAACATCTGTTAGCGACATCCGGTCTGGTCCTTTCTCTCACTCCAAGGCAACCGGTCACAATGCGATGACCTTCAGCTGACTTCATGGCTAGACAGTGTAAGACATTCCGACCTTGGTCGGGGATAGACAAGTTATGAATATGACAGGTAATCTACCAGTCATCAGGGACAGCTCCAAGCTGGTGTAGCGAGGGTGGCCCAAGTTTGCCGTTAAACAACCGTGCTAATTGTCGGTGCATGCAACTGCTGAGATTAATTTCCTAACTGATCCTTGTGGTAACCGGAGGCCGTAAGAGTTTCACGATAGGATGAACGATATTCTTTTTGCCCTGGCCATGATTCGCCGTTTTTTTATAACGCGAACTGATAGGAGGTCGATGCAATCCGCCGTCCGGCCGTTGCCAGACCAAGACAGATAGAGCTTAGTGGAAAACGCCAGTGGATTTTATCAACATGATTTTAAGATTGGTAAAAAGTCAGGCTTCTGAGTCAATAATTACTAGGTCAAAGGTCAAATTTCCCCGAAAATCAAGCTTTTTCATCTTTACATGCTCAAATCTGTAAGACCATGCTTTGCAGCGACATCACACCAAAAACAGCCGTGTTTCTTGCTTAATTCTGAGTACAGTGTATTTTGACCGTATGGTTATAATGTGTGAATCCCTTAGTGTAACAATGTCGACCCGCGGCGCGTGTTCCGCAGCATCTTTGGTTGTGGCCAGCCGCCCGGGCAGGCCGGAAGTTGGCGGGGTATTCCTCAAACCGCCGTCGCTCCGAAACCAGAAATGCTAGGGGCACCTTGTTTGTTGGTCGCCATTTGTTGCTGAAGACATTGTTTGCTGTTAAAACACCCGCGATGGATGTCTCATAGGCTCCTGAAAATTTGGGCGCAATTGCAAGACATGCCGAGGAGGGATCCCAAACAATCAGAGGGTTTGCATCGACCCCCATATCGGGGCGGCGGTTGAAAACAGAGCAGGCGACACAGCTGCGACCCGTGTTCGTCCTCCGCAACCTCCTGTCCAGATGTCTGCTTGTCTGCTAGTGTCCAGTGTCCAGTGTCTGTCTGCTGTCGTCGGGCCGCCAGCCCTGACTGAGCCGTGGCCCGCTCCATTGCAGCATGGAGTCCTCGAACGGAATCCGGATGCGCGCCAGCGGCATCTCGTACCCGGGCAACGAGCCGGAGACGGGCTCTTACTTCGTCGAGGGCGAGTACCAGTACACCGACCTCGAGGGCAACACGGTGCTCGTCAAGTACACCGCCGACGAGAACGGTTACAAGCCTGAGTCGGACATTCTGCCCTGAACCCGCTCCTCACGTTCCGTCCGTCCGGGCCGCGCTGGCTCGCGGGGCTTCCGGCTCGGACCGGCTCTGAGCACGGCTCTCTCCGGCAGCTGTCTCAAGTCGCCGCTCGGACCGGCTCTGGGCACGGCTCGCTCCGGCAGCTGTCTCGAGTCACCGCTCCGACCGGCTCCGGGCACGGCTCGCTCCGGCAGCTGTCTCGAGTCGGTGCGCATCCTACGGCCGCCCTCCAACAGACCGCCGACAGGATGGCTGTCAAATACACGCCTTCTTCTTGTTACCGTGTTTTCGTGTGCTGGTCGTGAAGGCGAGGACGCCGCGAAGAAGGAGACATCATGAAAACGAGGCGCCGCCTTTCAGGCTTGGATAGAGCGCGATCATCTTTCGAATGCTGTGCGACGCATGCTTCAGGTACTGGACCATATTAGGGCCACATTTAGACAGGGTTAAGGAGCATTGTAAGATGCAGAGGGTAATATGCAGAGGTACTAAATGTAAGCATAATACTTAACGTAATAGTACCACTTCCATTTTGGACTTTGAAATGCATTCATTTTGAAAGAGGTATCGATTGGGGACGATAGTGAAGCCAGATGTTACACGATCTCTATGCCGCTGCGCGACATTGCACATTTCATATTATCTACCTCAAATAAGCTGCTATCACCATATGTTCATCCATATTTTTTTAAACGCAAGAACTTTATCAATGCTGCCAGATATAGCGAAATAAAGATATAGCATGGCCATATGTATGTGGAGAACAAAGTAGGGATGGAGGTAGTGCAATGTGACATCACGCTGCAAATTCCCGGATTACGTCCACGCAAAATGCCGTGCCCGCTCCCCGGCCAGTCGCCATAAGGTCTATAATCGTCGATTATGAATACGTTGTAGAGTCACGTGTTTCTGCTGAACGTCCTCCGCGCGCCGAATATGCCGGCGTGTGACTGGACGTCCGGCAGCCGGGAGTCAGCTGACAAACTGGACTAAAATAATTCGACCGAAATAACAGCAGTATGCAACCGTGCCGCCACACCCATGCCTTCCCTATGAGGGTGGCAATGCACTGACCAGCGTATTACGTAGATTCGCCTAAGACCTCACGTATCGTGTGAGGTTTTCAGGCAATTCCACCAATCCTCTCTGGGCTGCTGGGAAAATGTTGTTGTGGCAGGTTTTGATTAGCCGAATGCTTCTGCATCTCTTAATTCGAATCCGAATGTCTGGTGCATAACGACATCAAAACAAACACAATTGCACGTGGAGTCTTTTAAAGCCGAAGGTGTGACCATTTGTGATGCTCAGAGTGAGCATTTTTTCGTTTTTTGCAGTTTTAAAAGGACATTGGCTTGTATGGTCTGGCTATTGGCTATTGGCCTGGTGGTACATTGCATCCTGGTAAAATGTGACGCTGCTCAGCGTCACGTGTCACGCGTCACACGTGCGAATGTGTTGCGCCGGCTTCGCATTTTAAACGCGAAATTCGTAAAATGTGAAAATCGCCAGATGAGGGACGAAAATTAGGCTTCCATCTTGACAGCATGGAGGCACAGTGAGACAAAATCAGCACCTTTACATGCACTCTGCAACGAACGAACTAGTGCACTAGCGAGAGCGCGGGTAGCACGCAGTAGCACACCTGCGCTTGGGCAAAAAAACGCGAATCTTGCGGTATGCGAGTGTTTTTCAGGATTGCTGCCAGATCCCAGCCGTCCAGGCAGATATTGTCTTGAAACTGACTGCACGATTTAGGTGCATGTTTGGTGCACAAACCAACCATGCGGCTCAAGACCGTCCAGCCCGTGGCGACGTCAGCCATTGATCGGAATCGACGAATGTCGCGTCTTTGGAAACTGATCTTGAATCCAGCACACTGTCGTTAAGCCGAGTGAGATGAAGGCATGCAAAGGGCACAGACGCGAAGCCTAATTCATGGTGACACTTCTCCACGTAAAATATGACTATGCATTTCGCAAAACATTGCTTCCATTAGACTAAAACGTGACCTGCTGCAAATTCGCCGATTTTTTCGGTGCAAAAAATCCCACACGTTCGTCGGCCTGCCGCCGCCTATAAGTAAGCTGCCCAATCATATGTTTCTGTCGAGGGCCTTCCGCGCAGCGGATATAATAAGACAAGCGTATGACATAGCATTCGGCAGCCGGGAGTCGCAGCGGTATGAAAGCAAATCGATTCCACCGAGACAAGAGCATGCGATTGTGCCGCCGTACGTTTGCGTTTCCAGCGGCGGATCCAGGGTCCCATGGTGGGGCACCCTGGAGTTTGGGGCTCCCTCCCAAAAATACCCTTGCATTTTGATCATAGCATTTTAAGATAATTCGTACGAAATATATATATATATATATATATATATATATATATATATATATATATATATATATATATATATATCTATCTCTCTCTCTCTCTCTCTATCTCTCTCTCTCTCTCTCTCTCTCTCTCTCTCTTCTCTCTCTCTCTCTCTCCTCTCTCTCTCTCTCTCTCTCTCTCTCTCTCTCTCTCTCTCTCTCTCTCTCCTCTCTCTCTCTCTCTCTCTCTCTCTCTCTCTCTCTCTCTCTCTCTCTCTCTCTCTCTCTCTCTCTCTCTCTCTCTCTCTCTCTCTCTCTCTCTCTCTCTCCTCTCTCTCTCCTCTCTCTCTCTCTCTCTCTCTCCTCTCTCTCTCTCTCTCTCTCTCTCCTCTCTCTCTCCTCTCTCTCTCTCTCTTCTCTCTCTCTCTCTCTCTCTCTCTCTCTCTCTCTCTCTCTCTCTCTCCTCTCTCTCTCTCTCTCTCTCTCTCTCTCTCTCTCTCTCTCTCTCTCTCTCTCTCTCTCTCTCTCTCTCTCTCTCTCTCTCTCTCTCTCTCTCTCTCTCTCTCTCTCTCTCTCTCTCTCTCTCTCTTCTCTCTCTCTCTCTCTCTCTCTCTCTCTCTCTCTCTCTCCTCTCTCTCTCTCTCCTCTCTCTCTCTCTCTCTCTCTCTCTCTCTCTCTCTCTCTCTCCTCTCTCTCTCTCTCTCTCTCTCTCTCTCCTTCTCTCTCTTCTCTCTCTCTCTCTCTCCTCTCCTCTCTCTCTCTCTCTCTCTCTCTCTCTCTCTCTCTCTCTCTCTCTCTCTCTCTCTCTCTCTCTCTCTCTCTCTCTCTCTCTCTCTCTCTCTCCTCTCTTCTTACTGTGCACAGCCCCATAAAGCATAGGCGTGCTACGCTTGCATACACATAGAGCTCACGCATTTTCTACAGATCATTTAAAATGCTATGATTTTGAGGCTAAGCGTATCGGAACTCGGAACAACAGTTAAAATAAACTTGAGTTAGCTGCTAACAACCATCAAAACCAAACATGGACTTGATTCCTAGCTTGTATTTGCGGCTAGCCGGCTGGGCGATGTAATCAGCTGATGGCTGATGACTAACGCAGAATTTTGCTTTTGTTACTGAGGAATACAACGTATCAAAGCATTCAAAATATGTTAAGAACATAATGCCCTGGCATAATAAGTGTTACACACTCCATAGCCAATGGAAATAACACATACGACGTTGGCGGCATACAAAATTACGTTCGGCTATCGCGCGTAAAAATTCATCGGCGTATATCCGACTGCTGCTCTAAGGCGAGGGCATCAAGGCTGATATGCAACGGAGGAACGGAAATGTAGAGGGCCCCCGAATGATCGAGTGTGCCCGAGCAGGTTAACAAATAAGGCTCCCAACAAGAGCGTAGGACCTTCCATCCTAATGGGAAACACCGAAGACCCAATAAAAAATAGCTCCAGAATGATGGAATGTGCCCTAGCAACTTATCAGAACGGGCCCGACAAGAGCGTAGGGCACTCCATTGAAGTAAGAAGTAGCCAAAGGGAGGGCCCCCGAAAGACGGAGCATACCCGAGCAGGTTATAGGTGGCAAAGACAGGAGTGTAGGACCCTAAGTTCAAACAGCGAGACCCAATGAACAGGCCCCGAACAATCCAGTGTGGCCGAAGCGGCGAACAGATCGACAGGTTCTGACGGCGATCCTCAACAGTGCGTAGGGCCCTCCATTCATATAGGGAGTACCCAGCGCACAATGTGGAGGGCCTCCGGAAACTAGAATGTGCCCAAGCAGGTCAACAGATGGGGCCCCGGCAGGAGCGTGGGACTTTCCGTTCAAATATGAAATACCCGCGATACGATGTAGAGGACTCCGAATAATCGAGTGCGCCAGAGTAAGTTGACAGACAGGGCCTCCCGAAAAAGCGGAGGGCACTCCATTCAAAAAAGGAGCACCCAAAACCAGATATAGAGGTTCCCCGCGATCGAATGGGCGACAGCATCTTACCAGAAAAGGTCTCGACAGGAGCGTAATGCCTTCCATTAAAATAGTAAGTGCCCAACGCCCGGTGCGGAGGGCCTCCGAAAGACGGATTGTACCAGAACAGGTTATCAGATGACCCGGATAGGAGCAGGGGGCCATAAATTCAAACACCAAGAACCAATGTGCAGGGGCCCCGTGCAATCCGGTATGGCCGAGGAGGTGAACAGAGGAGACCCCCACAAGAGCGTAGGCCAAATGCAAATTCAGAAAAGAAGTTCCCCCCATTCAGAAAAGAAGTACCCAAGACCCAGTGTGGACGGTCCCCGAACGGCTGGGTGTGCCCAAGCAGGCTATCAGATGGGCCCCTGACAAGATTGTAGGGTCCTGAGCAAGTGACAGAAAATTGAAAACACCTTAGACCAATGTAGAGGCCCCATGAACATAACGCAAGTGTGTCGGCAGGTTAACTAAGACCTACGTAAAGGGGCCTCCGAGCAACCGAGAATACCCCGGCAGGTTAAGATATAGGACCCCGGGTATGGCTCACAGACTTTTTCTGACGAATGGAAAGAATATGTGGAAGGGCTCGTGATTGACAAAAGTGCCCCAGCACGCTAACAGGAAGGACCCCCACTAAAGCTCAGGGCCCACCGAGCGAATGCAAAGAAATGAACGGCAGCGTGGAATCCTTCACGATCGAAAGTAACTTGCAAGTGGGCATATAGGTGCCCCGGAAACGGCAGGGCCCATAGACAGTGTACTGAAGCTTAAAATTTCCAATTCACGACTTTCCCAATCATTGTTTTTTATTACTTCTCATAGGCCCTTTAGTTTCACTTATATCTGTTCTTGGTCGCCTGAAAGTCCAAAGATTCTCAGTTTTGTTTTTTTGTGTTAAAAAACTGCACCTGTTCGGCCGGCCATCTTCGGCCCCTTCGGAGCCAATGGGCCCCGAAGGAGCCCAAGGGGGATCATGGTCCTGTGCTCCGCCCCCCTTTGGATCCGCATCAGTGCGTTCCTGCCTGCACATGGCGTTGAATTGCTGAGTGCAATGAATAAATTGGTCACTTGTCTCGCCTATGATTTGACATTAACATCAGTTTAAAGGCAATGTTTCACATTTGAAGATATTTGAGCGAACATCGCACATCATGAAATAGACCTACTTGTAACTATTGTTATGCTTCTATGCGGAAAAGACTACTCCGCGCCATAAAAAATATGTATTCAGCAAAGATGGTCCTCAATACGTCATTGTTGCATTGCGTCACGGAGCGTTTGCACGATAGCACTCAATTGTAGTTTTCAGCCTCCCGAGAGATGGCAGCACCAGCTGGAAGTGTTCGCTGAGCCCAAATAACGCTGTGTGCTCGCGTTTTGGCCGTTTCTCGTGGTGTACTTCCATATCTGTCCGTGAGTTTAAGATGTCTACTTCTATTCATTTTTTCGTCTATAGCCTATTCTCATGGTTTTTGACCAAAGTCCTAAATCCAGAACCACTGGGAAGAATCTATAACTTCTTGTATCATGTAGTACCAAACATAAGTTTCGATTAAAAGTTGCACAACCTGCACAGCATTGATTAGCTTAATTGACGTTCATGGTATTTTTAAAACGTGCTCACGAATGCCAAATATGAGTGACTCGACAATAACATCTTATGAACCTTGAACGCATCATGGCCAGTGAAGTTGCAGGATTTCAATGACGTTATCATGGCGTCATGGATACCTGGGTAACCTTGAAATCTTCCGCCCGAAATAATTGGCACATCGTCGCGGGCGTGTACCTCAGAAACTAGAGGATTTTAGGTCTTAAGGAAGACAGGGCTGTGTACTGCACCGACTGATCTCCAAGGTGGCTATTTCAGTTGAAAGCCCATAAAAATGTGGAGCACTCTCTTCATACCGCAGCCGCCTGATTTGGTGAGCAGAAGCCTGCAGTGAGCGCCTCCCGAGGCTGATGGGAAGATGTTATGACAGATTTTCGAGTCGCCGTAGGCTTATGAATGTCTTAATTCGAACCTGTACGACCGCGCTTAACGTCAACAACTCAACGCAACATTCGAAGCCCCATGGCTAGTAGCTACCAGTGCCAATAACGATAACTCAAGTTAACATCATGAACGTGAATGATGACGTCACAGGTGGCGCGAAGATTCGTAAAAATAGTTCAACGTGGCCGGGATTGTATAGCCTCGGCAACAATGGTCGAATTTCTATCACCCATGTATGCGTGCAAGCAGATCATTATGGATAAGATAGTTGTTTAGTTTTCGGACAGCAATTCGTCGGACAGAGGGTCGTAGGACGAAAGTTCTCCCGACAAGAGTTCGTATTTTTAGGGGGGGATAAAGGTAAAAAGTTTGTTTACAGAAGTTCGTCTGCATCATCTCGGACGAGGACTCGTATTGGATTTCAGTATGGTGGCATCAATTACGATAACAGTGCATGGCACTGGGAATATATTTCAAGTCTGGATAGATTTCAGTGCCCAATCTAGGCAGCTTGATTAACCGGTAACTGATTCCACTTTTCGATTCCAAGTGTTGTTTGTGTTGCACACGCTAATGATTTCAATTGAACTGATTCCATTCTAAAATCGGAAAGGATCTGTTTGGCATGCATTACCAACCCTACTGTCAATGTAATGAATTTGCACCTCACTTTGAAACCAACGTTTTGTCGAGTGGTCTTTTGATCATAACCTTTCAACCAAAGCGCGGTTTTTTAATCGTGGCGTGAGAAACAGGGGCTAGACGGAAGCTGCATGTCCTGTTACACATTTTGGCGTTCTGAAGGTGAGGGAAAACCTTTCTCTCATAGCTAGCATAGCACCAGACTCGCCCGATTTCAACGATGATGCTAGTTTTCTCGATATTGCTCCGATGAGCTCAAAAGTTTTGTTTGCAGTAGTCGCTCCAACAGAAGAAATGCCATTAGACTGCCTACTCACCACTTTTAATGTAATACTTTCATCTACACGGCAGGTATCTACCAAAGACATCTTATGTGGTTTAGTGACGTACATGCTCACCCTTCCACCAATGCAGGTTTCACTTATTACCTACACCTCCCGCTGTGCCAATCGCAAGCGTTCACCTCTACTGACGTCATTCACACACAACCCATACGCAAAAGTTCAGTACAATAACTTGTGCAGTCATGGTGGTATGGTGCTTGGATGGACCACCCAATGTAAATGAACATACTTGGCTGCACTTTGCCGCAAAATAGTCCTATCCTGAGCAGACCAGTTTTATATTGCATTAAATGATAGCAATCGCATTAATGTACAAAGCGAATTTGGAACAAGGAACGAATCCAAGCAGCGGGAAAAGCGGGCGTGACACTGGCAATTTTGTATGGGAAATAATTTCACGAAAGCTATGTATCCTACGGACAGTATGGGGGGGGGGGGGGGCTGGGTGAAAATCCACCAGCCAAACTGAGGGACACTTCCCCTGCATCTCTCAGGACGCTATTGGTTATGCCCATGTCACCCACGTAAATAAGTGGAGGATGAAAAAGAAGGCGGGTGCAACATAATAAAACGCCTTCGAAATAATCAACAAAATGGCTCATGGTCTGTAAAAAAATGGGAACTCATTGCATTGCGAAAATCACTACTTTCATTGAAAACCACCCCCACAATTTGTGACCAGGTGAGTCGTACTGACGTACTGCACTGGTAAAACAAAATGGTCAAAATATCAATATTGGTACATTTACCCAATTCAGGCGACCAGTTTTAGATCCGCTAAGACCGAAACAACACAACATATCTGTGTTTAATTTTTACACTCATGTCGAAAACTGTTTCCCTGATCGTCATGATCTCGCGGGCTGAGCATATTCACTCTTTCACTTCCACAATTTAACAAAAACAATGCGCTGAAATTGACATCATGCATTGCATTATTACTAATGAGAAATAAGGCGCACAAAACAAGACATTGTATTTATTCACCGTTTGAATGCCATCAATCGTTCACACTAATATGAATCGCAAACTTTGGTTGGCATCTTTGGCCAGACGTATCAATGCGGGAGTGCAGATGAGCATTATGAGCATGATGAGCAATATGACCATTGATGAGTATCTGCATATCGCGCTTCGGTGACCATTATGCAGAAATGTACAAACTCGCCTACTTGCTCGCAATGTCAGCGACAGAAAAAAAAAACATTTGGAAGACTCTCTTTGTAGGACAGAATTTTTAGTTCCACTTATCACCACAAAAGAGGTGTTCAATGAATTTAGAAGGAAAACGTCCCTTACAGCACGTCAAAAACCTACAACTTATTCAATTAATGACAACACATTTCCACTGCCGAGTATCAGCTGGCAACCGATCGGTCGTCTGGCAACCGATCGGTTGTCTCATGGATAGGGCTCGCGTCTTCGGGCTCGCTTGGAGCCGCCTACACGAGACCATAGTCCGCACGGAACCGCAGTCCTACTGAATGCCGCTTTTGGAGTTGGTGGCAGATGGCGCACGTGGGTGCGAGCCACTGCTGGTGAGTCGTCAGTTAGCCATAATTTTAGGCACACTGACCTTAGTTCAGAGGCGGCGCTGGACGACGCGATCCGTCGCTGCTGAGCGGCCTGAGTAGGCACTGTGTGTTGCCTTGGTTGGTGGAGTACATTAACAGCTGTTTTATGTCGAGTTATTGGAGCCGCCCCCCTTCACAATTTACATATTGGGCACCAAATTTAACAGGAACCGACAACGACCGTGAGCTTCATGCTGGTGAACGCTGTCTTGCGTGTGCTGGTATTGCCCAAATATATTGGGCCACTAAAAAAGGGAGAAGTCACTGTTGACCGGGTACCCCACGAACCAGAGAGCCAGAAACTGAGAAAGCAGTAAAGTTCATAGATTTATCGCTGGCATACCCTTCCAACTTTTTATTTGTGTGTCTGGCCAGACTGCCAAAGAGAGACAACAGCCACAGCGAGGCGGGTTTATCAGGCAGGCTTTATGGCCTGATGGCCAACCCATGCACGAATCATGAGTTTTGACCTATGATGCCACTTGCACGTTCTTACTCCGGCCAGTGCTGTACAATGTGCAGCGCCGGCGAGAACAGAACTGAGATATTGTTAGCTGCAAGTCCGAGCCCTTAGCGGTCACCGCATGCCACCATGTTTCATCTTGTCACCTATGGTCACCGAGCCAGTACCGTCGGCTGGGAGTCCGAGCCAGCTTCAGAAAACCGTTTGGCTGCGGCCGTGCGGAACTGGCCGCGCATATCGCATGCGCTGCGACCGATCCACACTTTCGCAAGCCTGTGCCATCGAGAGCGACGGGCGTAACGGTGTCGTCCCTCGCCCGTAAGGGCCGTACCCTCCGCTGGTCGGTCCGTGCTGCGCGGATGGCTGAGAGGCTTCTCAGGTAGGTTACTGATACACACCTGCAGCTTCAAACCTGTTCCACGCATTTACCTGTAGAACGGTGAAGCCCAAGTAGAAACGGAGCGCTGCCAAAGTCCCCTACGATGAGGATCAAATCCAGCTATTTTAACCTTGAGTCTAAAATCACCAACCACTCAGCCAGCCCCCGTCGGTGTCCCGCCGGCCGGGAGACGTCAGCCAGCGGTGCCGACCCCGCCGCCGGAGGCGTCAGCCGGCGGTGCCGACCCCGCCACCGGAGACGTCAGTCAGCGGTGTCGACCCCGCCACCGGAGACGTCAGCCGGCGGTGCCGACCCCGCTGCTGGAGCTGCCTCCCATCGTGCCCGGCGGCCGGGCGGCGGCGGCGGCCAAATAGCCAATATGCGCTGCCGTCCACGGCCGATCGGTGGCCGGTGCTCCGCTGAGCGGGCGCGGCCGCTTCACTCGGCGCCGCCGCCGCGACGCCATCTCGCACGAGAGGCTCTTCGCGCGATGACGGAGTGGCCGTCGGTGCAGATCTGATGGAGCTGACGGGGCCGTCTGGCAGCCGCCGGGTTCAGCGCCGAGCTCTAGGAGATGACGGGCGACGGGAGCGACGGCGGACGGCGAGCCTCGCCTGGTGGAATGGACTCCACCGGTCCGTCCGTCAAGCCTCCAGTCGATGAACTCGTGAAGCGCAAAACTTCGAAATCACAAATGCATTAGGAGCAAAAGTAGTATGTTCTGACTGGAAAAAGGCTTGGTCGAAGTGGGCAGCCGAACGCACGCACTCCAGCGCAGACAATGCATCCACTGGCTTTAATTGCGCTTATGACATCAGTAATCGAACAATAAGCGACCAGCACCGCATTTTGGGGAGTTGTGAAATACCGTGTGATGGCAGGCCAAACCGAAAGAGTTTCTTCCATTAGAACTATGCAGTACACAGGCGTTTAGTCCAGTTCACCGTTCTCAATGTTCGACCAGCAAGTTTTAATTTCTGTAATAACCTCCGAAACTGCTCAATATTCTACCAGAAAGTTTGCATTTTTGTCCCTGCCATCGAACTTTCATTTCATTCCATAACTCCCAATTTCGTTAAAAATGACCTGGTCTTACCAGCCCCAATGTCAGCTGCTTGTTCGACGGTGCTGTAAATTAGCGCGCGCATAGCCAACACATGTGAGCCCGTTAGCCTGCGCCATCTCCCGCGATCCCACCACCTTTTGAAGGGCACGGTTTGGTTCGATCCACCTTTTAGATATCACAACCAACGCACTGTCACTCCAAAGCACTGATGTAATTGCCAGGTGGTGCTGTTACAATTCCGGGTAACTGACTTCTTAAAAAATTGAGGGACAAGAATTGTTTTCTGTGCCTTTTTACCTAGTTTTTAGCTGCCTGGTAGAAGGCCCCTCACACCTCACGCCCTGGCTCCGTGCCCCTGCTGCCATATCTACATTTCTTTTTTGGACCATCTTGCATCAGGTCTTTACCTTTTAGATGTGGCTCAAACAAGGTCAAACTGCAATTTCTCACTGACGTCATTCCATGATCCGCATAGCCTCAACTTTGAATGATACCCTACCAACAGCTTGTAGTGGCAACGATGGCATTGGTGCGCTGAGAAAAGTCTGCTCTCACCTCTTTCGGCGATTTTAAAGACTTCCTTAAGCGCAGTGATCCTTAGCTGGCCATTGCACTGCGCTGTTCACAGCTCAGCCTCTGTTTCATGAAATAACGTGTTGGCAGCAGATCTCATGCGATCCGTCAGATTTGAGCTGGGTAGTGCTGGTGCAGGGACGCCATCTACACTCGGCAGATGGCGCTCTACCGCACTCACTGAGTGGTCATGGCAGGTGGCGCCAGGAACGACCACAGGCTGACGTCCTTCCACCATGAATCAACAGATGAGCGTGGGGAGGTTGCGAACATTGATGGCTCGCACCATGTAATCAGTAGTGGTGAAATCAGGCGGTGGTAAATTTTTTGGCATTAAGCCCAATTCTTAAAAAAAGTGGCGCAGCCATCTGCAAACTGGTCCTTAAAAAACTTGAACAAATTGACCAACCACTGTCGTGCCCATGTTCCTAAACTCGGGCGTGAAACTCCGCAATACCGCCATTTTGTTCTTATTTTCGCTTTATTCTGAACATACCTCGTTTAGGGGTCCCTAAGCCGAGGGTCCCAGGTACATGTAGGCTTGTCTCACCAGTATTCATTCACCTTCGTTCCACAGCTCTAAAATGGTCATTCTCCCCAAAAGGCCTCTCATTCAAAATGCACTTAACGAAATTCCAGGCAAAATACTGGTAAGACACCGGTAGAGCTCTTGATATCCATGGCAGCTATGCGGAAAGTGCTCACCAAAGTTGTGAATACTCTAGTGGAGCCAATCAACACCAGTCCAAGACCAAGCCTTAGTTAACTGCCTGTAAGGCAATGACAAATCAACGCAAATGTTTCCTAGAAATTCGACAGCCCCGGGGTGCACAGAGCAAGGGAGAGCGAAGAGCCATGGCGCACCACTCAGGAGCGTTCGTAGGTTATACATCAATCACAGACCTGTAATGAAGGGCTCACAAAATCCTTGGCTGGTTTTGGGAGGGCGAAGGTGATAAAACTACAGCGGGGCCAGGTCTATATAATTTACGTCCATCAAGGACGATATAAACGATTCAAACACCAAATACTAGACAAGGCTTTAGAAAATTCACGAAGGGGCAAATAACCTTGTAAAAAAGGTTTCTGCTTTTTGCAGTCTGTTGGTGAAGTGTTGTAGATTGGGCCGAAATTTGAAGAAGTCGAGACAAACACGATAGGGGTTTTAAAAGACAGGAAAGTGCCATCCATGCCTAGAATGGTGCAGGGGGGAGATAAGGCCCAAGGATATCGGCAGTTTTCTACGTCACTATGCCGTGCCAATATAAAAACATGAAAATAAATACGAAAACCGTGAAAATCTATCACGTTTTGGGGTTCAGACAACTAAATGAAGGTTAAGTTTAGAGAATGTTATATCATTTTCAAGGCTGGGATCCCAAGGGCTGATCGAATTTGAATGAATTTTAACACGCGATTGGGTAGGGGGTCAAATTACCCTTCCCCGCGAGGTTTTTCCGGAATGGTTCCCGAACCGCGCGGCGTAGCCGCACCACTTTTTACGTATTTGTAGATAATTAAATAGCAGATTGTCTGACATCACAAATTTAGATGTACCTTGTAAGGTCACTGGCCTATGACAGGTCAAAGTCAGGCCGTGGTTTGAGCGAAGGCAATTTCTAAGGAATCCTTTAATTTGATTCAACAACGGAGTTTTAGACAAAGCCATGCATTTCTGAGATACTTTCTTAGGCAGCACAACAATTGAGTGAGCAAACTATAGTGACCTAAGGTCAGGTATGAAGATCATACCAAGCTCAAAACCAACCTGTTTTATTACTCTTGGGCTTGCTGTGTGGGATAGCTTCTGGTGCTCATTTCGAATTTATTGACAACAGGAGACGCATTAGACAACTTTCATGGACACCTTATAGATCAGAATATGTTACTATATGCGCAGAATATGCGCCGTCGAAAGGGTAATGAATCAGTTTAAGCAGTTGTCGACTTTTCACAGCGTAACATCATGAACCCTGGGCATCGAAATTACGGTCTAGTCACGAAAAAGGAGCGAAAGGATACAAAGACGAAAAGTTTGCGCTTGTCCCGCTTATTTCATTATATATTTTTGACAAGTGATAAACAGGTTTTATAGATTGGCACATGGTACTGCATTATGATCTGCACGAGTTCAACGCAGAGAGCATGGCGCTGTGTCGCCCACTCCTGTCGGCTACTTGGATGCTGGTACTATTGCTGCTCTGCCTATGGAGCCGTTATCCGTTGCACTAAAATGGCTTAGTCTTATATGTGTTATGTTTTTGCTATATAAAGCTTGCAGGCTATATACTAACGTGACGCGTTGTTCTTGGGGCTGGAGTTATTTTGCGTGGGGCGCTACCCACCTGTTTGTTCAATTCCGCCGGTTATGACCTTCCCATGACAGGGCAACACATCGGAGGTCAGGAGACCCGGCAAGTTATTAAATGGCATTTGTGGAGTGATACCATGGGAAGTCACGATTCCACATCAGCGCTGCGGAGTGATACCACGGGGACTCACGATTCCATATCAGCGCTGCGGAGTGATACCACGGGGCGTCACGATTCCGTATCAACGCTGCGGAGTGATACCACGGGACGTCATGATTCCACATCGGCGCTGCGGAGTGATACCACGGGGACTCGCGATTCCATATCAGCGCTGCGGAGTGATACCACGGGGCGTCACGATTCCGTATCAACGCTGCGGAGTGATGCCACGGGGAGTCATGATTCCATATCAGCGCTGCGGAGTGATACCACGGGGACTCACGATTCCATATCAGCGCTGCGGAGTGATACCACGGTGAGTCACGATTCCATATCAGCGCTGCGGAGTGATACCACGGGGCGTCACGATTTCATATCATCGCTGCGGAGTGATACCACGGTGAGTCACGATTTCATATCAGCGCTGCGGAGTGATACCACGGGGAGTCACGATTCCGTATCAGCGCTGCGGAGTGATACCACGGGGAGTCACGATTCCATATCAGCGCTAAGGTTCGGCTCAGGTTTTCAGGGCTAACCTAGACCACCCACGGCCATCCCCTCCCTGTTTTCTGCAACCAAATTACGTATTGGAGCTGATGACCAAGTATGTACTCCATCGAACTGACGGCAAAATGGCGGTCTGGCGTGTGTCTTTGTAAAGCGTATTGTCGGGGATGTTATCGGAGTTATATATGAACATATAGGCGGGACATGCGCTTGCAACATGTGGGAACAAAAAGGTATACCTGCCTACACGTCAGTGAATTAAACGCAATTTGTCTCTCTGTTCTTTGCATGTGACGGCATAATGTTAATGTTTGTATTGTATATCTAGGATGCAGGGGACCACACTTGCCGTACTCACTCCACATTTGTGGTGCTGCGTTTCTTCTCTGACAGGGCGGGGCAGACAAAGGGGACAGCTTCCCATATTTCTCTTCCCTCGTTTCCACCATCCGTGCTTGCTCCTTTTGGTTGTGCAATGATCTGTGGAACAATATTTTCCGCGCCGCAGCACATCATGGTCTGAGGCCATGACCAAAGCATCACCCATAATGTACCGTTTGTTTATATATCATTATCAAACGTGCAAAAGTTGCTGAAGTTTCGATCTTCCTAGACACGCACATTCACTTAACACGCGCCCGGGTGACTGCCTGGATGCTCTTCGCTCGGCTGGAGGTTTAATTTGACCTCTCTGAGATGTCAGGAACTAAAATGTCTAGAGGCACCAAATTCACAGCGTGTATTGACCTGTACGTGAAATCACTTAGGTCAAAGTTTGAGGTTCCTAGGCTATGACCGTCGGGCCAAATAAGGTCAAATAAATTCAAATTTCAGGTTGGTCTCCAAAGAGCCCTTAGAACCTAGACACCCGTTCTAATCCAAATATGTCATGCTCATTTAAGGTCAGTGGTCTTGATTTACCTTCTGAATGTTATTGTGATCAAAACCATACAAGACTACTTTGAGTTTTGCATTTGAATAAGCGACAAAAATTACGCTAGGCAGTATGTTCTTGAAAACAAAATGTTGACCTGCGTCATTTTAGGTCAGTGACCCGTTCTGAACTCTAAGAAGTCAATGAAAAATGTATAATGCGGTTCATGTCATCAATTAATTCGAAATGAGCATCAAAAACTACCTCATACAGAAAGCCCTAGAGTAATAAAACCGGTTGGTTTTGGGCTTGGTATGATGTTCGTACCTGACCAATATATAGTTCATGGCCAACATGTTTGTTCACTCAATCGTTGTGTTGCCTAAGAAAGTATCTCAGAGATGCATGGCTTCGTCTAACACACCGTTTTTGAATCGAATTAAAGGATTCCCTAGAAATTGCCTTCGCTCAAATCATGGCCTGACTGACCTGTCATAGGTCAGTGACCTTACAAGATACATCTAAATTTGTGATGCCAGACAATCCGCAATTGAATTATCTACAGCTGTACAAAGTCTGGCCCGGTTATGTCCCGCCGTTCGGAAACCATTCCGGAAAAACCTTCGGGTTTAATTTGACCACACCCGAGGGCCCGTTAAACAAGTACTGTAAACCTTTTCTGCATATCCTCGTGTCGGTGGCATAATTCAATAAAGTCATGCCAATTACGGCATGACTTCAGCCAACTGCGATTACGGCTTATTTGTATGCATTGCAAGCAGTGAGCGTTATTGAGATGATATGGATATGCAGCTTTTTTTAGCTATATTACCACTCACTTCCATTTTAAGGTCTTTGGAAAGAGCTACCGGGACACCAAATCACTCGTGTCGTTTAGTAAAGACACAACTCTGTGTAGAAGCGTAAGCAGGATTTCACAATGAGGAGAGCGCAGTTCGAAAAGGCTCACTAAAAACTGAGTTCATCTCGCCGCAGGCCCCCAAAATTTCTAGCGTGCCATGCCACAACACCGCATCTCTTCAACTTCATATGTAGCTGTAAAGTTTTTAAGTGCACGTCTTCGGTTTTTTGCTAGATGACGTCCGAATAAGCCCGTTTTAAATGGTGCAGCCTGCCTCATCGTGGGATGCATTGTATCGCATGCGCGAAGCTGTGCTTATGTTTTTTCATGCTTATTAGAAGGGTAAGCTACATCGCAAGTCAGGTAAACACGTCATAACATGGAAAAAACCTCATGGGAAACGCTCGTTTGTGCCTTCTCTTAATTCGTTGTGGTTGCGACGCGACAGATAATCATCTCCATCAGTGTTTATTTTACGACTACTGCCACCTTGGTTTCGGTTGCTCAGGCAGAGATCATGGATCTACATATATAATGTAATGGTTAATTTGTTGTCTGGATGATAATTAGCCATGGCAGTCATGCCAATCAACTACAAGTAGTAATTCACTCAAGTGCATATTGTGAGAACATTGCATCGACAATACAGCATGTCCCATGTACAGCTGATACAACATGCACTGCCCGATATTTTGTAAGAAAGTGCTGGCGATCCTGAAATCCTAAAGTAGCCAGTTTCTCAAAACAGAAATTTGTAGACTTTTGACGTAATTCGTATATTTGTCATCATTATTGTCAAATGTCTCACGGTATCTATGACCCATGTATCGTCATGCCGTAAGCGCCAACACGCAAATTTATACCGATTGTTAAAGCTTGCAACCATACGCCAAAAAATCAGTTGTCGCGCCCGCCCCAACACGCCTGCACGTATGCGATAGAAAATACACTGGAAGGTAAGGAGAGCTGCTGCAGGCCAGTTGAGTGACTTAAGGCTGTCATCAGCTGCTCAGGTTTAGAATTAATCGCCTTGACACTAGTTAAATATGATATTACACTCTACTGTAAATTGCTGCTGCGACATCTCCGATAGCGTCCACTGTTGCTGAGTAATCTACACTTACGGTCTTGCGATCGTCCTCGATCTGCGATCCTACATGTCGTGTGCTCGCGCTATTTACGCACAAATGGGGATCCCAAGATTCCTTTTTGCTCAGGCGACGAAGTCTTTCCAGCCGCTTGATTACCGCTGAAGTTGTTTCATCCACGTTTACGATCAATGATACCCCTATGCGCCTAAAAACGAACCTTCCCGCAGGCGCAAGGCGCTCATCTATTCTCGTACCGAGTCATCAGCACGTGCGTGCACCGCCCGCGCTGGTACATGCATGCTGTAAAAAATCGCTGGCTCTTACCGCCCTTGATTTGACTGCCAAAGAGATGACAGCGAGCATACCGATATGCAGGTATACGCAATTTTTGAAGATAGTATTTTAAATGGCAGACTCGGTTAGACAATGAGTCAGTAGGAATACAGAAATGGTGCACGTCTCCATATTTTAGCCTACCTCATTTCACAGCCCGGGGCCAAATTTGATGCTGACAAATGCCACTGGATTCCAACTATAAAAACCTGAAAATGCAAGCTGTGTGGAACTGTTGACATCACAGGAAGGTTTGCCAAATACGCAGACATTGCTGTTATGTAACGGAAATTCGACTGCCCGAAGTCCCACACTGATTTGCTCTTTAAATAGCCCCAATGCCTACTGCATGTGCATTTCTGCAGAATATTGCGGAAAGCTGAGAATTTAGCTCAGACATGTTGATTGTTACTTGGACGCGCCGACCAGATTCCAACCACGCAGCACCGCAGCTCGAGCTGAGTTTTGCGATGCGAACGCGGATGCAGGTGCGCCGCCGGTCGCCGCGGCGCAATCGAACAGCAGCTGGAATGCATCTGCTCCCTAGATAAGCCCAGGAAAGAGTGATATTTCTGTTCAAGCAAATACGTATTGTGTACGCAACCAAAACACACAATATGCGTCTCAGGGAAACAAGGCCAGAATGTATCAGCACTATAGCAGCTATACGATGTTAGTGCCAGTCCTGTTGCTTCCTTCTGCAGCACGTCCGACACGGTCAAGCTGTGTAGTTTGTATTGCGTTCCCTTGCAAGCTGCCATTCAGCACTCACGTCCAAGGCCCCTCCCGCCAGCCCTGACCGCCACTTGGGTCGGCCACTGTCCGAGGCACTGCACGTGACCACCCAACGGACCAATCAGGGCCGGCCGGCTGCATCAAAGCGCCTGCCGCTGGCCTTGCCGTCGTCGCAGGCTCGTACGGTGGTCAGTTCTTTGTCGCACAAACCGGTAACACGACTCGGCGAGCTACACCCGCCCCGGGCCAGAGCCTGGTGACAGTCCAGGGTAGAGGCGCGGCTCGCTGCGCAGCGGCTCCATCGGTGGCCGATCGGGTCCGTGCCTCTCAGTGCGACACGCGGGCAGCGGCGGCTCGCTGCGCAGCGGCTCCATCGGTGGCCGATCGGGTCCGTGCCTTTCAGTGCGACACACGGGCAGCGGCGGCTCGCTGCGCAGCGGCTCCATCGGTGGCCGATCGGGTCCGTGCCTCTCAGTGCGACACACGGGCAGCGGCGGCTCGCTGCGCAGCGGCTCCATCGGTGGCCGACCGGGTCCGTGCCTCTCAGTGCGACACACGGGCAGCGGCAGCCTGCCCCTAGACGCACGGCAGCACCTCTGCCTCGTAGTGCGAGTGGGGAGACGCCAGCAATACCGCCGTGGGAGCGGTATGCTGCTGCTGTGCTGCGCCGCCGACGGTGTTGGCAAGCAATAAGCTAAAACCTGTTACTGCAGCTATGAATCCACGGATGTTGTCTTAGGCTTGATCCGCACCAGCGGATGCAATGTTCCGTCAGCGCTCAACATCAAATCGAGGGACGTTTGGAATGAGTGGAATGGAAGGCGTGAGGGAAATGAGAGAGATATATAAATGGAAGAAAAATGAATATATGCCCGGAATGCATGTATGCTTGAAATGCATAGTGTGAGTTGAGCAAACAACAGATGACATCAGTAAAACATTACAGATCCCTGAAGTGGAATGTAGTGAATAAAATCACAGAAGTATTCAATTAACTGAAAACTGACAGGTTACATTGAATGAAACAACGCACGAAGCAAAAGGATTTAGCTTTTCTCTGTGACGCTCTTCCACGGTTTTTAAAGCGATCTTAACCCGTTATTCCACAGCAAAGACAAGCATGCAAATATCTCTCGAATATAAGGCTCTGCCTATGCCATTAAGCTTTCAGCACCTACAGCATCGTTAATATGTTAGCTGTTATGTATACGTTGACAATGTTTCCCCCCGGGAACCATACTCGACATTGCACAATAAGTGCTCTTCATGTTCACATTGTATTCCTTTCCGGGCTGGCTAACCACTGCGATGTGTGCGGATTAGGTTGCAAACGCTGCTGAATTGGTCCAATATTGGCGGCAGAGTCGGTACATATGCTGTAGGCATTTGGCATAACCTGACTTTATCAAGAAAAGGTATGCATTCATGTAATGGCAGTGTTTCATGCATGCTGAATCAAACCGTCATTATAACGCTATCTGACTGAGCATTTTATGCGTTACTTGAAATGCCCACGTGGTCCCGGACGTTTTCTGTAGCCCCCATTAATACGCTGTTTGCGCAACAAATGCATATTTTTGTTGTATATTTTTTTGGAAATATCACAAGAGCATCGAGCGTTTCAAATAACACTGAACTAAACCTATATAATGTTGTTTTTATGGCCGACAGTGTACACATTTTGTGTTTTGTTTTGTATTTTTATTTACTTTTCATGTTTAATTCCATGATCGCCGTTGTTCATTGCGCTTTTAGATTGCGCTTTCAGCAGCGCACCAAGCTGGAATGTTTTGTTTATGCCTCACACGTGCAGCTGATGAACGCTGCCCTGGAAACGAGGACTGATCGCGGCAGGTCCTCGGCGAACTCCTGACATTCTGATCCCCGTTGCTGGCCGCGGTGACTGCTGGTGCACGCGCGGATGTGCCGGCACTCCCTGGAAACCTTAACATTGATTGGACTTTTATGTAATCGCGCACTTGAAAATGGTATTATCCTTTGAGGCGAAAGTACAGTGGACAACAGCGATCATTCAATCAGACATCAAAATGGCTAAACAACATTCTCTAAGCCAGGTTTAGTCAGGCTTAAATGAAAACGTACAATGAATGTTTTTTGGCACTCATAACATGCCTACAAGTGATAAATATCCGTGAGGTGAATGGCGTAGTAATGGTGCTATGGTGCTTACGGGCAGCTTCCGCGACCTCGTCTGCATTTCAAGTAACTCCTCAAATTGCCAGTCAGGTAGCGCAATAACGAAAATTTCGCGGTGGTTACATGAAACGCCGGCAACGCACGTAATACCTTGTCTCCTGGAAGGAACGGATCACTTTAAACGTCTACGATATACACACCACCGAGCGCGTCGTTGGATCCTCTGTCAGATGCATTTTGGCAATTTAAAGCTGTGACAAATCATCCGGTGTCATAGGGGGGACAGTTCTGTTTCGATGCTGCACATAGTGCGTGACACGCATCAAGTGCCTTTAGCAGCCCTTTTCTTTCATTTGATGTGTCTATTTAGCATGTTTAGCGGATTACAGCGAATGCCTCTTGGTCTGGAGGCATGACTACGGTTTCGTTCTATCGAATGGAAGGAGGACTACCCGCCAGTGGAGCCGTCCACCATCTTCGCTGCCGACACGCAGCTCAGACAGGCTGGTGCGTGCGGCTGGCCTCAATCACGGCAGTCAGCGCCGGCGGGCGTTTATCACGCGGCGTTTCATAAATGTAACGGCAACCGATTAACGAGGGGCCCGGCCCCGCGAGAGCGGCCGGAAGCGGTCAGCACTTGCGCCGGCTGGATCAATCGGACGCCCACCACGGCCGGGCTCGCGGCGAGGTGACCCCGCCGAGCCGCCCCCTCCCCTGCGGCATGATGGGACCAACAGGCTGACGGTGAGCCGCGCGGGAGAGGCGCAGGTGGCGACCGGACGGCGGAGGCCGCCCGTTCGGCACCGGACGCCTGGTCGACCGCACCGGCGGGGCTTGGCTTGAGCCCTCGCTGCGGTCTACCCACGCATGTTCTGTCTCATATACTCCTGGCTGGGCTACTTACGTCCCCTGTAACCACCGCCATCATTTCCGCCCAGCCACCCTGCTAGCGAACTTCATGGTCCGTTACGCAAGTCATTTGCCTTACTTTGGAATGGAATCGGTTGATGTGCGTGATTCCGGAATCTCAGTAACTCACACGCAACTTAAGGCCAACCAGGCGAGCACAACTTGCACTCCGTCAACGCGACGACTTAATTGGGGAGAACACCCGTTGATGACCGGCACGTTACCGAATATGAACCGAGCTTTTGCCAAATGGGATTCATTACGTTGCGAAATAGCATGGCGCCATGCATATCGTTGGATGAGCCAAAGCTTGGTTAGTTACCACCAGTCTGTTTGTGGGCATGTATGTCCCAGCTGTGAATTATACTTCTTCATCATGCGCGCACTGTATATTGTGCACACTGCGGTGAATCATACGGATTCAAGAAACTAACGTTCGTGCAACATTAGCTGTAGCTTCGGACGGCTCGCCTGTGCAGAAAGGGGAGAGCTGCTGTGAAATTTGCCAAATAAAAGACGAGCGGGTTTGAGTGGGAAATGCGGTTTGGAAGCGGCCACACCAATACCTGTTTAAAGGTTATTACAAGCGTATGCGGGCTTGCTCCCCAAAGCGACAGAGCTGACTCCTTTAGATTGCATTTCGGCCTGTTACGTTCCATGGAAGATTTGTGGTTGCGTTAAAGCGGAGTGCATTTATCATCATGCATACGATTTCCTGGTTCATCTGACTTCTGCATACCGAGATGCCTGACGGGAACTTGATGCCACGCATGCTTTGTAAACAATGCAAATATTTGTGCCATGACCATCGGACAAACGTAATTTGGATTATTAACGCTATTCAAGCTTCCAATAACTCGGATTATATAAGTTTCATCTTTGACAGGTCAAAATTGCACATAACACAACATATTTCCTGTATCTGGTAAATGACAACTACCAAGTCACAACAACGCGAGAAACGGCATCCACGCCCGTACGATTAGCCGTTCCAAATTAATAATATTTGAATACACGTGAAATACCTGGACATGTCTAGCGAGATCACGGGGTCGATGTACGAGGTCATGCAAGGTCACGGGGTCTTAAAATGTACTGCAACAATAGCCATGATGAAGATACCATGCACTTAAGAGCAAGACTGAACAAGCGCGCTCATGTTGCACTAGACACATATTGCAGCTGCAATCAAAGGCGATGGCGGATGTTGCATACAGGCATAAAAATTGACGGCTATGCCCTTGCTCGAATCTGGAAGGTCAGTGCCGTTTTAGTGAAGTGAACTGATTTAGTGACAACACGCTATTACTGAAGCGTGTTGCAGAATGCGTTATAAAAAAAGAGCACGTTCGCACTGACCACGGCGCACACATGCCTATCGGTACTCATCTGCTTTACATTTGGCTGAGCCACAGTGATCCGAGCCCAAGAAATTCGCTACGTTCGGTCGCCTAGTGCTTGTCTGAATGATGTTGGTGTGGTGGATCTTAACAGCAAACTCTTGTGCAAATGCAGGTGATAAATCCCAAATCAAAGAACAGCTGGATATGTTTGACCCAGGTTGACCGCTGATGACCTGGCCCCTCGCTCTCCGACACACAAGCCTGGCATCACGGACGGCCGAATCGATGATATGTGTGATACAAAAAGTGGCACGTCCCAATTGTCAACAAGTGTACTGTGATGTCGACTTAGCAAGAAATCTGACTGGCACAACCTTCACCATTGCGTCATACGTCAAGAGTTATGCAGACAGAAGTGCTGAAAAAATTGATGGGATCGGTAACAATGTCATTGAGAGTTACCAAAACAACAGCATGTTTTCTTTCATGTTTGCGCAGTTCTCAAGAAAAACCTCCGGGAGGGGGGTACTGGCCCCATCGTTGGGTTATGTTACGCATGGATGGGAGTGCTTTTGATAGTGCGTAACTGAAACGTAACAAAGACAGGACGATTGTGGACAGCGTGACGTTACGTTTAAGTGTTGTGGCACGTGATACAAAAATATGTGACTTATTTTGAAACCACATAGGCAAATACCTTTGGCTTCCTCTCATGGAAGACAACACGTCCGTTAGTTGTTCTACAACTCTAGCTCAATTACAAGTGAAACGAAAGTTTCTGTTTGGGACGCTGCACTTAAAGCAGCAAAGCACGGAGAGGGGCTTTCGCCCAGAGGCGGTCAGCATTCAGAGTCACCCACGTGGCAGCACGAGCGCTCGTCCATCAGTGCAGACGGGCGGCGGTCTCGGTGAACGGGTGCCCTTACTTTTAGGACGTAGCGACACATTTGTACATGCCGATTCAGTTGGTTTTCGGCTTAGTCACGCCCTTTCTCTGCAGCGGATGTGCTAAGCATTCTTGCTTACAAACCTTATTTTTGAACTTGTGTAAAGAAGAAGTGGCGGAACGTGTTTCATATCCTTTCCAGTGTGTGCGGTCTACTTCCACCAAACAACCAGAACATCCGCCCAAGACAAGCAGCGTTGCCATTTTCCATGCGTGGAGTCTATGACGCAATGGTGAGAGACGAAGAGCGCGGTATGGCAGTTGGAGTGGAAGCCACGGACTTCAACGAACCGAATTTATTGGAAGGTGCTCGGTCTGGACGCGCTGAGGAGACCTTAAGGGATTGAGCTTTTGAGATCCGGTACAGTGCGGTCCGGCTGGCCCAAAATCAAATTCATCCACCAACTCGTTCTCGCACAACCAAGAATACAGCCCAGTCCGATCCACCTCAAAATACAAATCAGTTATATCCACCATTGCTACCACCATCTGCTTCTCGTTTTTGGCCACACCAGCTAGACAACCAGGCTCACTTGAATCCACTGCTCCCGACTGATTACCGCCTTAATTGAAATCGTAATCCACGCTAGTGGCTACTTAATTTCGTGCCTGGAAAAACCAAACAAACGCACAGCCCTTAAAGCTTAATTCCTGAGCAGCCAGATTCATTTCATCAAAATTTGTTAAATCTGAAAAACTCAGATCAACCAAAATTGCTTTCAAAAATTTAAATCGTTGATACGGATAGGATGAAATGACATCTGATATGATCGGATGACGGATCAAATGACGCCGTGCCAGTCGTTGAAACGGATTGGCACGGCGTCGTTTGATACATTGTTTCTGGTAAGGAGAACCGGACCGCATTTGATTGAAAAATCTGGTAAAAGCGGGTTGGCAGGCGGATTGGACCTGGACTAGCCGGTTTAAACTGGACCGAAAATTCCATCCGAAGAACGAAAATTTAGTTCGTAGAATGCTCCTAACAGAACAGACATCCCGAGTATCTCAAAATGAAAACACACAACATTGTGGTTAGCTCCGAAGCCTCCGAAGGATTCATACTTTTGATCCTTTTAAAACAGTCCTGCAAAGTAGCTGTGTCTGGTGTTGCTGTTTCCTCCAAAACAGCTGACAATATGGGGGGGCGCCCTGCACCAGCGGAAACGCCGACTTCGGCGGCTTCCAAGATCAAACATCGTCTTACGCCGACGAACTGGTGATATGTATCTCGCATCTTAGCGCCGATCATGTAACCCCTATTTCACAACATGGACTCGACCATGCCAAAGCGTGGTGCGACCATTGCGGCTTCGAGATATACCCCACCAAATCAGCCACAGTAATATCTCTCATCAACGGCGCTGTTGGAACCCTATAGCCTCTTAAGCGATCAATAGCGAAACAATCACCATAGTCCCCGAATTTAGAGGCGTCGGCGTTGCGTAAGATCACCGCCTGACATTAGATGCCCATTACGACATCCATGAGAGATGCGCCCGTCGGTTAAGCATAATTAAACATGCCAGCGGGCGCAAGTGGGGTGCCGCTCAACGAGCCTTGATTCGTCCCCACGCTTCGTTGATCCAACCGGTCTCGCGATACAAAGAGCTTATGTTTGATGATATCTCTACCAAACAAGTATCCCCTCGAGACCATCTAAGACAACGGCCTCGGGATCATTAAGGGGGCTTCGTGTGCAAAATCGACTCGTAGAGACAAATATTCTAAGCCTCTTCGACCGCCGCAATCATCAGTTAACTAAATACAACATCCGTGTAAGTCCTTACCACAACAATACCACAGGAGCTAAACTAACCAGCGTAACGACACGCCCCCCCCCCCCCTTTCCTCCCCCGACACGCACATGCACACACGCACACACACACACACACTCACACACGCACGCACGCGCGTATACGCACATGCACACACACACACAAACGCACACACACACACACACACACACACACACACACACACACACACACACACACACACACACACACACACACACACACACACACGCACACACATGCACACGCACATGCACATACGCACACACACACACACGCACGCGCGCGCATACACACACACACACACACACACACACACACACACACACACACACACACATACACACACATCTCTCACCATCACTGGAGCGATACTCCACCATAGCGTTGCGAGCGCAACATGCCCGTAGTTCTTTTGGCATCCGTAGCGTTGGCACTCTGCAAACGCCAGGGCCATGTTCCCCATCGGCAAAGTGCCTACTTGAGTTGCTACCTATGACGTCGCAAGTACCTACGTCATACATAAGGGATTATCCTCTAAGTCGTGGGAGCTGACGTCACGCACTTACCGCCGACGTCATAGATTGCAACTTGTGGCCAGCTGTTACCTAAGTTGTTCAATGCATTAGTGAGGAACTTTATTCACATAGATCAGACAGTAGTATTAGCCTTATTCCTCAGAGAAACCAGGAGAATGGAGATGTAGTTTGGTCGATATTTCGGCAAGATGCCTTTATCGAAACAATAGCAGAAGTGCTATTGTTTTGCTTCTGCTATTGTTTCCATAAAGGTATGCTGCCGAAATATCAACCAACTATATTTCCGTTCTCCTAATTTTTCTGAGGAATAAAGCTAATACTGCTGTCTTATCTATGTGGACAGCTGTTGGTAAAGGGGAACACCGCCCAGGTTAGAGCGCGTGCTTGCTTCGACCACCGATTGCTACTTCCTCTCGTGTTTGGAACAAACAATAAGATAACTTGCACTGAATTAATGCCTCACTTTGAAGACTTCAAACACATTCGCGGACGGCACTAGTTATGCCATACCGATCGCTCCAGGCAGGACGACAAAACTGGAGCCGCCTTCCGCACGCCCCAATGCCAACTATCATTTCGCACTTCCAACTTCCGCTACGGTGACCTTGCTGAACTGATGGCAATTCTTGCTCCAATCAGGCGCGACAGCTTGTTTCGTGTGGCTCCAACTCGTAACAATCTATCGTCTTCACGTACTTTCTGTCACTGTTTCATGCCCTCAACGCCCAACGCTAAACATCACATCGACTCTTACCAAAACCCGGAACATTGTCACCTTACTTGCGACCCACAGGAGTGCTGGCACGTTTTCGTGTCGGACGCGAGTGCTGGCACGCCTTTGCTTCGGACACGTCAAGCTCACACGTTGCTTCGTACAGAAGGTGATGCCCCCTCCACTTTATCATGATCGTTGTGCAGTCCCATATGCTATTGAACGCTCTCACCTTGATGCCCGGCCTGTTTGTCATTCTCGTCAGTGTCTCATCAGCCAGGCACCAACCCATCGCCTTGCCCTTCCTCTCAAGACTTTTCGGCGTCTCGCATCCTGATCTCACTTCGCTTCTCTTCGAGTTTAATACACAATGCATGATAATCTGATAAGTATAAAAGGAAAACTTTGGCAAGCCACGCCATTTAGTAAAAACGCGTGGTTACTTATTTTGCGTGCATACAATTCTGGTTTTATTTGTTTTAATTCAGATTTTTCCGGAATATTAAAAAACACACATATAAACAAGGTCGCGTTAGATTTATGCAAGGGGGCGGCATTCTACCGCTGGACCTTAATATATATGCAACTCCGTGGTCAGAAGGACGGGCGCGAGTGTCAGTTTATTCCAACTTACCTATCCCTTTATTACAAGTTTGTAATTAAGGGCGTGTTGAATTTAAATTACTGATTGAATGTTCCGCCCCCCCCCCCATTTCAACTCAAATGCATCTGTATCTATCGTCTCTGGTCGTGACCGATGAGCAGCCAGTGCCGCTGTTTCGGCTGTGAAAAGGGATTCCCCGTGACCACGATGCCACGATTCGCGACGATGCCAAGGGATTCCCTGTTGCGGCGGTGCCAATGGATCCCCTGTTGCGGAGGTGCCAAGGGATCCTCTGTTGCGGCGGTGCCAAGGGATCTGCTATTACGGCGGTGCCAATGGATCCCCTGTTGCGGCAGTGCCAAGGGATTCCCTGTTGCGGCGGTGCCAAGGGATCCCCTGTTGCGGCGGTGCCAGGGGATCTCCTGCTACGGCGGTGTTAATGGATCCACTGTTGCGGCGGTAAACACCGATCGATTATCCATCTCCAAGTACGTGTGCACTACCGTGGTCCGCATACCTGTGTGCCGTTGGCATGCTCGCTTCTATGAGCGCGAGTTTTATCAAATTCATTTCCGTTGCCTTGCGCCGGGCAGCATTAGCTGGCTAAAATAAATATTTTGCACCGGATACCCACATGACCGGCTTAACGTCTGCATCTGTAGGCAGTTTTAGGAGATCATCTGAGGTATAAAAAAGAAAAAAATACAGATGCAGGGCTGGAGCGAAACCATTTTGCGAAATACTGTCGACGCTTCGTAACTACAGGGTTACTGTGTTCAAAATGATGCTGCAGGTGCGTATGGTTGAACGACTGTAAGCCAATTATGGACCGCACTCCCACCGTCTGAGTGATGGGTTGGGACCCAGACGTCATGATTGCTTTGTAGACTCGCAATGTGAGACGAATCCACCAAGGCAAATCAATCAACCTCGAAGCACTTTACAAAGCGGAGGGTTCTTCGTGCAAATATTAGCAGAGTTGGATATGCCAAAGCCCACCCGCGGCGGTCGCTAGTGCACACCACTTGCAATACGGATGGCCGCGGGGTAACCGGCCCGAAGTTCTGCCTCATTCTGAGCCGTTTCTTATCCCATGCTGAAGTAAATCTGTGCCGTAGACCCTATGCATAACTGAATTATATGAATGCATTCGAATCATTTCTCGCCACCATTAAGCGCTGCAAAATGGGTTTCCTGATGGTGATTTCTTCAGAAAATAATATGGAATTGACAATTTGGACATGGTAAAGGTGCATTAGCTCTTTTGGCGTCAATAAGCCATGCTCCTCCGTGATTCGAGAGCATGGAGTACTGTTCCATTAGCGCGTTTTACCGGTGTCTAGGAAACAAGAGGTACGGGATCCGGTCCCCGTGATGCCCGCTCTTCCTGCCAGGATAAGAGGCAGGCGGCGCCACAGAGCCTTTGCTGCCGAGTACGTTGTAACGCTCCAATTACAGCCAAGAGAACAGCGAGATCACAGTGTTATCTGATACAGTGCCTTTTGGTTATTGCTAAATGTTCTATGTCATATGAGATATAGTGTAAGTTCCCAAGTTCAAGCTTTGTTATGCAACTTAATCTTTATCATAGCCTCTTCTCCATATTATGGTTAATCCGGCGTTCGCTGGTTAATTGACAAAATCCATGACAATGCGGTCGTTGCTAAGACCATCCAACCGACTAATGCGTTGTTGACGCCAGTGCTAATGTGCCATCGAACAAATACGAATCAGCACGCAAATGGCCAGATGCATCAACGACGACGTCGTTGATGTCAACAATGTATTTTCAGCACATATTTAGGACAGTGATTATTCTGAACCAACCACGGAACCTTTTTTATGAATCCAGTACATTTTTTTGAAATCACACACAAACACTCAGGAGTAGTTCACGCGCATGTTCGAATTAGAAAACGAATGGGACATCACGCATCTCAAGAGTATAACCCATTTTAGACAACAGTTAACGCGCCTTCAAACCCGATTCAAGACCAATGCCTGTCGCTGTATTTATTTGCCGGTCTGCTCATCTTGATCCTAAAGCAATCAAGCTTGTAATGCGCTTAACCACCACAACACTTTTTCAGTGGTGAGCTCTGTAGTTTCTGACACCGAAAGATCAAATGGAAAAACACAACAATGGTTGGCAGGCTGGTGCGATGCTACATGGAATAACATTTCGTTGCATATAAAAATGTTTGCATGGACAATTCACATGAACAAGTATCTCCGTTAAGCTTCAGCGGGTATACAGGAACTAGATAAATTAACGTTTAGGGGGTACAGGAACTAGATTAAATTTTGCATTTGCTCATTTGAAGCCACTGGAAATATCGTTAGGCTTATGAACTTAATGGGTTTAAAGACATGTCAGCTCCGACCCACTCCGCTTTTCCAAAAGAATCTGTGTGCCGTATTATATCAGGAGTCCGTTCGCCGCGGGGAGGTTAGAACTAGCAAGCAGTTTGTTGTCAAAGCGATCAAGTGTCCGAAGGCTGCCAGGCAGTGACTGCGAAGGAATGGGACTTACAAAATCGCTAGGGTTACAAACGATCGGGGATCCTAAGAAAGTCAAGCGGCCCGCATTCTGAACGAAAGGGTCCGATTTTTGTCAGCACAGACGACCTCAGATTTTGCCGCTGTCCTCAGCTTTTTTGTTGTTTGGTAGCTCTCGCACGATGAATGAGCGCAAGACGAGGAAAGGCGTGTACGAGGCCATCCCGGATGTTAACTTGCACCAAAGACGGTACGGGTGTCAGCAAAAAGCTTTTTTCTGTCACGAAAAAGCCCAGTGGCATGGCAACGTGTAAATGGTAAATTGGACGGTCTTAGCGCCGTTTAAAAGGCTCTTGAGGCATGCATATGAGATCCGGCCTGTGAACGCAGCGGGCCTGGGTTCCTACCGTTAACTGCAAGCGACCAAGATACGATCAAATGACATGAGTTAGCTAAGCTCTTGCGGTTATCCCAGCCACCGAGAAAGGTTTCAGGCTGGGAGGTGGTTAGTCGCTCCACTGCGAGAGCCATGCACTGGTCTCATCAACGGCGTTGGTTGATACCATGAGGATCACCAAGTCTTAAATCTAGTGCTCATTCTCCAGCGATTGTCAAAAATCCGACTAAAGCTTCGTGACACCCCGCTCCGCGCGACTTCAAACGTACAGCGAACCCCACGCCATGCCGCTTTATGTTGCCGCGGCACGACATCAGCAGCTCCCAGAGAGCGCTGGTTCGACTCCCTCTTGGGCCGCGACACGACTGAGTTCGCCCGTTGTAAGCTGTAGTCTCGCTCGTTCGACGCAAACCTAATAAGGCCGTTTAATGAAACTTATATTTGTGTTTGCATCGGTGGATTTTTAATTACAAAGCTGGGTCCAACCATGCAACCGGCGCTCCACCCCCAGCGCAAACATACGAGCAGTCGTGTACACATCCTCCGGACACGCAACACGCAACAACAAGTTTCAGGGAAACATGCCCCAGGAGGGGGCTACCGGGCACGCACAGGACGCAAGGTCCATGTGGCGGATCATGGGACGCAGCAAGCACCGATCATAACAACGGCGGGCGCGTGGTATCGCCAGTGGCAATCGACATTCACACGGCCGCAGAAACACCATAGGGAGCGGAGCCCCAGGCCGAGTCGCCGCCAGCGCCGGAGGGCGACCTGAGGTCGGCTCGGCCGGCCAGAGGCCAGGGCGACGGGCAAGGGCACACGGACATCAAGCTCCACGGAACGTCGACAAACACGCTGCGATGACCGCGCAGTCAGCCCCGATTCAGGAGCGCATCATCATGCCACCAATGGCCATATCACGTTTCTGCCGCCGCCAGGGCATACGCTCGAGCCCCCCCCCCCCTCCCCCCGCCTCGGTGGGACCACCGTCTGTCCCACCACTCGGGTCGGATCAGCCGTTGCCTCGCGTATCTCCGCCAGACGAGCCGGCCCGCTCGGGAGCGCCGCTCCGCCCGCGCCGAAGCCGGACGCGCCGTCAGATCATGAGTTCAGCAGCGGCCGGCGGGTGGGCGGCAGCAGCGCCCCGTCACATGGCCGACACGCGCTCCACCAGCGGCGCGTCGACCTCGGCCGCCTGCGCCGGCACCGTGCCCGTGCTCAGGCGGCTCAGTGACGTGGCCGACTTACAGTGAGACGCCTGGCGCGGCCTGGCAGGAGCGCTTGCCCGCTGACACAGGCGCACGCACGCGCGCCGCACCTTGGCCAGGATGCGCGCGAACGCCTCCCGGAACTCCACGTTGAAGATGGAGTAGATGATGGGGTTAAAGCTGCTGTTGCTGTAGCCGAACCAAGAGAGCGTCTGGAAGGCGAGCCGCGGAATGCACGTCTTGCAGAAGGCCGCCACGATGTTGACGCAGAAGAAGGGCACGTAGCACACGAGGAAGACGCCCACGATGATGCCGACGGTGGTGGCCGCCTTGCCCTCTGACACGTGACAGCGATTGCAGGCGGGCGGCGGCGCCACGCCGTCAATGGTGCCGAACGTCACCGGCTTGCTCAGCGCTTTGATGCTCTCCACGTGACGCTTGGCGTAAAGGTAGAGCTTGCTGTAAATAGCCAGCATGACCATACACGGCATGTAGAAGCTGATGGAGCTGCTCACTACGGCGTACAGCGGACTGAGATCCAGCGCGCACTGCGGCAGGCCGCGCTCGTCCACCGGCGGCGGCCGCGGCGGCGGTGGCCGGTGCAGGTCCAGCGAGATCGGCACGAACGACACCAGCACTGCCATCGTCCAGATGACGCCGATGCTCAGCGACACCACCCGCTTGGTGACGAGCCGACCGTAGCGCAGAGGGTCCTTGATGTGGATGTAACGGTCGAGCGAGATGGCGCACAGGTTGAGGATGCTGGCCGTGCTGCACATGACATCGAAGGCGATCCAGACGTCGCAGAACTGCCTGCCGAACGGCCAGTACTCGAGCAGGTCGTTGGCGAGCGCGAACGTCATCACCAGGCCGGCCAGCGTGGTGTCGGCGAAGCTGAGCGACACGATGTAGAGGTTGCCGACCTTGCGCAGGTTGCGGTCCGTCAGCACGGCCACGCACACCAGGATGTTGCCCGACACGGCCATCACGATGATGATGGAGAGGAAGGTGCCCACGAAGATCTGCGTGCCCAGGCCCATAGAGCCGTCGGACGCGACGACCGCGCTCTCGTTCAGTGACGTCATCGCACCCTGGTGATGACGTCACTGGATTAGCCTGGAACCGAGAAGCGGAGATGACTGCGGCGCGCCAGACTGGAAGACATGTGCATGCACTGGCAGGACGAATGCCGATGGTCTTTGGCTCACATATGGTCTGGCTCGTTTCTGTATCTGTCCCATGGATGAATGGGGTGTAAACGTCTGACTTACTCGTAGAGCATACTGTCCACACATCCTGAAACCAATGGGATGACGGCAAATATATGAACACACAAATGGCAGCTAATTCACTGTCAAAAGATGCAGTCCGCAAGCAAAACACATTGTCTCCAAAAATGCACGAACGCTATCTCAACTTCTATCATTCTTGCCGAGCATACCTGGCCGTGCGTGCGCATGAAAAAACAAATATCATCGAGTGTCCCGTGCTCATAGCTAGCCCATACCCGCTATTCATGCATTAATGTACCCACGACAGCGTTAGGATTGGACGCAGCACCACCATGCACATGTGGGTCGTCAGCCAGAAGGCATCCAGTGGCCACAGAATGGAACAAGTATGGAGCGCAAGAAAGACGTCGGGTGCCACAGCGCCATAAATGTTGCTATGGCATGCGGAATCCGTCTGCATGCTCTCCGCAATCCGAGAATGTCGAACGCAGAGACGTTCTTGATCATCTTCTGGTGCATGGTATTGATAATTTTAAAGGCCACAGAGACCGCGCTTCGTCAAAGGTCACCCCACACTTCAGCAGCGCCAGTATCCGTGTAACATTGCTGCTCGCGGTTGACCCACTCCCACAGGACCCCACCGAGGCCGGCCCGTCCTGATCTCCGACCTCCAGCTGGTCTCAGTCGGCGACGGGCAGCCGCTTGGCCCGCCTACCTCGGACATTCCGTCCGCCCGAGGCCGGCTCTGAGCCCCCTCGGTCCGACCCCAGCTCCAGCCGACAGGGCCGTGCCCTGGCGGCGCTTCGCCCGTCGGCGCCGCGGCCGCCGCCACCGGTCGCGGCCGGCGACCGGCCGAGCGCGGCCCGGCGGCGGCAGGCGCAGGAATGGCGCCGCCAATCCTGTCATCTGCCAGCCTCTAACGAGGCGGGCTGCGACGGGAAGGGCGGCGGCCGACGGCGGCGGCGTGACACGCGCTGCACGGCGCCGCTGGTGCCGGACGCGGCGCCCTGACAGCGCCGGCTCGCCGAAGGGCGGCCGCCGGGGAGCGGGCTGGGGTGCTAAGCACAATGTATCCGGTCAGGAGCGACCGGATAGTGGTGGTGGTGGTGGTGACGGCAGCGGTGGCGGTAGAGGGGGAGGGCTGTTTCTGTCTAATGCTCCGTTTAGAGCAAGGAATGACATGTAATTGTCTTCCTCCTCTGGCTTCCTTTAAAAGCTTGCAATGGCAGTTGCCACAGCTTGTCGCTAAATTACTTTCGTAAATAATCCGATGATCTTTTATTGGATTGGCAACTCCATCGGCGCATTCACGGGGCTAATGCCACGACCCCAAGACTGTGAAGCAAAAACTTTTCACTCTCCAGGCTTGGTTTTCGGGCAACTGACGCGACGTTCGTAACTCGTCGCCGCCTAGAATTCGATGCTGGCCTGCTCGCGGTCGCGATCCTGCACCACTTGCCAAATGAGCAAAGCCTGCCTGTGCGTTTGGTTGTGTTGGTCTCCTTATCTGATATTCAGATCGTTGGCCGTCGGGCAGAAGAGCTGGACCGGCCTGCTCATATCTGGGCCCACTACGCATGCATTGCTCGCAGCGCCCGCCACCTTGATAAACGAGTTATGCAAGCAGGTGTTTTGCCGGCGTAATTGGAGGCAGCCGCGGGTTCTGCTGACATCACAATACAAAATGACTGCATGCATGTTTTGGGGTTCTTCTTCCTCTGTCCAGACTGTTTAATACACAGGAGATATTAGACAAGACAAGAGCAAACAATATAAAAAGCATGCGTCACAGCCTCAGTCCTACATTCGCGGACAAAATATCTTCCCAGTTGAAAAAAAAAACGAGAACACGATAAGGTAGGGCCATTTCCAATTAAGCGTGTCCACTGGGACGTCGTGCCACATCTGCCAATGCTCTGAGGTGTGATTCACTCTCTTAGGTGTTGTTCACATGGTGATCGGCACGCAACTGCTCGGGTTGCGTTGATAGTTGCGATCGTATGAGGATGTGGTAGTCTGATACCGCCACATCAGGCAGACACGCTATCACCCCGTCACGCGGCTTTCATCGCACCTGCTCGGAGTACCACGCAATGCCCCAGCTACGAATGAGGGAGTGCACTTTGCGCGTGCCCGCATCCGGTCGCAAACTTGGAGCTAACATACGAGCGTGACTGAGTGCGCCTCGTACTGACCCGATCAACGACCCCACCTCGGTCCTGTTTAACCTTGACGCCGAGCGGCACGGCGAGGCTAGCGTGAGCGCGCGCGGCCGCGAACCAGCCCGTCTGGTGGGTACCACGCACTTGGAAGTGTCGGAGGGATTTCTCGGCGGCGCCCGAGCAGTCTCAGTCGACTGACAAGGCGCCAGCCGTGCGTGGCGTAATCGGACCCGACCCGCCTCAAGCCGAGACAGGCAAGGGCGAAGACGCCCGGCCAGCGGCGGTCGGACGTCCCTCCAGCGCGAACCGGCGCAGACAACCGCGAGACTTTCTGACGCCTCACGCCTCCCGGCCACTTACGGTGTTTCACTCGGCCACCTCTGTCAGCTGATCCCAGGCGGTGCCCTGCTTGACCTTGACCTCGAGCGGCACGCTGAGGCTGGCGGCGGCGCGCATGCAGCCGCGGACCAGCTGGACAAGCGAGGCGGCGTCACTCAGCCGCGCCTGCCGGGACGGAGACCGGGAGTTAGCGGGGTGCCAACGGCGTGTCACTGGGCGTCAGTGGGGTGTCACACGACTGTCAGGAGGGGGTGGGGAGGGGGCATCATCCGCGATGACCGCAACGCCCACGTCGTGGCCTATTCTTATCGGTCAATGACTTTGATTGGATTCCAGTTGACAACACAGTAAAACGCAGGCAAAAGTGGTTCTGAAAGCCATCTGTCTTGTTTGACCCACCACAGCTGAACGACCGTTATCAAGTCAACCAGAGTAACTGTGGAGACATTTCCAGTCGCATCAACTGCGGAGGACGCACGTTACTTCCAAACTGCGAGGAAATCCCGAAAACTTGTCATATACATCTCTCATCATGCCAATTTGTTTTTGTGTGTTCAAACTTGGCGTCGGTGGGGCCTTCCCGTCTACTTCAGTAATGTACCCAGGGGGCGTCACGGTGGTGCGCTGACCACGCTTAGAACAGTTTTTACGCCACATGCGTGAAGTTGTTGACAGCGCGGCCACCCGCGGACATTCGAAACTGTTTTTTGTGCAATTGCGCTAACACCCTGCGCAACCAATGCGCAACACGTGAACATGCATGGTTTTGTGGGCGGAGGAGTACCTGTGAATGCCTACATGAACGAGCCTCATTATAGACAAGAAGGTGAATATCCTCACTTTGTGCCAGTGATTGAATACTGCCGACTGGGTGTGAGCGAGGATGTTGCCACAAATCAACACTAAATGTATCGGTTGTAATGTTATTGTTGCTGTTTTTTTTTACTTTAGAAGCCTGAGCGTACGCTATGCTGCAAAAACCTTGCGATCAAAGTATCTGCTGAGCGTGACACGATGTGAATGGCTTCATCGCATCGCCAAGTACAATAATTCCATTTCAGCGGATAATCATTCTGATACACTTCGACGCGCAACACCACGCCGCAACAACGGTCGTTCCTGTCTTAGTCTGTCTCCCTTGGCATACTCGGTGTTTGTGGGACACGAACCCACATGCCTTTCAGACATCAGCAAGCGGATGGAGCCATGCCAGCTGAGCTACCGTATTGGCTCAGTTAGTTATACGGTCTTATATTCTCCGGTGTTCCCTCCACTTCTGAAAGTGCATCTTCTGACCAAAAGACAGCGCACCGTTTTGCGAGCCCGAGGCCAATTATGGGATTTTTACGAGCCCTGGTAATCTGCCTCGCATATAAATCAATATGCTTGAGCACCTACGGGGAATAATGATCGGACCCTGCTGGTCGTTTCTTGCGATCATTGGCCGTTTCAGCGGTCTATTGCAAGTCATTCAGAGATCTGTGGGCCGCCTGAGAAAGTCGGGTGTTTCTGTGGCACCATTGAGCTGCCAGTGTCCGCTGCCCTTTACGAAGCACTCCAGCGACGGAGGTAGGAAAAGCGTGAAAATTCCAAAGCTTCCCACTTCCTGAACCGCAAACGCTTAACATACGTCCGAGCCCATTGTCGTAATACGTGTTTTTTTGTAGACTTTCGCACCCTGCGCTAGACTTCAGTTCGGCACGGAGAGACAGTCGGACTTCCGAGTAAGGGAATGGCTGTGGAACGAAAGCGTCGTAGTGCAAGAAAAGAAACAGCGGATAAGTGTGGAACACCTGGGAATTAGATAGAAAGGAACGAATACGAGAGCGGAGGACCTTCCGACCATAGCGAAGGTGACATCTGTTTGCCAGTGGAGCCTTGAGAGAAGAGCCAGCTGTGTACCGCGGGCCCGGAGCCGAGCATGAGCGCAGGAGGCGGTGGCGCGGCTGGCGGACCGCAGCGCTGATCGAATGCGACGGTGACAGAGCGCCGCGCCCGGTCGCCCCACTGACGCCAACTGTCTGACTCCGGGCGTCCAACTGGCACCACCTGTGACGTCAGACGCCCGCCGACGGCCCGGGGCTCGGCTGACCCCGGGCAGCGTGGCAAACCCGCCTCAGACACCCGTCGACGGCCGGGGCTCACGTGACCGCGGGCAGCGAGGCCAAATCGCTTCACAAAAGATGCTAGCGGAACCGAAATGACTTCGCCAAAGCCCAGAAGTAGGCACAAGCCTGCGGAAAATTGAACATGTTCATGAATGGGAGCATACAGAAGCGAAAACTGTCAAAAACTGAGAGCACGCGATCGTCTGCCAAAGCTGTTATGTTACACCCGCACATGTCTAATTTTGACGTTCTGGTTGCCCCAGGTCATGCTATTTGGTGAACAGCATCACTTAGCCATTTCCAGTGTTGATTGGTGTGGCTACGCACATTGCCCTCAGAAGGCGAGCTCGGCTGGAGTGCATGCTTTTCCAACAACTACGATCACATGCACAGTACAGCTGATGCCCTCACGAAGTCAATGTAATATACTTCGGAACGCGCTGGGGTTGCCTTGCCACGAGCCGGATGGAGGACTTCCCTGTGTTTTCCACGCTCGTGTCAGATGACGTGCACGACGTTCTGCCCATTACGCAGACCTGCTTCCTAGTGCACCGACAGGCTTGGCACGCCTGTAGGACAGTCACAGTACGGTGGCAACTGACGCCTGTGTGCTACACCGTTTGATACTGTGTTGGCTGAAATTGTATGGTGATTAATCTTTAAACTAAATTCCGTTTTACATCGAAACTTGTTTTAGTCAACAATAATAATGATGTGACATGCTGATGCCCAGGGTACGTTTCCTCAACTACAAGCCAAGAATATAAACAAGCTTGAACAGAGTCTGATGCGCATGGTGGTGGAAATGGGGAGGGGGGGGGGGGGACGCAATCGTGGCAACATTCAGGTGTGTTCACTGCAATTCGTCTCCCGGAGTTGACGTGGCCTAAATTCATACCCATAGTTTGCCTAACGCAAGGAGGAAGAGCCGTCAACCACAACCATAACTACAACTACCACTCGGCCCAATCGTGATACTACATGGCCAGAACCGATAACGCCTAGGTTTGCATGTGCTGCTCTTCCACTCCGACAAAATCGCCCCATAACGGACCCCAGCTTGTCATTTGTCAGTGCCGCGCGACCAATAGGGCCGTCCAGCAATTGGCGGACATTGCCTCCTCGAAAAATACGACACTTCCTCCGGTCAGGCCATCCAATCTGCGCCCGCCCGGCCCGACGGGAGACGAGGGTCGGCGCCGCAGCCGGGCGCGGTGGCACTGCGGTCCGGCCGGCGGAGGGTCGCTGCGGCGGCGAGAAACGGGGCGCGGAGGGCTCCGCACCCCTGGCGGAGGGCCGCGTCTCGTCAGCGGACCTGCCGTCTCGCATTGCCACTTTAAAACCCGCAGGCCCGCGAAGCGCGGGCTTGAAAAGCACGCAGGGCATTAAGCGGGCATTGCTGACAGCATTGAGGGTATTGGCGGGTATTCTACCTATAGAATTACCGCACTTGTGTTTTCTTAATTTCGCAAATTTAAACATAAGTAACCAGCAACTGTTCGTGATAAATGTTAACGGAAAAGCAGTTATTTGTTTGCACACAAATGACAAAGTGTGGAAGATAACTTTTCTTGTAAAGCTTTTCAGCTATACAATGCCTACAACCTGATGAGCACATTTATCATTCACAAGCTTTACCTTAAAGAAGACTATCATGGCTTAATAACTGTCAAACCTACAGCTACGTGCAATTAGTTAACTACACAGTATGGGAGGATAAAATCTAAATACGACAGCAAAATCCTTCTAAAAGAATCCCACAACAGTGGCAGATTCTGCTATGGGTACAGCTTTCCAATCAGTTAGTAGGCTCCAGCTCCAGCCGTCAACAGCTTCATAAGTTAAGGTTTTTAGCCCCGCTCCCCCCCCCCCCCAAGCACATCAATATTTTGAAAAAACTACACTCCTGAATTTTGCACACAACTTGAAAATGCATCACAGTTCATAGAGAACACAGGTCAAATGCAAACACTCAATGACCTGTATGGATATATCATTGATGCAACTACACAGGACATGTTCAAACAGCAAATACCACCCAATTCCTAGATTAAATTGGAAGTGTGGTCCTGTATTAGACATCCAATACATGTCTGTGAAATTCATAACAATAAATCAACCTAGGGGTGCCGGTAGTGTAGTGGTTAACGCGTCTGCGTCTGCGTAACGCTTATGCGCTAACCACTGCGCGTCTGGGAAACCAGAGGTACGGGGTTCGATTCCCCGCGGTGCCCGCCCTTCCTGCCAGGGCGAGAGGCAGGCGACGCCATATAACCTCAGCAGCTGAGTGCGTCGTTAAGCCCCAATGACACACACAGTAAATCAACCCAGGACTTTTTTGCGATGCTTTCTGCTATATACTTACACTGATTCGGCATTTATCCAGGAAGAAAACCGCAGAAAAACACCGATTGCCAAACCATACCAGCGATACCAGTCAAGTTTCAAAATAAATTTATCCAAGGACGAAACCAGCGCAGAGGGTTGGCAGTCAGCCGTTCAAGGAGCCTGGATGCGCAAGATGGCCTTTAAATGGCGCACAGGTTACTGACACAATCTCGTATTTGCTAGTCACATTTGAATGGATCATCAGCTGTCTAGGAGCAAGGCATAGGATTGGGTCATTCATGGCCCACTCATCTTTCACCACATTCCACGCCTATCTCTATTACTTGGCATGTGGCGTGACGATGCCAGGGCTGCTTGGCGTAAGGTATAGGTGCGCACCCACATTAAAAGCATTATATTAAAAATCCATCATTCAAAGAGCAGCGTTGTAGTCAAACTCCAAGCTTCCATACTGCACACAGATCAGCAAATCTTTGGGCTTTGGATGCCCGGTGTATTCACATACGGCACGCCTACATATATGCATATTTAGGACTCTCGGCATCACATGGACCCAGGTAAATGCTTATGCCAGTCTTGGTGTTTGAATTCTAACAGTGTTTGAAGCTGTTTGATTTCTTGCCTTTCAAGGTGCACATTGTTGGTTCCTTTTGAAAAGCCTTCTGAAGAAGCGATATGATTTTCTGTCGGACAAAGAAGATTATACCTGGGACCAAAGGAATCGAATATGTTGGTTCTTTAGGCAGCCTTTTCAAAACGAGTCATGGTTTCGGTTCCTGAAATGAAGGAAATTCAACAGTGTTATCCAGTATTACTTCATCAAGAAAACATGTCTTAGAATAAATGTTTGTAACTTGGGAGATCGTCACGGTGACCCTTCCGTTATAATTAAGCTAAGTATGTGTACCTGGAGTTAACAGAAGGTCGCTTCATGTTAGTCATGACAAAAACATAAAGGTAAGGAATGAATTTGCCTTAAGGCCAAAGTTTCTTGTTTTGACAACAATGATATTATAAGGTTGGTATGCGTACCTGGAATGAAAAATAAGATTAGTGGGCACAAGCGGGCTCTTTGAGGAGCACCTGCCTTGCGGGGCGGGTACGGTCTTTCAAATATGGGTGCAGGGTGAGTGGAAGGGGCGATATGGAAGCGAGTCGTGTAAATCCAAAAAGTGGCAGCTCTACCGACGCCCGCTGACGGCGAGCAGAACCCGCTCGCGCCGCGCCGGCCCCATTACGGAAAGTTGTGCGTCAAAAACAATAAAGCGAGGAGTTGCTCTAACGGGCGGCGTCAGTCGTGGCCGGCCTGGGATGCGCGAGGGCCTCAGTTCCGCCGCACACGACGCCAGCGTGTGAACAACACTGGCAGACAGCAGGCAGGCGGACACAGAGCCGGGATAATATACGGCCGGCTGGATTATCCGCCTGAGGGGTTCCAGAGCTACTAGGAAAGAACAAAAGTAACGCAAAAATACAAAAAACAAAACATGGACAGCATTTAGCCATCCGAATAAGGAGTCAAACGAGTAGCATTTCATTTCAGGAAGCAGGTGTCTTACGGCAAGCATTTGTGATAAATACATTTTCGCAAAAGTTTCGAGATCCATTCGCCAACACTTGAGTTTTCTGCACCTTTAACTACCTGAGGGGGAACCGGGTGTGCTGTGGATGAAGTTGAAACAAGGTATAGGCCACTTTGTTGCTGTTTATTGGAGTTGACGGGCGTGCCGAATGCGGTGGTCATTTGGCGCCCATAACAAGCTTTGTTTTACCTAATTAATGAAATGCGTAAATGGTCCCACAGTTGATGTGTTTGGAAACAAAAGACCAGCTGAGATTCACGAAATTGTGAGTTGTCTCCTGGTATGTCACAGAGCGTCAGGGCCGAGTCATGCTGTCCAAAGTGACGCTGATGTTCTTCCACGAGGCGCGGACAAGATATAAGCATATGACGAACGATAAGGAGAGCACCACATCGATGGCAGATGGGTGCATCGGCTCACCCCAATATATAGCCGTTGATTGCGTACGCGTGCCCGATACGATGCAGAGAATCGTGTGGCCGAAACGCTGATGCTGGAAGCAGCGCATAGGGCTGGGGGCATACACTCGAGCCTTGACGACAGTATAGCCGACACGGATGTCTGAAGGTAGGTCTGGCCGGCCGAACGTCAGAGTTATGCTGTTGGTGGGTGTCTGGTCGCCACTTCTCCTTGCCGTGATCCGGCGAGCTGCGGCAACTCCAAACGCCCTCAACTTCTGGACGATCTCTTCCTCACTAACGTCACGAAGATCATAGCAGCTAATGATGTCTCGAGAAAAGTTTTTGGTTTGGTGTGGTTTTACGGTCATCAGCACGCTCACGTCTCACTTTTGACCTTCGATCGTGATGACGTATATAAATTCAGTGGCTGTCATGGCCCGTGTCGCGTCAGCACCGTTTAAGAACACAACCTCTGTCGCATCATCTCGCAGCTTGTCGCAGCGGATCACTTCACCGAACCTGTCGAACCGTTTCGGCGCTGGAACGGTGAAAGAGATGACATACTTTTCCCCATCACTTCAAAACATAAGGATGCGTGGGGTAGGTGGACCTGTTTCCACCCGGCGCCCTACAATTGTCGCGGTCCGTTCCCTTTCGGAGGGCGGGCGTTTTTTTTAGGTTTAAAGAAGCCATGTACAGTGGTTTTCGTTTCGGCATCGGGGCTCCCCACCCACCTCGGCCAACACTCCCTCGAGAGGTGGTCACTGCCAGGGCTACCCCGGTGCTATACGTGGCAAGCGATGTCCACCACACGGCCAGGTGTAACCGGGAGACCTCTCCCCGTCCTGACTGTGGTTCAGCGCCGCATCCCCTCGACCCCTCAAGCCGCTGCGCGCGACCAGGCGCTCCAAGCGGAGACCCACACGGGGCACCCAGCCGCAGCGCGAGCGACAAGCCGCTAGACCCGTGCGGGGCCCCACGGGCCCCCGCGCCCCCAGATATCCTGTCCAAAGTGGAGCGTTGGGACGCACAGTGACTGACCCGCACGACGCGCCCCTCAGCCACCAGGATCCGATCAACCCGGGGACACAGGCGGGGGGGGGGGGGGGGGGGAGGAGCACGGCGAACCCGGTAAAACGAGGATTAGGAGTGGGGAGTGGACCGGGTGCAGGAAAGCGGGCAATGCGGGACAAGGAGCAGGAGCTCACATACCGGCAGGGTCGCTACGCCCTGAGAGGAACATCTTGCGCTGTCCACGCGTTACCGGAGCTGGGACCCGACGGGGTGCTAGTCCCCTACACCGGCCCAAGCCGGTGCCCCTGCGGAGAAGATATAGACCACACCAAGATTTCATGTACGCAGTGTAGCGATTGCTGATATTGGGTTTTCCGGCGCATCGACTGCCTACGGATGTGCAGTAATGTGCATAGTTGGCGTACTATGCGACAGGGACGAAAGTCAGACCGGCTCTTACAGATATAACTTATCAGCCCTCGAAGGTCTCGCGTGACCACAAGCGCTGAGGTCGCTCCGACTTGACCTGCAGCCGTATGCAGACTGGCGCTGTTTCGCCAGAAGTCCCAAGCTACAGTCAGGGCAGCTCACTTATCTCTGGTAGGAACAGCCACTTCCTCATGCCGGGCTTAACAAAAGTTCCAGTCAGTGGCAATCCAATTTCCTTAAGCATGCGTTCTTAAGACTCGGGCGTCACTGTAACAATCCTCGGCCACTATTTCACGCCCAGGGATAGGGGACGCTGTCTCCATATAAACATTAATCTCGGAGTGGAAAAGAAGGCACGATTCTTTTCAGCACACGAACTTATCGAAGCACGTTGAATAATACAAAATACGGTCCTTTTCAGGGAAGGAAATTATCTTGGCGTGTTGAATAACGAGAATATGTGACCTACATGGCCGAAACTATTCTGGTTGTGGTTCAGAATTGGACAGCTGCCGCGCCCAAGATTTCGACGTGCTCACTTCTGGCTGGCGAACAGGGTGTGGAAAGGGTGCAACTGGTTCCGAGCACGAGCGGGATGTGTTGGTGTTAAAGACACACAGTGTCAGCGGCGTCAGATCGCCAGTAATTCACCCGCGTGAACCCCGTGTCTGCTAGATGCGATAGTGCGGCAAGCTATGACGCAACTATTTCAAACTATCACACCCCACATGACGCGTACGTGCCATGCTTGGCACGCGAAGCAAGGTAGCGAAAATGATCAATGAGAACTATGCTGGATGCCTCAGTGGTACGCTGCCTTGGAAAACTGAAAACAGCGGGCTTATCAGCAAACGAGGCAGAATTTAAACGCCATTGCCACATCCAACGGGCGGGGCCTACTTGGAGCGGGCCGCTGCCATGACTCAGCTGCGTGCGGCCGTGACCCGGGCGCGGAGGGCCCCGAGCCGACCGTGATCATGACATACTGCCCGCTTGGTGCGCCGCACGTGCCCAATTATAGTTAATTTGCCGGTCTCGCGACAGGCCTGCGCCCAAACCGGGAGCCCAAGGGCCGATCCATCGCCGGGCGGCGCCGCTGATGCCTGCAGGAGTGGGGTACCTGCTCACCTCAGCTGAGGCTGGCGGCGATGGGAGAAGCAGTCTGTGGGCAGCTTCAGGCGGCGGCACAAGTCCTGCGCACGGCTAGCCCTCAGACAGTTATCACTCCGAAACCAGGTCAAGTCCAGCGAGACACACCCCTTCCTTTACCAGATGATTTACATCCACCAGCTAATGCAGCTTTGTGTTGGGTTCAGAATAGTTCGCTACCACTGACGTTCTAATGTATATATGAGTGTGATAAGTAGAGTTGCCACTTTTCATATTCCGAGACCCGCCCCGTACCGCAACCAACATTTGAAAACCCACCCTGCCCTGAAAGGAAGTCTTCCGGACCCGCTTAGGTTCGCAATGCCATAGGCCCTAATTATTGCATAATGCATTAGCGTATCTCCAATAACAAAACAATAGGAGCACCCAGAAAGGCACTCATCCGCAAACGTGTGGAAGGTTCATTCACGCCAGACATGTAGAAGCCACTTTCTTGCCTAAACAAAGAGCTACAGTTCAAGATACGGATAACAATTGCCTCTGTAACACCTTCTGAAACATCATGTATGTACCAACCCACGCATGTAAACAACCAGCTCTGTCGTGAAAACGACGAGCTATGGGCTGATGTCAGCGATCGCAGCCCACATCATCTAAGAACCGCAGGTTATCGTTTGTTAAGCGCATCAGGAGCTTCAAAATGCTTCCGCACCCATATGGCAGCTATTCCCGTACAAATTACTGTTTGTTCTGCTCTTCGCACGAGTTGCCACGAGGACAGACAATCGGTGACGAGTTAACTTGACTTAAATGGTGCTCGTTTTTGGACATGACTGAAAGCAATGTTTAGGGCCGTGACCATGGCGATGACAACAGCCAAAAAAGTTACCAGCAAAGTTTTGCTGCTGAAATGCACAGGGAGAAAACAATTCGATAGAGCAACAAGCTACCCACGGTAACGACCCGTGGACATTACGGCTGATGGATACCACAGAAGTGTCCAGGAATCCACTGAATATCTTAAGGACGCCAACACATACTTCCTCGGGTTTAAAATGGTTGCCAAATACTTTTTGGAAACCCTTTAATTCGATGCAGTCACCATCTATGCCTTTGCATTTGAACCTGCGTCTTCACTGCAATATGTGGACTACATATATGTTGGCATGTTGCTCGTCTTGTCCTTGTTTTTACTCCGCTGTCTTTGACCAAATTTTGAGTCACACCATGTGCTCATGTTTGTACTGGAAGATCTAGTTGTGTTGAGAATATACCAGTTAAGGCAGTGGAAAACAAATTGTCAATATTTGAGTGCTGCTGAGGTGTACACGACCCCATAAATGCATTCCCATATGATAAAATAATTTTTGTTGTTAAAATGGGCCCTCTTGGTGTGGAGCTTAGGAAGGGAACCCAACACTTTTTAGGGTATTCGCACACGTGCGGGCTTTTTACTGACGCTTTGTGGGCATGCCATCTCAAAATTGGCAGCTCTAATGACACCGACAGGATAACTGGGGCTGCATGAGCTCAGGATGTACGGATCACCGGATAGAGGAATCGCTTTAAGACGGAGAGGGTGGCCCCTATCTGACGTCCTCGGCTTCACTAATGACCCGGAAACGTCGCCCGGGAAGATGACCGACCACATGACGTCAGCATCATTGAGCGGCGATCGGATCGCCAGCCAAATCACTGGCACAAGTCACCACGTCTCGGCGCAAACCCATGACATGAGCCGTCACCACAACTGGCACTTATGGGGAGACCCCACTGCGCTCCACACAGCCTACAGAGCCGCGTCTGAAGCTCAATATTCCTCGTCCCATGCGAGCATTTCCCGCCGCGGCGCCGTCGCGTACAAAGCCGAGCCCGAAAGGCTCTTGCGGTGGTCACGCTACACTTTGTCATCTGCAGACGCTCAGCGAAGTACGGCCGGCCGACGGCGCAGCCTCAGCCCCCGGCGAGCCACCGACTTACTGCGACCTGGCGCAGCAGCGGCTCAGTGGTCAGTCCAGCCCGCGCCCGGCCCGGAGAGAGCGCACGTTTCAGCCTGGTACAGGAACACGATCGGAACTGCGCTCAGCGGGCCCGCTGGAGGAGGCGAGAGAGGAGAGGGTGGGGGAGGGGGGGGAGGGGGCGGGCCGGGCGGTGGCCGGTCACAATCGACACCTCTCCCCTGACGACGGAGACAAGACAGATGGGCCGGCCGGAGGCAGTGAGCAGAGAATGGCCCTTGTGCGCCCGACCGTCCTCTTGGCGCCGCTGGTGGATGATCCCGACCCACACAACGGATCGCGGTCGATGCCGGAGGAATAGTGGATCAATTTAACTAGCTATCCGGATTTTTAACATTGCTCGGTGAATGGCGGCTCGTCATTCCCAGAAGACTTTTCGACGGTAACGCGCTTCGGCTGTTGGTTGATGGCGCATGACAGCAATGTGGCCCGGATTTGATGTTAAACAGACATCGCCATCAATATGAATAAAATCGGACTACCTTCGCTGACTTAATATCGGCTCCTAGCAGCAGCACGGGTAGCTTCATCCATCACACAGTGCACCACGATAAGCCCTTCGGGGCAAACGAGCGCGGCCAGACGGTGAATGCCGTCGGCGGCTGTCTCATTTCGGATGGACCGTTGCTCCCACCCCCATTCCTCGATTTTCTCCCACGATGAGGTCGCCCCCCCCCCCCCGTGTTGAAACCCAGGTACATGCAGAACCCCAAAAATGGCAACTGAACATGATCAAAATGTAAAATATAGTCACCGCGAATCGCTTGCCAGTCAACAGGAGCAATGGGCAGCGACACTAAAGCAGATACAGTAGCAAAAGTAGCAGCAGACAATAGGAAGCGGTGACAAGGTAATCATGAGGTTCACAATGTTGATGAAGTCCATGAACTAACATCACAGACTGCGTTCACAGGCTGTGGTCGGACGCCGAGGGCGGGGTGGTGCTGTCGCGGCACATGGCGTTCCCGCAACTGTGGGATCAGGAGAGACCGGATGCTGCGCGCCTGGGACCACCAACGCAACGGCCTCAGGCACGGCCTCTGCCACGTCGGGACGAGGGATCCGAGCCACACCACCCGCAGCCTCCCGACGAGGGCGGAGATCCGAGCCTCATCATCCCGCAGCCTCCCGACGAGGGCGGCGATCCGAGCCTCATCATCCCGTAGTCCCCGGCGAGGACGGGGATCCGAGCCTCATCATCCCGTAGTCCCTGGCGAGGACGGGGATCCGAGCCTCATCATCCCGTAGTCCCCGGCGAGGACGGGGGTCCGAGCCCTACCATCCCGCGGTCCCCCGACGAGGACCACTGTAGGCAAGTGCACGTGGAGGCCGTGATCTGCGCCGCCGGTGAGACCCGCGGTCAGCACGAGTCGGATGAGCCGACGCTGGCCGCGGCCGACCACGCTCTGACCGAGGCGGGCTGGACAAGCGCCGCCTTCAAAGTCGGCCGGAGACGCTGGCAGACAAGGCGCGGGAGGGACACTGGTCTGACTTCTTTGGATGACAGTGCGACCGTGGTGCGGGAGCCAGTGCTGGGAGAAGTCCTGACCGTCGCTGCCACGCTGCTCCATCCCGTCCTGACCTGACCTGACCACGACGTGTCAAGACCTGACTTCGCCCGATCATGCGCATGGCTCAGCCATGCTGCCATGCTGGTCGCCCACCCAACCTGCTGTATCCGCTGGACTTCGAGGCCGAGGGCGGTGATTAGTTGCTTTTAGTGCGAAACGTGTTGCCTTCACGCCTCGTTTGGTATTGTGATGCTATGATGCACGCGCTGTGCTCCGAGTTTTCCCGTAATGCAGCACATCTTATAATGGAGTGGTGCTCTGTCGTTTACAAGGCGAAACTTGCTGGCTTCATTCCTCTTGATGTTGTGGGCGCGTTGCTATGGTATGCGCGTTGCGCCTCTTATTTTTCTATAACGCAGCAAATATTAAGATGATGCGATTTTTTCTGCAAATTACATTTCGCTCAGAACTCTGCGCATTTTGGAAGGAACTCCGCCTGTTCGGACCCATTTATAAATTTTATTTACACGATGTTTGCTTCTCACATCCGTGTTGCCAGTAATTTCGCTTCCAAGTTGAAAATGACATTGACATTTTACAATGACATTTGACGACAGTCAATCGCCAGTATCTCATTCTTCCGAGTTCTGCGTGGCATACTATGGCCGTGATCCTCCGAGGATGCGAGGGAAACATGCAACACTGGGCTGAGGCTCGACATCAGTATGCCATCATTCATGTATTTTGTGCTCTCATTAGGGATAACAAAATGTTCTGCTTTCATCACAAAACGTGTGCATCACTTGGAACCGATGACGTCAAATAATTACCCACCGTTAACACTTTTTTACATTGTTGTAGACGTATTGAGGCCACGCTTATTCATGTTAAGCCTTTTCCGTGGTAGTAGCACTTACGCATGTGCGTGCGTGTGACATTGTTACAGAAGTGGCAGTCACAAGAAGCAAGGAACAACGAGTAAGAACGAGTACGATTGTGAGGCACCGCGCTTCACAATCGCGCACAAAATGGATCCATGCGCATGTCCTCTACGGGTTTGTGATGAGTTAATTCAAGTTACTTCAAGGATGCCGATCTTTTGTTTGTCTTAAAGACAAGGCATGGGAAAGGGTGAACAGTAGGTAATGCGGAAATTAAAAAAAAATAGTGTGAGCGGGCAGGGCAGTGGAGGAAATCCAAGTTCATCGTCTACGCACTCAGTAACTATGACGATTCTGCCCCCCCCCCCCCCCCACCGCCATGAGTCTAAAAATCGATACACATGTCGGAGGCAGCAGATTCCGCTTAGCTGATGCGAGACTAATCCCAGCGATTTGCACGAGTCGACCACCGTTTTCGGTGATTAAGACTGAAATTTATAACTTGCTATTTTAAGGAATATGTGTGGGATGAGCTCTTCGACGTACAGATAGTTAACTTAGAGGAATGCTCTAAATACTAGCAAAAAACGCCGACCAGCCTTCTGTTATGCAAAGCGTTTACGCAGGCCCAGAACCACGGGGGATCGCTTAAGCTCCGATGCCCACAACCGTAAGTGGAGTCGAACCTCGGACGACATGTACTCAACGGCGCCGCTACTGGTCGAGTATAACGTAACATAACATGTTCTGTAACATCACATCCGCCGCCCCACACACTGGCAGTGACCATGGCAGGGCGACCACGGAGTGGCGGGGTGCTCGGTTACTCAGCTCAGGCTTTACTGCAGACGACCCGCGAGGCGACGACGCTCGGCGCAGGGAATCCTGCCGGGAGACGTCCGTCAGACTGGGTGGATGCCGTCAGGGAGATGCCCTCGCGTCTGTAGTGATTTCCCAACTTGTGTGCCTTCCGTCCCTTTTGCAGGGGTTCCTGCGAGGGACGCGTTTCCCCCGACGAGTGACAGACGAGCGTGGCGTGGATGCCAGCATAAGCAAAGACTGACATCACGCCAATGTGGGGGAGAAAGTGAGTGCTACAGACCTAATCACCCCGGAGTACGCGGAGGCGTACGCTCTCAAATACCTTGCTCGAACTGATATCCGATATCGATGCAGGCACGTCGCTGTCGATTTCATTGTTGCACGGGCCAACGCCGAGCAGGGCATCATCTGCATAATAGCCCCGCGCCTGTAGTCGTGCTGTCTGACACCGCTGACACTGACAATGCACACGGCTCACGGGAGCGGCCATACGAGCGCTGCCGCCTCGCGGACCCCGTCCGCGGGGGCGGTGTGGTCCGGCACCATCGAGCCGAAGGGACCAGGCGCGGGCCGCTGTCCTCCGCGGCGGTCAGCGACGCACGCCGGTGCCGCTGTCGTGCATAATTCACGCGCCTGTCCCGGCACGCCGCACCCGGACCGAGCGCCGGGCGGGGCAGCCGCCGCCACCGGAACGCCCACGACCCGTTACCGACGGCGCGCTCTGGAGCACGCGACGCGCCGCCCGGCGACGACCGCCAGTGGAGCCCGCCCGGGGACGCAGGTGAAGCGGTGAAGCCCCGGCGCCGGCGCACCGCCACCGGAGCGGGCGGCGCGAGCCCGTCGGTGCGATTCACGGCTCATTGTAAAGCGTCTTAATTAGGACGGCAATTCGACTGCTGCACAGCTCCCAGTTCCGAAGAAGTCATAAACTTTGCTGGACTCAGTTGAGCGTGGTCCTCTGCCGCTCCAACTTATCACGGGGTTGGCCACCGCGCTGAACTTCAGGGCCATTGTTGGCGGCGTTTAGCACGCGCCAAAATTGGCAGCGTCGTCGGGTGTGCGGCGCACTGCTGACAGACGGCTGCGACTACCACGCGGCGGCCGGTGCACGAGGCTGCCTTGCGGCCGCGGAACCGGTCAGGCTTGCGCACCAGGACGCGACACAGAGCGCGACAACACTTGGGGCTGCACGGTCCGTTCGCAGGCGCTGACCGTCCTTCCAGCTGCGGCGGCGGTGCCGGGGCCGCGGCCTCGCCCGGCGGCCCGCCGCGCCGTGCGCGCGGTCTGCGAGCGCTGTTCACAAACTGGCGGGGACAGGAGGCGGCCACCGCCAATGACCCGGCCGGCCCCCGGGGCCCCGCCGTCCGAGAGCGTGTCCGTCCCGTGGACCGAGCTGCCAGGCACCGGCCACGGGGCCGCGGCGACGGGGCCGCCCGCGGGAGGTCGGCTGTCGGCGACCCGCCGCGCCAACGCCACTCTAGTTCCCCTCCCCCCGGGAGGGAGGGGGAGGGGGCAAGAGCCGGAGCGCGCTGAACGCCGCCGAGTCGGATGGCGTCAGTCCGTGCGGCCGAGGATGACACGCGATGGAGGACGTCGCGTCGCCGGTCGCGCGTGGGGCTGCAGCGCCGGCCCACGCGTCTCCGCAGCGACCACTCCGGAAATTACACCGGATGCCCCAACAAGTCCTGACGATGAGCCCATCCCAACTCGATCCGCGCCGGGCGTCGGCCGCATGTCGACTTCGTAGAACTCCAGGCAAAGGCGCCGCGGCTTCGCCGTGACGAGGCGGCCCTGACCGATTCAATCGCAGTAACAGCATCGGGGCGGCGAGGCTGCGTCTTCGCCGCCCGAATTGCCTTACGTGAGGTCACCCATGGCCAGTAAAGCTGCGGCGCCTACGGTAACTTCGGTTCGGTTCCCCTTACCACATGCACTGCACAAGTGCCTGAGCGTGGCCCCTTGATTCACCTAGATGACACCTGACTCAGCGCTTTGCACCAATGGTTTTCGGATCGGATTCGTTCCCAAGCACGGCTCGTTGCGTCGACTATGACCCACACCATCCCATTAACACAATTTAATTTCAATGAACAATTCTTGCCGAAAGATTTTGACGTGTCACGCGCCGTCAAGACGCGGCCACCAATAGCTAAGCCTGCCTCTCTTGGCCCATCGCCCACTGACCATCCAAAACGAAACACGTACGCACGGGTTCTTCTTTAACGTCATTCCCATGCGCGACGCACACGGCGCCCGACGCCCTACCACTGAGCTACAGACCTAGACTGGTTACCCCAAATGGTGGGAATCGATTTGATTTGGCTGCATCGGCCGTACGGGAGCGACGCACGCTCATTAACGACCGTCGGCAGACCAACTAACCAGCACGACATCCCACTCCTCGCAGCACTTGGCTGAAGTTCGCGCCACCGGTGGTCGTCCAGGACAGGATTCTCTCCACCTGAGAGGGGGCGGCGGTGCGGTCCCGGAGGTCGACGCATTCCCCGCTGCCGGCGCGGCCGCCTGGAATCGATGACGCGCGTAGCCGGCGGCGGCGGGCTCGTGCGTCCGCCGGACCGGCGCCCCGGCAGACCATCAATCGCAGCGCGGCACGAGCCACGGCCGGCCCGACTCTGAACCAACTCGAGCGGGCCGAGGGCGGCCGGCCGGACGGTTTTTGCCGGGCCGGCCGGCGCGCGGCTCGGTCGAGGCAACGCGGGCCACGACCAGCCCCGGGGCGGCTTCTGCCGCATGCCGTGTAGTTGAACGCTGAGTAGACCATTCACACTAGCCATTACAGTGCTTTGTCCGAAAACAAATTAAAAAGCCCCTGAAATCCCGGCGCATAATAACCGAGTATAATATGAAGTTCATCTAAAACTGTTCAGATGCAGCTTGGGCAAACGTATTTGGCAGTGGGCCCCATAACTACATACTGCACAAAATGATTCATCGAAACATATTGCTGAGTAGGGGTGGACGGGCAGGAAAAACAAGTTGACGTTGGTGAACGTAGGTTGCTAAATATTGCAGACTAAGCCCTTTTGAGTTTTTGTGATTGATTGGCCAAGTAGCGTCAACCGGTCGCAGCTCTGCCGTCATACTGTTAGTGAGCGACGCCTGCCAAACCGTAGTCATGCATGCCGCTTTTAATGGTAATTGATTGCTTCTCTCCAGAGCTTAACGTCCCACCACGCATATTCGAAAACGTTGTGGCGTTATGCGGTTGCTGCAGCCAAACATACATCTAAACGTTCAATTTGACGGGTCATCGCAGCTCATGCTAGAATCCGATGCACAAAGGCATCGGTCTGATTATACATATCTTATTACGAGCGCGCCAGAGGCCGAGTGAGTCTTATCTGAGCTATGAGCACAACTTTCAGCTTTGAGCGTGCTAAACGGACCCGGCCCGACCCCGACAGGCGCCATGCCGCGAAGCTTACCCGACCGGCCATCTATCTTGCGCTCCTCCCCTGGCGTTCAGTGTTCCCAGACGGCAGGAGCGGCCCGCCGGGTGCCGCGTGCTGCCGTCGACAGCGCCGCGCCGCAGTCCCGCCGGCACCTGGTCTGGCGCGGCTCGGCCCCGTCCCCTGCGACGCGCGCGCCGACGCTGTGCTCTCTCACAGCTCGCAGCGTCACATTAGCGACGTCCGCAGTCGCGGTTTTCACAGACTTTGTTATGCATACAGCCTTCGCGCTTTACGAGGAACCGATGCGGCTTTATGATGGGATGGAGCCATTCTGAGGGACATTTCGTTCCCGCGGCGTCAATGGACTGGACGGGATTTACGCTGGAAGAGATTTCGTTCGGAAAGCCATCGCAGGTTCACTACACCTCTCATCCCCAGTGCTTTCGTACAATACTCTAGAAGCGAGGACAACCTCCAAGTACAAAACGAAGCCAAAAACCAAAAACCAGTAAAACTTTCATGCATGCCGCGGGCAAAAGCGAGCTGCATCGAATGTATGTCTAGAATTACCGACAGCTTAAGGCATCTAGGCCCGCAACGTGTACCAAAAATTGAATGTGGCAAAACTCTAAGAACAGAAAATAGTCCATCATTCCCAAAATAATGTCGATTATAATTCTGGCGTCGCGTCTGAAAACAGTGCTGGTCGATCTGTCCGACAGTTCATGGCGTCATATTTTTATCGGCACGTAGAGGTAGCGTTCAGAGACAATCCACCAATTTCCTACATCCTACGTCATCCATTTGAAGGCGAGTATTAACGAGGGCAACCGATACCAATTAATTGTTGGACACGGTGTTTTTCCTCAGTGCCGGAATGTTTCGATAGGCGTGCACGAGATTTTAGACCGAACTTGCTGTCACCATTGCCTTGTAGCTGCGACACGCCAAGCTGACGTTCCAGGTCCGATTTCGAAACCGTAAGCGGGCTTCCACAGACTGTGACCAGCAAACAGGCGGCACTGGTGCTCGTTCAGTGCAATCCGTCTTTACGTGAGAGCCTACGTTGGAATATCATGGACCCCTGGCACGCAGCTTCCTTACGCTATACATCGTTATCTTACTTTGCAAATTTGCAGCTTTTCTTACCCACTCTGACCAATGTACTTTCTCCCGAACGTTGAGTCATGACGCAAGCGAGCATACAATACACGAGAGCGCCAGGTGACCTTGACGACATCAAATGATCTGCCCAGCTTTCCGAAGCCAGACTATAGCTGAGGGTGTAGTTTTTCATGAAGCACGGACCTTTAGATGCAGAACGAAAATCTTTTGACATTCCAGTTGGCACTGCGGGTCAGTCAGTCACAGTCCACACCCTTGTTGCACTTGACTGCATCCAATGTAAGACTTACGCACTCATTTTGAAGCTAGTTCAGCCCAATTAAGTAAAACAGCAGTGGCATTCGGCGCCGTGTTATTTAATTTCGGCAGTGGCGGATTCGAGTTCGGCGGTAGGAAAAAATTATGCATACGTTCCGCATAGCTACCGGCTATTTCGGCATAGCTGCCCAACTTCAGAAAGAATTCAAACACATTTGGCAAGTTGCAAAGAACTTCAGCGAGATGAGGTATGCGTCTGCTGATAACACAATTACACCAGCGTGATTTGCATCCTTCAGACAATCAATCATTGAAATAAGACAAAAATCAAGTGCGTGCACTAACGCGTACTCTGCAGATTGATATCAGGGTCATGCGATGCACTTGTTTCTTAACCAAGGACAGGTGTGTATAAAGTCGTACTTTCATTCAATCACTATCAAAAGGCTCGGAATACATAACGTCGACGTCAATGCAGCGCCCAGCGTCAACAACGTCCGTCTCCCCAACCACAGCTGGTGCACATCCATACATTGTGCCTGGCTTTGCCTGCGTGCTAACCCAATATGCTGTTATCCAGCTGACATCTGGCATCTGAGACGGAGATCGACGGGACGCAGCCGCTGTGACATTTCAGAGCATGCGTGGGATATTGATGGATGACTCTCGATGCTTTCCATCAGGTCAACGCAAAGCTTCCCGGACGTCTGCATCGTGTCGGCCCCGTTATGATGGGTTAGCATAAGTTATGCAACCCAGCTTACAGCGGCAGACCGCACGAAAGTTCTGAAATGGTGTATACAAAATAGCATGTCTGCAATCCACTTCGTTTTACGCGCCTGCGTCGATTTAATTGTCGACATTGATCCATATGCCTACGAAGGGTTGTAAACATTTCAATACGGGGCACATGCCCAGGTACCCCCCCCCCCCCTCTACATGCCTGAATATGCCCCTTATTAAAGCGATGTGATGTTTGGCAATGAGTGTGTGCAATACTCCGGGAGCGTAATGTCCGGGTAGTTAGCGTTTTCGGCTCCCCACGTGGGTGCCCGAGTTGCAATCCCGGTTGCCGCATAGCCCCTGAGAGCTGATATTATCGCGGCAGTCGCTGTCACTACATAAAAGAATGCGCGACAACATGCGCCGCGCTTCCTTGAGAAGGAACTATAAATTCGCAATACCATCGATCCCCAAAATATCCCATATTGATGCATACGTATGCGCACAAATATGCACCCACATTTGCGCACATCTTCCAGTGCTTCCGAATCCCCTAAGCCCCAGCCGACATCACTGGCACGTGCGGGGTCAAAGATCATGTCGCCGCGGCGCTTCGAGTCCAGACGGCGCATTTGACATCTGCCACAAGTTTCAATACTGGCACCAGAGGAGACAGCGTCCGATGCAACGACCAGAACAGCGCCGCCTTTGTAATAAACCATCGACCTTCAACGCGTGTAGGGTACGACATGGTAATCAGATGTTTTCTGCTCAGTATGCTAGTCTACCCTGTATACATTATATGTATATATATATATATATATATATATATATATATATATATATATATATATACATGTATGTACATGGTGGAATGTCAAAGCAAAATGTCGAAGATCGGAACCCTATACTCGGAAGTACTTGTAGAAAACAAACAAGTGTAAAACTTGCACTGGAAGTCGTATGAATATCACATCTTTATTTCATTGTCAAGCTACCCAAGATGTTTTAAGCTTGCGAAAAAGACCGTGTTTTTCCAATTAGTGTGGGTTAATTTCGGAGCGGGTGGGTTGGTAAAGCTGAGTTAGCTTGACGATGTGCGGAAAATATGGGAGTGTTTTTATAACGAGGGCTCACCACCGACAACTAGCACGGGCCAAACATGAATGCGCTTTAATTACATTCGATTGCGTCTGTGCCGCAAATGTCGGGTGTTGCTAAAGTGAAGACTGTTTGTGAAACCATCAACCACTGCCGCAGTGCACAAGAATGGGTGCCTTTGATTGCGTCCGATTGCTTACGTTCAACGCCTCATGCGTTGGCCCCGAGATGCATACGACCCGTCGAGTGGTGGGAATAGGTCTGCCAGACGTATTTCTCACGTGGAATAAAAAACAAACTGAATAATTAGCATAGTCCAGCTAGCCTGCATTAGACTTCAACGTTATTTTTGCACTATTTGAACATTTTTTCCGTGTTAGGTTTTGTACGATCGGTGTGCCCCGAATGCTATTCTGCGAGCACTGTAATGTTACAATACACCGCCTAAACAAATATAACTGTGCAATCAACCAGGGCATAACGTAACACACCGCACTTAGCTTACCCGTCTACATGGGCATGCCTGAGTTACAAGGACTCTTCAATGCTAACGATATAATGTGTGTTTTTCACGACAGTTAGTTTGAATGGAAACGTAATCTGTCACTGAATTCATGAATGTTTCGTTATGTCATGACGTCACTGCACCCGCTGTGCTATAACGATGCATGGAATTTCATCGTACGTTTCTAAAAGCCAGGCTGCCGGGAGCATTCGTCTATTCTGTTCGTGTTCCTGTGCGATGAATATCACGGTTACATCGAGGTGATGCGTTCGATTCTGGCAACCCGATAACGGAAACACGCATGCTGGTAAAAATATTTTCGTCCAGTACAGATCAGACACCCTCATTGTTTGCGTACGCCGTGCCTCGGCGCAGACCGAACATGACTACAAGACCAGCAGTGGATGGCATGGCTAAGCGATTGGTGCGGCCTGTCTAACACAATGCACGCTGTCAATCCGACCAGAGCGCACAGATGCGGTATTGTAGTCCGACACCAGCGCGACCTTCGCTCAACGCAAGACCACTGAGCAGCTAACGCGTCACACAGCCCACTTGCCAGGCACACCCCAGCGTGGCCTACCTGCCGCCTTCTGTCAGCCCCATTCCAGCCGGGGGCGCCGCCGAGTGAGGCCGCGAGCACAGCACAGGACAGCGCGCCCACGCTCACCGCCGGCGAGGTGGCACCAGCTGGGTCGCGCCAATTCCGGTCGCTGTGACATTGCCAAGGTTGAGCCCGCGCGGGCCAGGTCGGCCGCGCGTCGAACAGCGGCGCCGATTGCGTGGCGCGGCGGCCGGTGGCTGCCGGTCCGCCCCCTGCGTCAGCCCATCACTATTGTTTTCCTCGTTCTCGGCGGCGCGCAGTGCCAAACAGCAGGTGCGCCGGCCGGCCAGCGGCTCAGCCGCAAAAAGCCAGCGCGGGATCCGGCGCCGACGGCGGCGGCCGCGGCTCATCTGGCCGCTTATTTACAGCCAAGGGAAATCGGCGAGCGGGTCGACGACGGCGGCGGCGACCGGTGCGCCGCTCGGCAACTGCCGTCCGGCCCAGACGCCACCGCCACAATGCGGGGTTATCGAGGTTTACGACGCGTCGGCCGCCGCGGAGATTAGAGTCGGCCTCCCGGAACAGCAGCAACGGCCGGGGGGCAGACGCATCCGGCAGCGGGATTCGCGCGTGACCCCATAACTCGAGCGGGCCCGAATGAGCGCCGCGTCAAGTCCACACGTCGCTGCAGTCGTAACCTTGCATGGGCAACACGTGGCATTGCCAGCACGTTACGACCGGTTCCCAATGATGAGCGCCACTCGGCCGGCGCCCTCGAGGGACGCCGTCAAAATGTCGTGCAATGCAAAGCTGGAGGCGGTGCACGCCGCAGCGGCGTAGGATTCTCCGGTGTTGCGGCGGCCGGCGGCGGCTGCACAGACCGTCCGATCGTGGCCAGCTGGCGGCCGTGGTCAGCTGGCCGGCGCCAGGGGGCGCTTGGACCCCGGGGCAGCAGCCAGCGGCTGCAGGGTATGAGAGGCGGCGCCGTTCCCATCGGCCGCAGATGTAGCGCTCGGACGTCGGGCGGCCGATTTAACGCTGATGCTGCGGCGCGCGGTCTCTGGGAGTGAGATATTGCGTGGCGGCCGGCTCCCATCTGCCGAGATATTGGCCCCCAGCCGTTCTCCCTGATCGGCCTCTTCCTACCCGGACGGCGGTGTCTGAGCGCGCGCGGCGCGCGGCACCCGGCGCTCCGGCGGGACAAACGCCAGCGAATCGTCGCCGGGGTGTGACTTATGTCTGGCGCCATTTGCAAATGGCAGATGACGCGGGAGCCATTACCGGTCGCGCCGCATCCGACACTCGCGCGACGTTTATGAGCGAACTTCGGCCGGTGCAGCGGCTGAGTGGAGCCGACTTTTGAGATCAAGGTCGAGATCGCGCATAGGAAAGGAGATGAGCGGTGAGGAGATACTTGATTTCGGTCACCGGTGCCCACATAGTGCCCACTGGGTCTGATAATCTGTTCGCACAGGCGTTTTATACGTGAGTCGGATATGCTGCCTTCTGCCATGTCCCGCGGAGTCACGCTGAGAGACAAGGAGCCCAAGGGATTATCGGCTGAACGTTCGAATGCTTAGCTCACAGCATACTGGCCATGTCCCGCGGGATCACGCCAAGAATCAAGGAGCCCAAGGGACTATCGGCTGAACGTTCGAATGCTTAGCTCACAACATACTGCTATCATATTCGTAGACGATTAGAGGCTTTCCGCCGATTGAAGTTTTCGTGCATCATGCCTTGAATTTTCAGACGATTTAAGCGGGTATTTGGTCATAGGTTTCACTTATACTGCGAAGAGCACACCGTCTTGGATCCCAGAATGAGAATCCTCAGGAATACCTATGCTTGAGAGAGAGAGAGAGAGAGAGAGAGATCTCGCTCTCGCTCTCGCCCTCGCCCTCGCCCTCGCCCTCGCTCTCGCTCTCGCTCTCGCTCTCGCTCTCGCTCTCGCTCTCTCTCTCTCTCTCTCTCTCTTTATATATTACACGCCATAATTTTATCGTGACGTCGCTTGTTTTCGACACGTGTTCGGCCTGCGAAAACACGACCCGTGTGACAGGACCATTACACGTTCAAAGTCTCCATAACGGCGTACTTGCTGCACCCTTCAGCGCGTAACGCCCATGCCGATGTACGAGTTGCGGTTGAGGCGGCACCGCTTCGGGGGCTGTTGCGGTGGTCCTCTTCGCGAGCGCTTCTCAGAGGCTTTATCAGAACACGGCAGCTACATGTCTGTCGATCATCTTAATTCCGCGTACCTGAGCCTGAGCACTGGTCGTTTTTGTCTAACCTCTATCCACCTCACCACAGGTCCTGGCACAGTACGATAAGACGCTGTCGAGCGGCTAAGGTGGCCACAATTAACACCGCCTCCTCAACGCTTGTTCATATCAGAAAGCTGGGAGCCCCGAGACCCTCTCACACACAGAGATCCAGGCACAGCAGACACAAGCAAACAGATGCATGAAGGCTCACAAAACAGATAAAAAACTGCGTCGATGAGGTACGTTTACAACCGAGGGTGTCCGCTTTCTGAGGTTAGGATGGTCGCGCACAAGAGCGAGCCGTTGAGGGTTCATAAGATAAATGAGCGCCTGTCCTGATATTCCCTGCGGCTATTATCAGCTAGCCTTAATTCTCTCCAGTTTTTATAAGGCATCCCTTGAACTTTTCGGGGATCATGATGCAATTTAGGGTAACTATACTTCGGAATAATTTGCACCTCGCCAGAAGGCTTCATTTCTTAATACGGACGAACACTGCAGATGTTAATTGGTAATGCAGATGCATCTCAATCTGAGCATTTCGTACAACTGTTGTTAGCCCTATCGCGTTGCTTCGAAAGAACAGAACCAGTATAACACTATTTGCATCCCCACTTGCCTTGATACGGTTGTGCCTGGGCTTACAACGGTGTCGGGTCACCGATATACCACTCGCTCTTAGACGTCTGCGTCACAAAACGTGGAAAACTTGCCCCGCAAAAATCATTCGAAACAAAACCAAGGAAGAACGCGTTGTGGAAAGCGTTTCAACTTACCAAGCTGAAAAGGGTTTAAAGGGAACGTCTCACCTTAAGATGAAGTATTGAGCCGAGGTAGTCAAAGTGAAGTACAAAACGAGATTAACACGAATACATCACGGAGTATGCACACATGCCCGCATCCGTTCTATATACACAACATAAAACACGGAGTATACATACATATGTTTGCATCTGTTCTTCATATACACAACATAACACGCCACGATTTCAACCCCAGACAATATTACCCTGATTATGTCACTATTGTCATATCTTCACGAGCCCAATGAACACAGGCCAGCGGAAATGTTACCGCCTTTGCAATATTTTGTCCGGTTGGCCACGCCGTAACGTTAAAGCCGTACCAAATGCCACTAAACATGCTACTAAATCTCGAGATGCCACCGTGTTCCTGTTACGCTTCATGTTAACGCTACAACACCAAAGATTTATTATAGCGTAAAATAAACGCGCGGAAAAAGTAAACGATACTAATAATCAGAGGAGTAATGACGCTACTTTTCCTGCACTTAAATTACTTTAGTCGATATACCAACTCCCTTGCATGAAACGTGATGTCTACAATGGCTGACGGCATTGTAAATAAGGCATCTAAAGTTAAGTCTAATCTGTGGCGACATTTTGCATCGCTGTGAGCTAAAAACATAACATCACCATGCCACGCGCATCCCGACTGTTCATATTTAATCCATCGTCGAATCCATGCTCCCTTAAAAAACCTCACGGAATGTTAGTTCTTTTCGTTGAATGCGTCCGTGTAAATTTGCATGTTGAAAATCGGTTAACGATGCCCTTTTATGATTATTTCAGCTTCTCTCCACACTTTTGATTATCTACGTGAAAACACATGCCAAGCAAAATTACATACTTTCGTTGCTATACGTATCATAAAACTTCTTTGAAAGAAGCCCAGCAAAGCAAGGGTGCAAACGCTTATAAGTTTTTGTAAGTTTGTAAGTTTGTAAGCTTGTAAGAAACCTTCTCTGAGCCGAGTCATACTCGATCATACACAATATATTTTGACTACAGACTCACATAAGCACAAATAACTCTAAATAGGCTGCATGCTTCTGGCATGAACGCAGGTGGCAGTAATAGCATTTTCCGCTTACTTGGAATTCGTTACAACGATATCTATTCACATGGAATCCGGGTAGCAAATCATGCATATTCCTTACATCTAAAATGTTACAACCATATATTCATATATCTATGATTATTGCTGTAAAGCACACCGCGTGGCATACCGTTCGTTTGGAAAGCAGAGGAGCGTATCACTACTGCCATTTGAGGTTTGATGAGGGGCAACGTGCTACTTCGCGGCCACAGTTCAGCAGCTGGCATAGCCGAGTTCGTAACCTCAACAAAAGCGGAAAAATAACGCATCTGAAATCGAAAGAAAAGGAGGGCACATAGCGTAAACAAAGGAGGGCCCAATGTTCTCTGGTTCTTCGACAGCTGGCGCTTTCTGGTTCAGGAGTTAAGTTTTTAAGAGGAAAACATCTACCTTCAATAAACCAGGAGGTACCAGTACCTACGGCCCCATGGCTTGCGCCGTGGTCCCAGTATGGTCCCAGCCGTGACCTGCTTCACATTGTTTGTGTGCATGCTTGTGCCATGAGCATGCACAAGGCTTTGAAACGTCAATATTTCTCAACATAACCAACGCTTGTTCGATGACATCGTTTAAACAGCACTTCCCGGGGTTCTGAAGGTCGATTATTTACAGCACAGAACTACCAACCAATGAAAGCAGAGGTGGGCAAATCGTTCGGATCACGTTTCACACGCGCGAGCACGCTAAAAACGGAACATCCCGACCTCTGAGCACCAGATATCACAGAAAATGATATACTTATGCTTATTTCAGAAACATGTCCTAAGGCAATCGTGACAGAATTTGCGCATGCGAATTCCACATGCTGCGCACATGTTGCGGCCGCCACAGGCACATATTGCTACCGGCACATGATCGGTGTTTTGGTGACTGCGACACGACTGTTGCCAGCGCGTGATCGGTGTGTTGGTGACTGCGACACGACTGTTGCCGGCACGTGATCGGTGTGTTGGTGACTGCGACACGACTGTTGCCGGCACGTGATCGGTGTGCTGGTGACTGCGACACGACTGTTACCGGTATGTGATCAGCGTGTTGGTGACTGCGACACGACTGTTGCCGGCACGGGATCGGTGTGCCAGTGACTGCCACACGACCTTAGCCGTCCGTCCACCAGGTGGCAGCAAAAGCGGCGTGCGACCGCGGCGACGGCGAAGGTGCAGGTCGCCTGAGAGCCTCGCCGACACTCGAAGCGCGCCGACCGCCAGGCGGGGTGCCGTTTCAGATTCTATTGAACGTAGCGGGTCACACTGTCCATCCCGACGCCCATTCGCTGCAGAAGGCTGATCGCCACCCCACACGGCTGCCTTCTCGGACCGCAATGGCTCCACTGGCCGGCCGCCCCGCCGCCGCTGATGCGCAATGGCAGCCCCGCCGTGTGGATACTGCCACGGCACCGCACAGACTGCAGGTGATGCATCTCAGAGGGTGTCAAGATGACGCATTGGGACGGAGCAAATACGGTCGGCCCAACCGGTCCCGATCCATCACCTGCTGCCCCATCCGGGCCTTAAGAGCCTGGCCCGATGTCCCGCGGCCAATACGCGTAATAGAAGCAGCCACTGCTCGAGCCGCAGCGGCAAGCACGGCGTCGGAAGCAGCGCCGGCGGCAGGCCAGCGACAAATGACCGGCCCCCGTCAACGGGATGATTCTCATTACGGGAGCGCGGCGGTGGGTGGGCGGAGCCGCGGCGGGCAGGCAACCCGACGGATCACCGCCGTGGAGGAGAAACATCCGTCGGTTACATCGCCATGCGTATAACTGGCTACAGCGGTGTGCGATCCCTAATGCCGATCGCGTGGGAAAGAACATAATATGCAGGACCAAGTCACAACGGTAAACGTCGTTGCGGTTGGAATTCAGTCGGATTTCGCTGTCGCACGCGCCGGCCGCCACATCGTGGAGTGCAACAAAAGTTTGAAATGAAAGTTTACAGATTCCATTTCACTTTAACATTCCATTTGCAATATATTTCACTCAGTCAGTTTCCATCCTTTTGATCCATTCCATTTCTAATTTTCCATTCTATTTCCATTTACGGATTTCATTATTTAGGGCTGGGGGGGGGGGGACGTACGAACAGAGCAGTACAGTCGTTCCCATCCCGATTTGCGCCTGCTGTCTTTCCACGGGCTGATAAGTAGAAGCCCATGCCATGCGGTGACCAAAGCCAGTCCGACGGGGTTATTCACTCTCCGCTCAAGTGAGATCGATCGCTTACACTCAGGCTCACACCCATCGTGGTACAGGCTGGAGAGCCCTATCTGAGCGACCAGAATTCACACGTAGGGCCTCAGTTGCGCGTCCTGCGGATGGAGTTCACGGATACTCCATATGTTCGTAGAAGAAGAAATACAGTTTATCAGGGCACTGTCTGGCTGTTCCCAGCTGCCAAATGTCGCAGAGGTGACGGTCCTGCACCGTCGCTGTGCGATCCTCTGTACCAGTCGCCGACTGTCGCCAGGTGACGGTCCCTGCACCGTCGCTGTGCGATCCTCTGTACCAGCCACCGACTGTCGCCAGGTGACGGTCCTGCACCGTCGCTGTGCGATCCTCTGTACCAGTCGCCGACTGTCGCCAGGTGACGGTCCTGCACCGTCGCTGTGCGATCCTCTGTACCAGCCACCGACTGTCGCCAGGTGACGGTCCTACACCGTCGCTGTGCGATCGGCTGTCTGCGCGGCGCTGGTCACCAGCCGCCGTCTCCGACCGCGGAGTGCCATGCGGCGCTGATGTCGCGGCCGCGAGTCAGCCGGGACGACTGACCGGCTGCGGCCGGCACCTGCCGCCGATCGGAGGCAGCAAGCTCAGCCCGGGCCGGACACGACGCTCGTGCCGGCGGCGCCGTCTGCCGACACGCCGGCTGCTCACCGCGCCAACGGCCGGGGTCCGTTGCGGGCGCCGGGATGTGTCCGGGCTCGCGCCACAGTGGCGTCGTCGGGACTCTCGTTCCACCACACCGTGACAGGCCGCGCACTCCAAGCGGTACTCCTGGTTCCGTGGCGACCGCGGGTCGCCGGCGGCGACCATCAAACAGAGGTCAGAGCGCTTGCCACCTGTCGCTGTCTGGGCGCGTCCCTGCCCGTGTCGGTGCAAAGGACGCGATGCTACTCACCGACCACAATGTCCAAACGGTCCCGCTTAGAATACCAGCGAACGGTCCTCGCCTCGAGACGCGGTGCACCGCCCACAACTGCCGGCGAGCCGACTTCGATGGCCTGCGCCACAGCCTTTGTCCGGCTCCGTCTGTGCTGGCAGATGGCGTCGAAGTCGAGTTGGGGACGTGGGCACCTTGTTGAAAGAGGCTTAACGCTTAGGGCGCAAAACGACCACCTGTAGTCGACACGCCCGAAAACACCAATAGACAACAGCAAACAAACAGGAGGTTTAATGTCGCGTCGGCAGTGGTACGGTCATGCTGCGCACGTCGATGAGCTCCGCTATCGCCGACCGCGTCCCCACGGCGGCCCTCCGGCGCAGGTTGCCTCGGTGGTCCGGAGGGTGGCGCGCGCCGTCCCGCGGTTCCGGTCGAAGAAACGTTTTTTTCCGCCGACTGCGACCGAACTTAGCGCCGGTAAATGAGACCGACTTTGCAAGCGCGGGAAGTGAATTAGTCTCCGTCGAACCCGAAATATGCTCCACACTTGCGGAAACCGTCTGCTGGCTTTCAAACCAATTCAAACTGGGTCGTTTTTAAAGCGAAAAAATAATGCAGTTCACATGTCCTGTATAAATCCTGTGGTAGTCATTTGAAACATGAACATGATGACGGCCAAGCTGCTGTTCGGCACGACATTAACCCCCTATTCACCGACCGTGCTGTAACGGCGCCATCAGACACGCCCCTATATGACTTTGGTACTTCATCCCAGCTGCATGCATCCGGAATCGCTGTTAGAAATGCACGCGAAGTCCATGGCTGCTACTAAGGCTTGTAACAGGATGATGGCACTGCTCGACTCATTGACACGGGCGGGGATGCGACACGGTGTGGCGGGTATCAGTGGTCGCAACCACTTCCACCGAAACACGACATATTAACTTCAGCAAATTCTGCATCGATGAATTGACGTCCTCACCATTTGGTGGCACCAGCTTTTCCAAGCATTAGTAACTTTTCACAATCACGGAACGTGCAGATGCATTGCAACACCCCTCATGAAGAGGTGCAAAACAGTGCGGCAGTGAGAACCAGCATCCTTCAGGATCTATGGAAGCCAGCAAGACTAATTCCTACCATTAAGGAATGTGATTTAAGACCCCATCACATAAACGGTCAGTGTCCCTGCTCGTTCTCTTCGGGAAGATACTGGAGCGCATGTTTACGAGCTGCCTTACCATGCATGACCAGTTCTGAGTGCCAATCAGTGCGTGGATGGCCCAGGCGCCCGTGCAGCCTTCAGGTAAATGGATACTTCCACTCAGAGTGGGAGGCTATACCACCCGGCCATCTTTGAGGACATTTATCATTCACAAATCACTCACAAACGCAGGCAGTCCACTCCGCACTGCCTACATAAATTTACATTCAAATTCTTCGTATCGTGCCTGTCCTTCATTACAGACAAACCGCTCGACTGGAAGTGAGTCACATCCGGTGTCCGGAAAGATCTGTGCTGTTCCACTTCTCTCCCCCTAGCTTATGGCCAATTGTAACGTGTCATACATTCAGGATGTCTTTTTAATGCTGGTGGCATCACATTTTTCAAAAATTGTATCCCTACCTGGCGGAAGATTGCTGCCACAGGGCCCTACCGGTCAGACAGCTTGACCTGTCACCTAGGAATTAATGTCCCATCCCAACGGAGCTGAATGGTTCACAGAAAACTTCAGGCTTGCTCACACCAAACAGTTCATAAATGCCACAGAGTTAGAAGACGAAGAGGAGATCCACAGTCTGAGTGCCACACCAGACACAAAGCTAACGTTTGCCCTACATGCAGATAATGTCAGCCGAGTCAAATGATCTCTTGGACCTTTCTGTCACTGATTTCAGACTGGCTCCAACGGCTCTATATTCAACTGAGGCGCTGGGCTTACCGCGTGTTTTGTCAACGCACATTCAACTCGAGCTCACTGAACCATGCTATGGACGGTGTCAGCTGTCTTCCCCAGCGGGCAGGTCGACTGAGAGCAGGGCACATTCTCCCTTTGGCCCCTAACTCATACGTGCCAGGGTATGTCCATTCTTGGCTTCTCAACTCTCGCCGACCGGCCTCTCCGCGCGCGTGCCGGCTCGATCGACCTGCACACAGCGACTGTTCACGGCGTCCGAAACAGGGCGAGTGCCTTTTTGGCCCGGTCTGGGCTGCGGACTGTCGGGGCCAGTTAACTCCATTTCAGCTGCGATGTCCAACAGCCGACTTTTTAAATGCTTTAAGTGCTTGCAAAGCTCTTGCCGTGCGACAGATAGCATCGTTGTAGCGGCTTTTAACGCGCGTCCGGGTGGTCGGTTGGATACCCTTTCGCTCCGGTGGGGGAAGGTCAATTCGACTCGCCCTAATATCTCAGGAATTAGGAGACCTAGGGATGGCAAATTCAAGGGACGTTTGGCATGTACATGAACTCATTTAGATCAAAGTTTTAAGGCTTCTAGGTCATGACTTTTGGGTCAAATAAGGTCAAACAAGGTCAAACACCAGGTTGGTCTCCGAAACGCCCTCAGAACCTAGATACCCATTCTAAGCATAAGGTCACATGCCCATTTCACGCCAGCGACCTTGTTTGACTTTCTTATGTCATGGTGATCAAAATCATACAAGACCGCTTTGAATTTCGCATTTCGATAAGCGAAAAAAGATTACGCTAGGCAGTATGTCCATGAAAACAGAATGTTAACCAAGGTCGGTTTACGTCAGTGGCCTATTCGGGCATTTAAGAAGTCCATGGAAGGTGTATAATGCGGTTCCTGACATCAATAAATTCGAAATGAGCACCAGACACCGTCCCCTACAGCAGGTTGGTTTAATTGTTCATTCAATTGTTGTGCTGCATAAGAAAGTAGCTCAGAGATGTACGGCTTCGTCTCACACTTCGTTGTTGCATCAAATCGAACAACTCCCAGAAACGAACTTCGCTGAGTTCATGGCCCGACTTTGACCTGCCGTAGGTCAATGACCTTACAAGGCACACCTAAATTTTTATGCCAAACAGTCCGCCATTCAACTTTTCTACAGCTTTGCAAAATTTGGCGAGGCTACGCCGTGCCGTTGGGAAAACATTCCGGAAAAACCTTCGGAGGGGGGGTCAATTTGACCCCCCCCCCACACCGAGCGCGTATTAGCGCCAATACGTTTTCGCCGTGGCCTTTTATCTGTTTTGTCTATGTTGTGCTTAATACATGCGTGTATGCAGTGACCTAGGATGCAGTCGCAGCGACCCGAACGACACAAAGTATATGCCGTCGACGACGTCTTATGCCATAGGTCCTGCACCATCCAATGTTCGTAGCGCCCCGGATGGCAGAGACTCTACGTGACGTCATATAGAATCCTTGCTGGACACGCGGATCGCTCCTCGATTAAACTGAGACGGAAATGGCGCAACAGGTCCATTTGTTCATTTATAAACAGGCCAGTTCATGCAGCCACGACCGACGAAGGCCAGAGGTACGTGGTTCGATTCTCCGCGGTACCCGCCCTTCCTGCCAGGGTAAGAGGCAGGCGACGCCATATAACCTCAGCAGCTGAGTGCGTCGTAAAGCCCCAATGACACACACTGACTGACGAAGGGTGAAGAAAATGTATTTCATAGGTTGCAAAAATGTATTTCGTACGTTACAAAGATTATTTCATACGTTTCAGACAGCAAAGTTTGTCGTTTCCATTCTTAGGCGCGCGCACAGTACGTACTGACGAAAATAAAAGTGTTTTACGGAACTGCCGACAGGAAACGTGATGCTATGCAATGGCATCCGACAAAGTGTAATTAAAGTCACGAATAATCGACTAATTTGTGCGCTGGGAACACACCCGTCTATCTGTCGACGCAATTCCGCGGCAATAATGTGATACAAAATCAAGCACGCGAACCGAAAAAGAGGGAAACAGATACCTGGACCCTGTGACCTCTTAATAACGTCCGGGACTGAGCCGCTGAGCCGCAGTATTTCCCAGGCCCCAGTCGGTGAACAGTGAGAAGCTGAGGGCAGCCCACGAGAGAAAGCCACCCCCGCGGCGTCCGGGCGGCAGCCCCACAATCAGGCGACCTCCCGGAGCGGAGCGACGAGCTGCCATCGGCCGATCTCCCGGGGCGGAGCGACGAGCTGCCATCGGCTGACCTACGGAGCGACGAGCTGCCATCGGCCGACCTCCCGCAGCGGAGCGACGAGCTGCCATCGGCCAAGCGCCCGGAGCGGAGCGACGAGCTGCCATCGGCTGACCTCCCGGAGCGACGAGCTACCATCGGGCGACCTCCAGTAGCGGAGCGACGAGCTGCCATCGGGCGAGCGCCCGGAGCGGAGCGACGAGCTGCCATCGGCCGACCTCCCGGAGCGGAGCGACGAGCTGCCATCGGGCGAGCGCCCAAGTTGACCGGCGCTGGCCAGCAAATGAGATGAGCCAACTGCCCAGGACCGCCGCCGAGTGCTCAACTTCCCGGCCGCATCACAGTAATGGATCGCATGTTTATTGCCGGCGCCCGGCCGACGGGCCTTTTTCCCCGAGCGGCAACAAGTTTTCCCGGGGTACGAGGCGGGTGCCGCGAAGTAGTGGTCGCGTTCAGCATGCGCGCCAAATGCACGACCGGATACCAGAACGCCAGGGGTTTTCTCCAGCCGAGAAGCTATTTCAGGCTGGGAAATCAATAGGGGGAGGGGAATTCGGCTCACGCGAGCCGGAGTGAAGTGAATTATCATAAGCAAACGCTATAGTGCTGGCGCCGCATGATGGCATTCATGGAATTACCAGCTTTGAACTGACACATCCATCGCAACAAAGTGTGCAGCACACTCTCCAAGTAAGTCGGGGTAATCAGGATCACCCAGCCAAAGGCCGTTATCCTGCGCCACGTGCTTACTGCTGCACCACGTATATTCTCACAAGGCCTCTATCACATGCGGCATCCTCCCACACACAATCACTGAATTCGCTCCAAGATATGCCGTGCTACGAGAAAAGCGTGTTTAAAAAACGTGTTTGAAGTCGGGAACGTTTGGTTACAACTGATTCTAACGCGACTATTCCAGCATGATAGCTGGAAACCAGCGAATGTGTATTTAGAAGCAAAAGTCGCCGTGGCAGCATCCGTTAGCCGTTCTATTTGATTACGGCATGCGACCACTCAGGATTAATGGAATGGTGTATTCCTCACGCTCCAAGCCCTCTCAAGCCAAATGATGACTGTTTGGGCCTTCAGGGAGTA